>NW_006788200.1:3763258-3790878 GCF_000442215.2 Lipotes vexillifer
GGGCCTCTCACTGTTGTGGCCTCTCCCGTTGCGGAGCACAGGCTCCGGACGCGCAGGCTCAGCGGCCATGCCTCATGGGCCCAGCCACTGCGCGGCATGTGGGATCCTCCCGGACCGGGGCGCGAACCCGTGTCCCCTTCATCGGCAGGCGGACTCTCAACCACTGCGCCACCAGGGAAGCCCCAGAACTCATTTTTTAAAAACCCAAACCAAGGCACATTATACTCAAGCTGCTGAAAACAAATGAAGAAAAAAACTTCAGTCTAGAGGAAAAACCACAATATATAACAGAGGAACAAAAATACAAATAACAGCTGACATTATCAGATAGAACAGAATCCAGAAAACAGTGTCAAGCCAGAATTCTGTATATGGTATCCAGCAAAGATATCCTTTAAAACTGAGGGTGAAAACCAGTTAGAATGGGCATCATCAAAACATCTACAAACAATAAATGCTGGAGAGGGTGTGGAGAAAAGGGAACCCTCTTGCACTGTTGGTGGGAATGTAAATCGATACAGCCACAATGGAGAACAGTATGGAGATTCTTCAAAAAACTAAAAATAGAATTACCATATGATCCAGCAAACCCACTATTGGGCATGTATCCAGAAAAAATCCATAATTCAAAAAGACACTTGTGGGGACTTCCCTGGTGGCACAGTGGTTAAGAATCTTCCTGCCAATGCAGGGGACATGGGTTCGAGCCGTGGTTCGGGAAGATCCCACATTCCACGGAGCAGTTAAGCCCATGCGCCACAACTACTGATCCTGTGCTCTAGAGCCCACGAGCCACAACCACTGAGCCTGCACGCTACAGCTACTGAAGCCCATGTGCCTAGAGCCTGTGCTCGGCAACAAGAGAAGCCACAACAATGAGAAACCCACACATCGCAACAAAGAGTAGCCCCTGCTTGCTGCAACTAGAGAAAGCCCACACACAACAACGAAGACCCAACACAACCAAAAATAAATAAATTAAATAAATAAATAAATAAAAGGAAAATCTTAAAAAAAAAAAATCCACCTGCCAGTGCAGGGGACATGGGTTCGATCCCTGGTCCAGGAAGATCCCACATGCCATGGAACAACTAAGCCAGTGCACCACAACTACTGAGCCTGTGCTCTAGAGCCCATGAGCCACAACTACTGAGCCCTCATGCCACAACTATGGAAGCCCACACCCCTAGAGCCCATGCTCTGCAACAAGAGAAGCCACTGTATTGAGAAGTACGCACACCACAACGAAGAGTAGCCCCCACTTGCCGCAACTAGAGGAAGCAGCAATGAAGACCCCACACAGCTAAAAATAAATAAATTAAAAAAAATTTACAACTTAAAAAGAAAAAAAGACACATGCACCCCAGTGTTCATCGCAGCACTACTTACAATAGCCAGGTTGTGGAAGCAACCTAAATGTCCATCAACAGACGAATGGATAAAGAAGATGTGGTACATATATACAATGGATTATTACTCAGCCATAAAAAGGAACGAAATTGCGTCATTTGTAGAGACGTGGATGGACCTAGAGACTGTCATACAGAGTGAAGTAAGTCAGAAAGAGAAAAACAAATATCGTATATTTACACATATATGTGGAATCTAGAAAAATGGTACAGATGAACCGGTTTGCAAGGCAGAAATAGAGACACGGATGTAGAGAACAAAGGTATGGACACCAAGGGGGAAACAAGGGAGGTGGGATGAATTGGGGGATTGGGATTGACATATATACACTAATATGCATAAAATAGATAACTAATGAAAACCTACTGTATAGCACAGGGAACTCCACTTGGCTGTACAGTAGAAACTAACACAACGTTGTAAAACGACTATACCCCAAATAAAAACAAAAATAAAGACTGTTTCTTTAGAAAAAATAAATAAAAATAAAAATGAGGGTGAAATAAAGAAACTTCCAGATAAACAAAAGCTGAGAGAATTTGTTTCCAGGAAAACTGCATGACAAGCAATGCTAAAGAAAGTTCTCTAGGCTGAAAGATTATGTCAGATAGAAACTGGGATTTCACAGGAAGAAACAAAGAATACAAGAAAAAAGGTTGATATGTGGGTAAATGTAAAAGTCTTTCTTTTTTTTTTTTGCTTAAAGTCTTTAAATGATCCTTGACTATTTGAATGGAAAATAGTAACATTCATTGTGGGGTTTTATAATGTATGTTGAAGTAAAATATGTGACAAAAGTAGCACAAAGGATGGGGAGTACAATGAAATTGTATTTTTGTAGGGCTCTTACGTGTTTTGTAATAGGTAAAATATTCTAAGTACTCTGTGATGAGTAAAGATGCATTTTTCCAGTTTTATTGAGAAATAGTTGACATATTGAGGTGTACAGCATGATGGTTAGATTTACATATATTGTCAAATTACTGACACAGTGGGTTTAGTTAACATCCATCATCTCATATAGATAAGAAGCATACTGTAATCTGTATAGCAACCATTAAATATAAAATAAAAATAGCTAAACATCTAATAAAGGAAACAAAATTGAAAGCTAAAAATTATTTGATAAACTCAAAAGAAGGCAGAGAAAGAGAGACATAAGCACAATAAAACAACAATGATGGGACAAATTGAAAACAAATAGCGTAAAGGTAGACTTAAACCCAAGCATATAAAGAATTGTACAAGTGGACTAAAAGGCAGAGATTATCAGACTGGATATAAAAGCAAGACCAAACTATATGCAATGTATAAGAGATGCATTTTAAACATAAATTGAAAGTAAAGCGATGGAGAAAGATACCATGAAACCAGAAGCAGAAGAAAGCTGGTGTAGCTCTACCAATTTAAGGCAAAATAGACTTTATGATAAGGAAAATTACAAGAGATGATAAGGACGTTACAAAACAATAGAAATATTAATTCAGAAGGGAAACATAACTATGCCAAATGTATATGCCTCTCATAATCAAATTTCAAAATATTTGAGGCAAAACTGACATAACTGAAAGGAAAAATGGGCAAATCCACAATCAGTAGAGATACAGAAAACTTGAATAACACTATCAAACAACTTAACCTAATGGACACTTAATAGTTGCAGAATATACATTCTTTTCAAGTGTACATGGAAGTTTTATAAAGTTATACCAGTTGTAGAACCATATAATAATTTTAAAATATTGAAATTCAAAGGACTGAAATTTATAGAGTATGTTCTCTGACCACAGAAACATTAAAGCAGAAATCAATAGTAATGAAATGTTTATGAAACACCAAACAATGCACTTTTAGAAGTAAATATGTGATAAATTAGAAATATTTCAAACTACATGATAATGAAAACACAACATATTAAAGTTTGTTGGGATGCAGTTACTGCAGTAGAAGGGAAATTATAGCTTTAAACATTTATATTAAAAAGTTTAAGATCGGTGGTTTAAATTTCTGCCTTAAGAAGCTTGGAAAAAGATGAACAATTTAAACATAAAGTAACTAAAAGGAAATAAATAATAAGGATAAGAGTAGAAATCAATGAAGTAGAAAACATAACAACAGAAAATTAACAAAGCCAAAAGTTGGCACTATAATAAGATTTTTAAATGTGACAAACTCCTAGCAAGATTAAATAAGAAAAATGAAAAGACACAAATTACCACTATCAGGAATGAAAGAGGATATCCCACTATTTGTCTTACTTCTACTAAAAGGATAACAAGGGATGAAATTTGACAACTTAGGTATAATGTGCTAATTCCTTGGAAAGCACAACCTAGTAAAATGGACTCGAAAAGAAATCGAAAATCTGAATTGCTTTATATCCATTAAATAAATTAAATTCATGATAAAAACTTCCCTTCTAAGAAAACTCCAGGCCTAGATGGCTTCACAGGTGAATTCAATCAAACATTTAACAAGAAAATGATACTAATCTAATACTAACTTCAGAAAATGGAGAAAGAAACATTCCCAACTTGTTTTATGATGCCAATGTTACACTGATACTAAAATCTGACAAAAATATTATAAAAGAGGAAACTAAAGACCCATATCCTTTTGAACATAGACAAACAGAAAAAAATATTAATAAAATATAAGGAAATGTGAATCCAGAAATATATAAAAAGCATTATATGTTATGATCAATTGAGATGCATTTCAGAAATACAAGCTGGGTTTAGCATTTAAAAATTAATCATTGTAACTCAGTATATTAAAAGAACAGAGGGAAAAAAACATATCATCATTCAAAAAGTGTAGCAAAAACATCTGACAAAAATTCAATACCCATTTTCACAAAATTCTCAGAAAACTAGAAATGGAAGGGAACTTTCTCAACCTAATAAAGGGCATCTGTGATAAACTTACAGCTAACATCATACTTGGTCATTAAAAACTGAATACTTTTCCCCAAAGTTCAGGAACAAGACAAAGATGTTCATTCTCACCGATTCTATTCAGTGTTATACTGGAGGTCCTAGCCAGTGAGATAAAGCAGGAAAAATAAATTAAAGCCATATAAATTAGAAAGAAATCTAACTATCTTTGTTGACAGGTAACATGATCTTGTATGCAGAAAATCCTAAAGAACCTACAGAAAAAAAATACTAGAATGAATAAATGAATCTAGTAACATTGTAGGGTATAAGATCAATATACAAAATTGATTGATTAGAAGTTTGTTAAGTTTGAGATATCAAGTTGGCACTAGGGTTTAAAATCTAGGGTTTGTGGGGCTTCTCTGGTGGCGCAGTGGTTGAGAGGCCACCTGCCAATGCAGGGGACATGGGTTCGTGTCCCAGTCCGGGAAGATCCCACATGCTGCAGAGCGGCTAGGCCCGTGAGCCATGGCCGCTGAGCCTGCGTGTCCGGAGCCTGTGCTCCGCAACGGGAGAGGCCACAGCAGTGAGAGGCCCGCGTACCGCCAAAAAAAAAAAATCTAGGGTTTGTGTAAGAGGCCTGTCATGGAGATATAAATGTAGAAATAGATTTTAGTAGATAAATAAAAGATTTGGATAAGTGAAATCCCCTAAGGAATAAGGAGAGAGGGGGAAGAAAAGAGGTCCAAGGACTGAGGGTACCTTTGTAAAGAAACTCTCTAGTTTCACACAGTTACTCTTCCTCTGAGTCCTGATTTTGTGAGGTGAGGGGCTTATGGGGCTTCAGCTGGGTGGAGCTTCAATAGAAAGCCATATTTCCTTTAAGGGAACTTTCATTTGAACAACAATAAGCTCCCCGTGGGTGTTAGAACTCTGTTGCCCATACAGTAAGTTTTCATTAATACTAACTGACTCTCTAGCTGGTATTTGTGATGACCTCCTTGAGAAGCCCTAGGATACTCAGAGAGCGTTGGTTATTTCTGGCCTGGGAGAGGGGTCAGGTGAACCGTTAAGTGTATGAATCTTCTTTCCACGGATTGCGCAAGAAGATGCGTTTCTGTGATAAACTGCAGGGCTGTTTCTTTCTTTGTTTTTTTATTCTTTGGCGTCTTGTCTAGAACATGTGCAGTGTTTGGCTCTGGGGCTCTGTAGAGGCAGGGATGCTCCAATATATCACTGTCATTATTGTGCTGCCAGCCTTAGAGCTCTCATGTTGATGTCTCGCTTCTGTTCCACCCCCAGATCTGGGAAGATGAAAACTTTGGGCATTTCATATAGCCTCAAGCTATTGATGACTATAAAATATGGAGCCAGATGGATTTACATTCTTTTCCTGAAGGCAAAACATAGCTTGTCTCTTCTAAGATCTTATCTATTTAATGAGTACAGGTAATATAATTAAGGCCTTTTTCCAGTGCTGTGGGTGTGCCAAAGCTACTGAAAAGTTTGCTTAGTTTTCATAAATCATATTTGTTTGGACCTTCACACCCTTGGGGGCCAGTGCTGATACCCATTAATGGAGGATGTTGCAGTGGCTTTTGTTTTTTCTCCTTATGGGGAAGTTACCTTTGTTTAGAGGGAAGCTTCTTGGATGGTGCTGCTGACTATGGCCAGATGGCCACTGTCAAGGCAAAGTCATGGGATGAAGGAGTGATGCTGTCAAGTGGGAGGTGTGAGGTAGCAGGGATCTGGGAGTGAGCCCTTTGGCATGGAGCAAGTTCTCAGGATCTGGGAGAACCCAAGAGTGCACAAAATTGGGCAGGCCCTTGACCAGTGAGCAGAGCCCAAACCACTTTGGGTGGCTTTCTTAGCTCTGCTGGGCATAAGAGGTCTTCAGCATGGTTCTTCAAAGAGTCTGGTAGAATTAGATATATTTGCAATTTTCATTCTTAATAAGCTGTTTGGAATAAATATGCTGGCTACATTGTTTTCTTGGCTCTTACTCATTGGTTAATAATGTGTGTGTGTGTGTGTGTGTGTGTGTGTGTGTGTGTGTGTGTGTGTGTGTGTGTGTTTTGGAAACAACTCTTTCTCTGTTGGCTTGGAAGAGGAACCCAAGAGAAATATTGTGTTGGATTCTGTGCTAATCTTTCAAAACAACACGTGTGCAAGAGTGGCTTGGCCAAACCTGGCTCCAATCTCATAGAAAGCCATAGTTACTGGATCCAGACACCAAGGGGACTGAGGACAGGCTGAAAATTCTGTTGGCAGGTCCTGGTGGATTCCGATGGGCACTTGCTCAAGAATAGAGAGAAAAGAGCAGGGGGCCCAGGTGGCATCTGTGGAACTGAGCACATCTCTTATGACCTCTGCAGTGATGTTGATAGACTTGTCACGTACAGCTTCAAGGGAGGGGACCTGGGCCAGTGGGAGCTAGAAGGGATGGTACAGTAAGTCCTGAACCAATGACACACAGGCAGGGAAGTGGACAGAGAATAGTCTGGGGATGCGCTATGTGGATTCATCTCCTATCACGTGTGTTAACTGTCCCGTCACCCAGTCTACAGCAACATACTTGCTGGATGCAACATATTGTTCTGAAGCAGGTTCCTTTTACAGCCACAGCTGCTCAATTATGTTTCTGCGTTGTTTCCTGATGGGTGGTGGGGAAAAGCTGAGAACAGCTGCAGCCTCCAAGAGAATGAAGCCCAGTTCTTGTGCATTTGTGGCGCTGCCCAATGTGGGGCTAAACACAGAGGCCCTTGAAGAGGTGACCGAGCTGAGTTTCTAGTCCCTGCTATGGTGACCTCTTCAGAATATCACTCACCAGCTCTTGCATGACGAACTTTCAATCTGAGAGTGGGCGTGGGACAAGAATGGATTCTTCCTGGCTGTGGAAGGCAGAGCATGAGATTGGAGAGACCCTTTAGAGCCATGATGGGGCCAAGGTGTTTCCGTTACTGCAGAGAAGGGCATCTCCCATTATAACCTGTCTCCCAAGGGCCTCACTGTCCTGCAGTGCTGATGAAGGGCTGACTTGCCCTCTGTCCCCACTCAGCACTGTTTAGAGAGGTCAGGACAGACATGGTCTCAGTCTTCAAAGGGTTAACTCTCCCAAGGGAGAAGTCCAGTTTTATTCGGCCAGTGTTCATGGAGCATCTGCTCATGCTGGGAACCATGTTCTCTCTGGGGGAGGGGGGTGATCTAGTTCTTGGCCTGGGGGAGCTTCCAGGCTAGTAAGCCAGCAACCCTCTGTACTGACACAAGTTCTCAGAGCTCAATCAACATTAACTAGATAATGTGTGACAGGCAACTTCACCTGCTTAATCACATTTAATGCTCCCAGTGGCTCTGTGTGTTTGGCACTATGATTTTCCTTCTTTCTTTTTTTTTCTTAATTTTCTATTTTTTAATTGAAGTATAATTGATTTACAATGTTGTGGTAATTTCTGCTGTACAGCAAAGTGACTCAGTTATACACATATATACATTCTTTTTTAATATTCTTTTCCATTATGGTTTATCTCAGGAGATTGGATATAGTTCCCTGTGCTATATACCTTGTTGTCTGTCCATTCTAAATGTAATAGTTTACACCCACTAACCCCAAACTCCAAGTCCGTCCCTCTCCCTCCCCACCTCTCCCTTGGCAACCATAAGTCTGTTCTCTATGTCTGTGAGTCTGTTTCTATTTTGCAGATAGGTTCATATGTGGCACTATGATTTTCATCCCATTTTACAGATGGGGAGACTGAGGCTTAGAGAGTTAGGTAACTTGACTAAGCCTCCCCACCAGTGAATGGAAGAGCCCACATTATTTACTAGAGCCAGATGACTGATCTCAGAGAAAAGAGATATTTTAACGTAGCTCTTATGATAAGCAATGGATAGTGCACATAAAACTTGTTATGGAGGGCTAAGGTGGTTGTTCTGACAGAGATTAGGAAGGCTCTTCAGAGAAGACCACTCATAGGTCAGACTTTGGAAGACAAATGGAATTTCAACAAGTGCAGGTGGAGAGTAAAATTCCCAAGCAGAGGACCAGCCTTAGCAAAGGTGTCATGGCATCAGGGCTAAGCAGGGCATGTTCAAGAGAAGTCTGATGTGGTAGGAACCTGGCATTTGTGAGAGAAGGTGGTGGAAGACACAGACAGCTGAGATTCTGGAGGTCTGACTTTGTGAAGCAGACAGTGAGAGCTGTGAAGATTTGGGGCAGTGCTGTATCTGATCTGAGTGCAGATTTGGGGTTGGTGGAAACGTCTGATGAAGTCCAGGTACTCAGGTGGCTAGCCTCCCTGGGCAGTGCCATCTGCTAACATTCATGAGAGAGGCAGCATTTGTTCTGCATATCTGCATTGCTGCCAACATGCTGGAGGTTTTATATTTATTATCTCTAGTCTTTACCACAGCTCTGCAAAGCAGATGAGGAGACAAGCTCAGAGAGGTTAAGTCATGTGCTCAAGGTCACCCAGCTAATGAGTCAGACCCAGGTGTGTGTGATTCCAAAGCCATGCTCTTTGTGCAGCATATGGGCATTTCCCAGGAGACCAGAAGATGACATGAAGACCGTTTTCCTGCTCATCTTCACTTCTGGGAGGCCACCTTCCCCGGTGTGAGTTGACAATGTGGCTGTCACTTAGCACTGATTTTATCTGCAAAGAGGTACCTTCCACCAGGGCCTTCCACTGCTATCGCTGTTGACAGAAAGGGCTGGGAATACCCCAGAGCGCAGTCTCTGGAGCAAGGCCTCTGGGGGAATAACTTGTATTTGGAGGTACCGGGGGTAGCTTGCCTGTCCTCTGCTCCGTCTGTCACCATTCTGAAACAGCCAGAGGCTCTGCTAGGCCATCTCTGCATTGCTCAGAAGCACCCCAGCTTGGAATGAAACCAACTGGTCCAGTTAAATGGCATACAGGAGCCTTGATATAACTCTGCGGGTAAGAACTCACGGACAGTTTTTCCTTTGGTTGTTTGCCTCTTTCAACTTGCCTTTTGAGTTTACAGATATTAAGCCACAGCTGGTTTCCTCCTTTCCATAAGGGCCCTTTGGTAGCCAGTCAACTGAGTTTTCCATTGTTATTTTTCACAGATCTAATAGCTGTTGGCAATTACTCTGTGTTATTTTGTTCACGTAATTATTCACTGAGCCTGAAATACCCCCAAGTGACCATCGGCATCTCAACTGTGGCCTTACTTGCTGAAGTCACCACTAGGAAGTGGTTAAAACCTTGAGGATGAAAAGGGGAACTTTTTCCTAATGAGGTTGATTCAGCCACTAAGAGCAAAACCCAGTGCACGGATTGAGTTCTAGCTCATCCTGAGTTGCCATCGCATGATTGCCCCAAGTGCCCTGAGTTCTGCCAGGTCTGTCTGTGATCAAAACTCTTCTTAGGGAACTCTTCTTAGAAGACAGGCTAGCCTGCTCTCCCTGGTTCATGATTAAAATTTAGGCCAGAGACCACTGAGCCCCACGTGGAAACCCCCTTCCCTCTGCCATGGGTCTTTCTGTTCTTCAGTAGCTCATCTTTGACCGGCAGCTGCTAAGAATTCATGTTTCTAGCACCTGGTAGAGCACTGATACTAAAGAGAGAAAACTCTGAGACTGTGACCTGCTCTCTGTCCAGGCTGGCTGGGGAGAGAGAACTAGAACTTCTCCCCTTCACCTCATGGCTCCAACAGCAATTCCTGGCAGTGACATTGAGGGCCAAGGGAGGGGGGAGGAGGGCAAGGCCGTCAGGCACACCAATGGGCAAGGTCAGAGCCTTGTGCCTAACCCGAGACTTGGAAACAACTGCAAGTTTTCTGGGTGTGTGAAAAAGAGTCCTAGGAAGTCTTTTGAGTCTTGAAAAAATATCTTATAAACAGAAGGAAGAAAGAATTTTCCCTTGGTAAATTTCTGGCGACTACGTTCCAAGGCTCTTGAGGAGGGAATAGGAAGGAATTTAATTTCCCGCTGGAAGGATCTGCACGCTGAGCGGAGGGGCAGCAGCTCCCACCGGTGGTTGCTGCACAGGGAGCATGGACCCCCTCAGGCAGGCTCTGGAGGGAGTTCAGAAGACTACCCCAGTTTCGGGGGCCTTATGGCAAATCACTCACTTTTACTCAGACTCAGATTTCCATGCAGCAAGTTAATCCAACAGTCCTATGCACGGGGTTGTGCAGGTGGCTGCCTGATCTCTGCTCCTCCAAGGGCTGGTGACCTCTGAGCCACCACCTGCTTCTCTGCCTAGACTCGGGTTATCTGCAGCTCTGGCCTCAGTTTCCTCGGCTGTCAAATGGAGATAATTGCAGCCCCATAAAGCTTTGGGGAGGCTTAAATGGGAAAATGCAGGGAAAGTACTCAGTCCCATGACTGACACATAGTGACTGCATGCTCAGTGGTTACTTTCTTAAATAAATGTTTTATTTTGAAATAATTTTAGTTTTTGAGATGTTGCAAAGATAGTACAGAGAGTTCCCATATATCCCTCACCTATTTTCCCCTAACGTTAACATCTTACATAACTATGGTACGTTTGTCAAGACTAAGAAACCAACTTTGGTACATTACTATTAACTAAAGTCAAGATTTTATTTGGCTTTTACTAGTTTTTCTACCAGTATCCTTTTACAGTTCCATGATTCAATCCAATTCAATCACATTTTGACTTATTTTTCTTAGACTTCTGTTGGTCTGTAGACCCCTGAAGAGTGCAGCAATGTCTTCTCTTGTCTCAAACTTAGCACAGTCAAGCACAGGGCCTGGGTACAACCAGAGTCGGGGGTGTGATCTATGACTTTACTCTAAAACATCTTGCCTAAAATCTCTGTCCTTTGGGGAGACCATCAGGGCCCAGGGTGGCAGTCCTTGGAGCTCCCCCAATCCTCAGCCTGCCAGCCTTATGGGGGATAGAGCCTAGGGCATGTGCAGAGGAGCCCTCCTGGACTTTGGGGCACAGGGGGAGGTGGGACCACAAAGTTTTTTCATTGAGCCCATTTCTGGGAAGGGGTCACCTTCTGGCTTCCTGAGGCTCCCAAGCCGTTCTTGGCCCTCCCGACCACCCTAAGCCAGTGCAGGGTCAAGTGTACTCTGTGATGGGAACCAGCCCACAGCCTTTGTTGAAACCTGGCTCCTTGGAGCATAGGCCCTGGCCCTCCGAGCCCTGCTAGGAAGTCCCACCGTAGAGGTTTAGAAAGAGCTTTGCTCAGCTTCCTGTCAGGGCCTGTGGAGGTGGAGAGAGGAAGCGGGTAGCCCAGAGGGCTTAGGGCCTGCATGGCATCTTCCGGCCTCATGCTAGATCCTTCCTCTCAGGCCTCATGGAGGTTTCTGGGGACTCTGAGAGATGGGTTCCAGCCTGAGATGAGATGCCTCAGCAGGGATCTCTATTCCTGGGCCCACTGAGGTGCTTATGAAGGGTGGGTGGTCCCCAACCCCCCTGGAGTTGTACAGATACCGTTGGAGAGTTTGAGAAGACCCTTAGCCCTTGCTCTGACTGGAGAGGTCATCTTCTTTTAGGACGTGCTCTCGGGGCAGCCTCTCAGGCCTGGCACTTTTACATGGAAACACACTGCTGTCTGAGCAGTTTGGGGGCCTGTGTCTTGGAGTCATGGAGCAGACGCCCGACACGCTGAGTCCCAGGACACTCACATGAAGCAGCCAGCCTGCCTGGCGCTGGAGGATGGCTGACGACCAAGAATGTTCGCTTAACACACATTCCTTCTCTGAATCCTAAGCGCATGAATATTTTGAAAGCTCAAAGCGGTTTGCTCTCTTAAAAACGAGAACCACATGCCCGCAGAGGCAGCGTGGTGATGCGCTCAGATGTTTCACACGTGAGATGGGAATCCTAGGGCTCTGGTGGCAGGAGTCCTGGGCGCCAGCCCCAGCTGTGCCACTAAGGGTCCTGTGACCTTGGGCGGGTCCCTGCCTCTCCTGGGCCCTCAGTTTCTCCATCCATCAAACAAGAACACCGGGATCTTGATGGGCCTACCAGCTCTGAGGGTTTATGAATCTTGGGGGGATGGAGACTCTGAAGTTGACTGCTTTATAGGGAAGTTTATTTGAAATCCATGAGGGCCTATGATTGCTTGTAAATGTTTAAGATGCATTTTTTTAGTAAGTCTGAACACAGGCAAAAATGGCAAGAATGTAAACAGCCCTTAGAAAGGCCCTTTCAGCTGGCCTGTGGACGGGGACTGCGGTAAGAGCACACAGGCAGGCAGGAGAAGGCAAAGGTGCGCGGCGGTCTTTCCGGGACCGCGGCCCTGGGGGCCTAGAGGACTGCTCCAAGGCCACCCAGCGCTGGTGCAAACTGGCAGCGTGGATACCTCCTTCCCCACCAGTTGTTATGGCAGGAACGAGGGCTTGACATCTGCAACCGTGATGTCCCAGCTTCCCTTGAGGAGAGTCCTCTGGACTCCCTGTTGCCAGCTTTGAATTCTTGTCAGAGCCAAACAGCTGGGCAATAAGGTCCCCAGCTAACCAATTAATGGGAAAATGGGGCAGAGGCAATGGCCAAACTATGGCCTGTGACTAGCCCTCTCCCGGGGTTGGGGAGCTCTGGCCACCACAGGAGCCTCTGGTTGGAAGAGCTTCAGGGTTCTGGGGTAAGAGTGCTTTAGGAGAGAGAAAGAGCTCTGTCGCTAACAACACAAATTAGAAAAAAAGGTTACTATAAATGATCTACTTGGTGTCAATTGGCTGGGGAACCCCTTGTGAGAGGGACATGAGTCTGTAGGGCTTCATTCTTCCCTTCATGGAGTGTTTGCTGAGTGTCCAGTAGGTACCAGGTACAGTGTTGGTGCCTGACTTGATGGTGACTGGAGCCTGGCAGGAGAGAAAAAGCATAAACGGGTGAACCGCAGTTGAGGAAGTGGTGACCGTGGCAGACAGGGGACCCTGATGATAATGGAGTGCAGACTCAGGCACAGTGGTCCAGGAGGACCTCTCTGCAGAGGTGACTTTACTCTGAGACTTGAAGGATTAGGAGGTGCCAGTGTGCTGGGGGAGGGGCAGGGAGTCCCTGGCAGACACAGCTGCACAGGCTGAGGCTCTGAAGCTGGAAAGGGCTGGGCTGAGAGAAGGATTTGAATGAGTGGGAAGATGCGGGCATTGAAGATGCACACGTAGGGTCTGCTTGTCTGTGTGCCCTGAGTAAGGGGTGGCTTTAGAGCAGAATGGTTGTGTGTGCAGCATGACAAAAGGACTGTTTGTGTGCACCCGTGAGCATCCTAGCACAATGTCCATGCAACTAAATGCCAGACTCTTGACTAAGAAGCTGAAAATCAGGGCTCCCCAGGGTCTCATTCAAACACGGAATGAATTCATGGAGACTTTCCCGCTTCCACCCACTTCCCCTGCCAGTCATTGTCAGATGCCATATTCTCATCTTTTGTCCTTGTCTCCCAGTTACTCATATTCCCCCCAAATCTGCATGTTAACATTTCCTGCAGTCCCGTTATTCCCGTTGGCCCGTAATTGCTTGAGGAGAGGGTAGGCAGAAGGTCCTCCTGAAGTGTCCTGTTCCTGCCCTCCCCAGTCAGAGGAGGAAGCAGAGTGGGAAGAGGAATTTGACGGTGGCACACAGCATGTACTTGGTGCAGCTCCTGCAAGGAGAGCCTGCAGGAGGGTGTAGATGAGTCAAAAGACAGGGCCTGAGAGAGCAGTGGTTGTGACGGGGAGATGAGGGGTGAGGGTGCAGACCGTGGGTGCACCCACTGATGGACGTCCCCCACCCTCCAAAACCTCCAGGTCTTTGAGACCCAGCCCCAGTGTCAGCAGCTCTGTGAAGCTTTGTGCAACTTTCTAGACCCTGTTGAAGCCTGTGTCCTCTGGACTTGTGAGTTTTAGAGTTGCGCTTGGTTGTCTAAGCCACACAACACAGGCTCCTGCTACTCAAAGTGTGGTCCATGGTTTGGCCACTTTGGCATCACTTGGAGTTGTTAGAAATGCAGATTCTCTGGGCCTTCCCTAAACCTTCTAAATCAGGATCTGCATTTTATGAAGATCCAAAATGATTCCTATGGTCCTTAGAGTTTGAGAAGCAGGGCCATAGACCTTCGTCACCTGCTGTTCCAGAGGTGGGACTCTGCTCTCCTTGATGGGACGGTGAGCTCCTAGGAGCAGAGCCCCAGTCCCCGCTCTTGAAGCTAAGAATAATGGTGATCTAGGCAGGGACTCAGCAAATCCTTGATTGGACATATTTGGAGGAGGTGAGGGGTAAACCAAACAGAGAGGCAAGCGGGGAAGAAAAGAAGAGAGCAGTGATGAGCAGTTCATCCAGGGTCTCAAGAACCTTGGACAAGGCTGTGGATCTCTTGGAATGTTCTTCGTGCGAGATCGTTTTCACTTAGTGAGTCCTAAACTGAGATGTTTATGAGATCAGGGCTACAGCTTAGAGATATTGCAAGATTGAGAGTGCAGTGACCGGATGTGACCACTCTTTTCCTTAACCCAAAGTCCTGGAGATCCCAGAGGGGCTGTTTGCTTCTCTATTTCTCTTTCTAAAAGCCTGGCTTACAAAGGGCAAAGGTCAGAGAGACCAAAATTGTGAACCAGCACCGAGATATGTCAAGAACAGCTCCTCTCCCTCCCTTTCCCATCACCAGTACTCCAAGCTTAGTCATGAGGATGGAAGGACTTTGTCAGCATCCAAGAGGTCAGAGCTTTGGTGAGGGTGATTGAGGATGATGCTTCTTTCCCATGAAGGAGGCTCCAGACACACACTGATTTCTGAGGAATCAGCTGGGGTCATTGGGGGGCTGCTGCCTCAGAGAAGAAAGACCCCAGGGCAAAGGATGACCCTGGGAGTAAAGCACAGTCACATGCTGATGGCGTAGAGTTGGAACACTCTTTCTTTCAAAGAAACTGATTATTATTAAGCACCTACCATTAGCCAGGTTCTGGAGAAATGAGAGAAGTTGCTCAGTTCAGTGTCCCAGTTCAAAGTTCAGACCCACAGGAGCTGCTTTGTAAGGGTGGCTTGCTTAGAGCTGAACCAAACTCAGAACACACATCCAGCCCCTACCCTTGGGTTGAGCTCATCGTCTTATTGGGATGGAGGAAGCTCACAGTCTGCCTCCGACAGACAGCCTTTCCTCATGACTCTAACCCCGCCCCCTGAAGACGAGTTGTGTCTGCTCAGTTTATACATAGAATAATGTACTGTTTGTTGTGTGTTGGTCTGCTCCCTGCCTTCCTCTTTGACCCCATCTCCTAGCACCCCCTCCCCAGGCCAGTTAACAAGTTATTGCCATGCAGCTCCAAACTCATCCTTATTTGCCTGCTCTGTGATAATGGAGGTGGGCTTTGTAAGTATTTTTCCTTTGCCAGCAGCATGATGCTAAGCCTTGTCGATAGAGGACATTGTGGGGACACTGGAGAAAGAAAGGGTTTTCTCGTCCTGGTTCCTGTGGGCCTCATTTTCCCAGGCTTCTATAGAACACGCTTTCTCCAGTGCTCAGGTCTTGAGAGCAGTGGTTTCTGCTGTGCCAGGCTCCTGCAGGGCACATCTTTCTCTAATACCTGGCTCCTGCAGAAGTGGCTTCTTGAGCTCCTGCAGTGCCCAGTGGCTAGCAGCTCTCCACCCACCACATCTTCTCGCAGTTTCTCAAAGGAATGCTACCAGCAAGGCACCTCCTTGTGAAAGGCCCCCTCCAACACTCCCTTGGATGAATTTATAGTGAGTTCTGAGCTGTTGTACCTCCTTGTGGACACCTTCTCCTGACATCCCAGAGGGCAGAGTCCTGGCAAGTCCCACCAGTGAGGTATCTAGTGACTTTTCTCCCATCCAGTGAACCATGACTGTGCCCTCTCTGAGGTCTGGATCCCAGCCCTTGGTGGGGGACTCTTCCTTGGGCATTAGGGCACTTTCTCAGCCGTAGGGATCATGGCTGTTCCCTCTATCTCCCTTCCTGCATTCTTCAGACTCTCCAACTCTTATTGGCCAAGTCCCCATTACTCCAATCCCCTATTAACAGTTCTTTATATTAAGTTTTTATTTGAATTATTGTGTGGTTTCTATGTCTTTATTGGACTTTATGGGCAGAACTTTGAGCAGTATACTTGGTTGTCCACTAGTGTGAAATGAGAGGTGGCCGGAAGTGTGGATCTACATAGATTTATGGGCAGTTACTAATGGTTTGGCTGGATAGTCAGAGGCTTGGAAGGAACACGATTGGAAGATTAGTGACAAAGTCTAGGGAAGAGGTACGTGGCTGGACCTCTCTCAGAAGGGGCACAAAGATATCTGTGAAGATATTTGTGTCCCACGTGATGCCCAAAGGGAACCCACTGTGGAGAAGGTAGACACAATGACGTGTTCTGTAGACATCAGTCAGCCTCTTTCCCAGCCACCCAGTGCCTGCTCAATGGACCCATGTATAAAGGAGCCATGGTGGCAGGGACGGAGGCTATGCAAGGGCTTAGCAGCGTGGACTTCCCATCACAGTGACTGCTCTGGGTAATACTATAGCTGGGTGCCTAGTCTGCCTAAAGCAGAAGCCAACACTGAGACCCTGATATGACACCACTCCCTGGGGCAATAGCCAGCCACCTGGTGGCAGGTTGATTACACTGGACCTCTTCTATCATGAAGGAGGCAGATATCTGTCATCATTGAAATAGACACATTTTCTAGGTATGGATTTGCTTTCTTTGCATATGGTACATCTGCAGCACTACCATCCATGACTCACAGAATGCCTTATCCACCATCATGGCATTCTCCATAGCATTGCTTCTGATCAAGCAACTCATTTCTCAGCAGAGGAAGTGCAGTAATGGGCTAATGCGCATCCCATGAAATTAATTGGTCTTACCATGTACCCCATTAACTGGAAGTGGCTGCGCTAATTGGGAGGTGCAATGACTGAAGCCCAGTTGAAGCACCTTTTGTGAGACAGCATCCTGAAACGATGGGGTCCTGTCTTATAGGACATAGTATATGCTTGAATCAAAGACCATAATGTGGTGTTATCTCCCCATAGCCAGGATACATGGGTTCAGGAATCAAGAGGTATAAATGGGAGTGGCGTCTCTTACTATTATGTCCAATAATCCATGCATAGGAATTTTGATTCCTATTCAGGTATCCTTCAGCTCTGCTGGTTTGTAGGTTTTAGTTCCCTAGTGGGGAACGCTTCTAAAAGGGGCTGCAACTGTGATTCCATTAAATTGAAAGATGAGACCTTGCCACTTTGGACTTCTTATGTACTGAATCCACAAAAAGGAGTTAACTCTACTGGCTGAGTGACTGATCCTTATTACCAAGGTGTAACTGGGTTGCAACTATACAATGGAGGAAAGGGAACTATTTCTGGACCCAGGGGATTCTCTGGGGTACCTCTTAGTACTTCCATGCCCAGTAGTAGAGGTTAACCAAAAACTACAGCAACCAAAAAAACAGGGTGACTGAGGACTCAGGCTCTCCAGGAATTAGGGTTTCAGTCACTCCAGCAGATAAGGAACCCCAACCAGCTGAGGTCCTGACTGAGCATGGGGGAAGCACAGAATGGTTAGGGGAGGAAGAAGCCATGCATGTTAGATACGACCTCAAGACCAGTTACAGAAAAGAGGACTGTACCAGCTTTGCGTATTTTCTCTTGTTTATTTTACATACGTGTTTATTTGTATTTGCTAACTAATTTCTTCTCTCTCCTTTCCATTTTTATTTTCTGTACAAGTTGTTGGAGGTTAACTGTACCATTTAGTCTTTAGGTAACAGATTATTCATTGGGTCTGTGATGGATCCAGGAGTAATTAATATGGCTACAGTGATAGATGCAATGATTGTTAAGACAGTGGGTCTGTTCATTTCGGGATAGCGTGAGAAATTCTTCACTTGGAAGGAGGTTAGCTGTATCTCATGAGGTGGAAATATAGCATTGTTTCATTGTTACGCAGAAGGTCAAATGTGTGCTGAAGTGTGCTTGTGGAAACTGAGTAGCCAAAGAAGTGAACTGTGTGAGGATCAAATCTATTGCTTCTCTGCTCTAAACCCACCCTTCTTTGCCGGCTGTCAGAATGTTAAGTCTGATCAGCAGAGAACCTTGAAGGGACAGGGAGGAGGAAGAGACTTCCTCTTCCTGGTTCCAGTGTGTCTCACTTGCCAGGCCCCTGAAGAGTATGCTTTCTCCAGCCCTCAACCTGCAGAGGCTGACTTCTTGAGCTCCTGGTTCCTGTAAGCATGCTGCAGCCAGGAGAGCCTAGTGGCCAGCGTGGCCACTCTCTAGCAGCGTCATAGTGGAATGCTACCAGCAGGGCACCTCTGCCTGAACAGTCTTACCGACATCCTCCCAGATAACTTTGAAGAGAGTTCTGAGGCATGGCACCTTCCTGTGGAGGGCGCCCAAGAGCATATAAATTGAATAAATTGGTAGTCCCACCATTATGAGTGAAATGGAATAAAAGAATTATTATAGGAATGAAGAGGGAATGCAATTGTGGGAACCGGTGAGGTCAATGGAAAGCTCTTTTCTCTGCATCTCATGGTGGGCCTGAAGTTGCTATAGGTCCCAGAGCTGGCAGTCAGGAAGAAAAGCTGGATGTGAAGCGGGGAGAGTGAGGACAAATGAATTTGCGTGTGATGGTTAATTTTCTGTGTCACTTTGGCTCTGCTACAGAAGCCAGTTATTTAATCAGACACTAATCTAGGTGTGGTTAACATCTACAATCAGTTGACTTTAAGCAAAGGAGATTACCCTTGATAATGTGGGTGGGGCTTGTGTAATCAGTTGAAGGCCATAAGAGCAAAAACTGAGGTTTCCCAGAAAAGAAGACATTCTGCCTCAAGACTGCAGCCTCCAATCCTGTGTGAGTTTCCGCTTCTTCCACATAGACTGCAGGAGCCCAGCCTGCCCTGCTCCTGTGTGTATTCCTAGCAGTGCTGAACACAGGGCTTGGCCCAGAGTGGATGCTCGATAAATATTTCCTGTCTGGAAACAACAACCATCTGTCAGAGTCAGTGTGAACAGAGCTCTGCCTTGGGGCAGGGGCGGAAGCTGAGGGACGGAGGAGGGCCTTTCCTGTCCTTAGATCCTATGACAGTGAGTGGGAAGCTCTCCAGATTGAGAATAGGTTTTTGGGAGACAAAGTGGGAAGGGAATCTGAGATCTATAAAGTAAAAATGAAAATTTAGGGGGAGTGCTGGAAGAGATGCAATTTAGGAGAAAGATTCTGAAACTTCAGCTTTGCTAGAGTGGTTGCTGCAGGTGAGGACTCCTGTGGGCTGTTCTAATGTGTCAGGCACTTTCTAAGGGCGTCACATATATTAACTCATATCACCCTCACAGCTGCCCCTCGAGATAGGTACTGTTATGATCCCATGTCACAGATGGGAAAAAGGAGGAACAAAGAGGGCAAGTAGCTGGAAAAGGATACATTTCACCTCGTGGGTGCTCGTTCTCCAGGCACGTCCTCTCAGGCAAAGGGAAGTGGCCCCTTTGTCTATCCAGCCCAAACCCCCACTTGTATTTTCTGGAGTTTGCCCAGAAAATCCCATGAGGCTAAGTGGGTTTCCTATTTTCTCAGGGACCCATGGTTCGTTCTGCATCAGCCCTGGTGGTCCTCAGGGTGGGGACAGATGTCTGTGCAGATCTTTTCACTCAGAGCTGCAGGGCAGGCTTTGTGGCTACATGTGCGATTCATAAAGTTTGCATTTTCCACAGGACTTGGTTTCCAGAGCATTCTGGCCTGAGCACTACAAGCTTTCAAGAATCTCAGCCTAGAAATGCTGTCCACAGATTGCTCAGCTACATACATCCTTCCCACGGCTGTGAAGTTTGGCATGGGCATTCAGTTATTGCTCCAGGATAGGATTTGGAATTTTATTTTATTAATATTCTTTTCTGCAAGGATTTAGAGGGGAGGGACCTGGACCAACACTAGTTTCTTCAGGTTCATCATTATTCCCCACTGACATCCACGTTTGGCGTCTATCTGTCATTTTTGACCCGTTTGCCACATTGACTCGTGTCTTCTGTACCTTGAGGGCTGGTCTTTGTGCAATGCATGGAAATAAGAGTGTGGCTCTAGGTGAGGGGTTACGTTTACAGTCTATAAATTTGCAACTCCCACATTATTTGGGTTTCAGAACTATGTTTACGTTAATTGTTTCTAAGTCAAAATAATCTTGACTTCAAGGCCAGAGCCTGGCTTTGTGGAATTTGATCTTGGGCATATTGGGGCTCCTGGTCTCACTGTCCCTACCCTGGACTGTGTTCTCAGGACCACACTGCCCAATATCCTCAGGGAACATGGGCTGGTCCACAGCCTACACTGGCCACCTTGTCCAAGCCCATGAGTTCCGGGGCAGGCAGCATTAAGACTTCTGTGCCCAGCTTGGGCACCAGATGGTTGCTAGGGCTGAGAACACTGGGTCCTGGGTTCTGTCTCCCCACAAAGCTGTTTCCCTGGGAGGTCTGCTGTCTTCCCACCATGCTCCCAAGACATTCAACCTTGCTAGTCATGGAATCCCTGGGCCACTGTCTTCTAGTTTTGAGGACTGTCCCACTTCTGTTATGGGTTGTACTGTGCTCGAAATAGGTATGTTGAAATCAAGTCCTCAGAATGATCTTACTTGGAAATAGTGCCATTGCAGATGTAATTAGTTAAATTAAGATGGGGTTATACTGGAATAGGATGGGCCCCCTAACCTGACATCCTTATAGGAAGAGAAGAAGAGACACAGTGACACACAGGGAGAAAGCCATGTGATGACAAAGACAGAGACAGAGATTGGAGTTATGTAGCCGCCAGCCAAGCAACACCAAAGATTGTCATTACCAGCACACCACCAGAGCTAGGAAGAGGCAAGGAAGGATTCCCTACAGGTTTAAGAGGGAGCATCGTCCTGCTGACACCTTGATCTCAGACTTCTGGCCTCCAGAACAGTGGGAAATGACATTTCTGTTGTTTTAAGCCGCCCAGTTAGTGGCACTTTGTTACAGCAGCTCTAGGAAAGTAATACACCCTCAATCTCAGGGTCAGCAACTTTCTTGTCCCTCAAACACACATCCACACTCCACCCTCCAGCATAACCCCTCCTCAGTGGGTATTTGGACTCTTTTTGGTGATGGATGCCCTTTTCAGAGGCTGAGTGTTGCAAAGGTGATGCTGAGACCAGCCACTTTTCTTCTGTCGACAAACTCCGTTATTTATTTCTATCACTATTGAGTTCTAAGCAAAGCTACGTCGTATGAGTAGGTGACCAGGGCTAGATAAAGTTTGGAGCCATGGTCCAAAGGCATGAATTTTCCTTTCAGTTTACTCTCCCATTGTAGAGACCATGCTGAGACCCCAGTTTGATCAAAGATATTTCTCAGAATGCTGAAAACAGGGCTCTCTGTGAGAAATGTAAGACTTGTAAAAGTCTAATGTTTGTGAAATGCAAACTCTTTCATATTTTTATGGCACAGGGCTGCTATAATCAGGGCATGAGCTATGAGATAAAGAAAACCACCAGTCAGCTTCCTTGTCCTTTAAAGTGTTGGGATATTATTTCACTCAGCCTTGGGCTATGTGGGTACTAGGTGTGTACCTCTGAGTTTTGGTCTTTCTCTCCTTGGTGTTCTTTCCAGGAAGTCTCAGTCTTGAATTTCTCACCCGTGATCACTCAGTCACCCTCGGCCTTAGGGCTCCAGTCTGGCCACACCTCCTGGTCCTTAGCAACTTGGTTCTCACCCTGACGTTAGAAAGAAACAGCTTTCAGGCTGGCTTCAGTTTGTATGCATTTAGTCCTGGGCTGCATGTCTGCTCCTGGCTCCGTGAACTGGGGTGAACATGGGGGCCCTCACCTGTGCCCTACAGGCTGAGAAGAGATGAGGTCCTAGGGCTCTGGAGAAAGAGGAATTTCTCCAGAATGGCCAATGGGCCATAAAGTTATGGTTAAACAGTGAAGCTACAAGCAAGAGAAGCAGGATTGAGCCTCAGCTCTTGAGTAGACGCTGTGTACCAGGGGCCATGTGCTAAGAAGACTGATGAACAATCCAGATTGAAATCCCTGTCACTCAAGAGAAGAAGCAGGGAGACGAGGCTGGAGGTCCTGTGCTCGGAGGATTAGAGCCACTTTGGGAAGTGGAGTGCTCTGTGGTCGGGACAAGTGACTCACGACAGAGGCTGCACAGTGCTCGTGCTGGTGGCATATTTTCATGGAGACCCGGAGTCAGGCCACTGGGGTGAAGTTTATTTCCCTTGTTAAGACTAGATGGTGGGTGTGGGAGATCTCATCTGGAGTATATTGACCAGTCTTCTGGATATTTCCAGTGAAAGGGGTGGAATTAATAAAATCTTCAGCTAAATCCAGTGAAGGAGATGGAATTAATAAGATCTGTAGCTAAATATCATCTTCCAATGAGATCTGAAGAAAAAGGAGATGTAGAAATAGAAAGAGAAGGGGCAGAAAGAAGAAAGGCTGATACTGGCCTCCTGGCTCCAGTCCACAAACACCACAGTCCCCAGGCATGGTAGAGTAGCGCTCCCCTTGGGTACCTAGGGACACAAAGGTCTGCCAAGATGCCACCCAGCGTGAGAGCCACGTGGTGGCTTCCTGGGCCTCACAGGTGGGTTTCTGTGTTGGGATGTCAGCTCCAATCCAGGTGTTGGCTTCCGGCAGTGGTCAGCACAGGAAACATCCATCACATCACGGACTGGCGTGCAATGTGACTGAGATGTTGCAGTCCCCAGGTGGGCTCTCTCCATCCTCATTTTGCAGAGTTCCCTGCAGCCCAGCAGGCCCTACTGTGTTCTGAATGAAGAGCTGCCAACTGTGTATCTGGTCTGGACTCTTGAAAGGAGTGTCAGCAACACCTACCAGCCAGCTTCTGCTGTAAGCAGGCTGCCACAGGCAACAGCCAGCTGGAGGAATGCATTAGCCCGATGAACCAACCTCCAGGGAAGCCCTCTTTTCACTTTAGGACTTTCTAGCCTTTTACAAAAACACCTAATTCAGGGGACTGAACCAACCATTGGCTTCAGTCACAAGTATGCGATACACAACACACATCTCACACACACACACACACACACACACACACGCACGCACACACACACGCATGCAGGAGCTTTGGGGTTCGCCAGTGGCCATGTTTTTTGTTTTTGCAGACTATTAATTGCAATCTCTCTATCTGCGCTGATCTGACAGCTAGATAATTCCCTTCCTAAGACATTCTGTGAAGAACAGGATTGTGGTTTGGCTCTTTGCTCTTAAAAGTCAACTTGAACCAAGAGGCTCTTCTCATTCTCTTGCAGGCTGGGAATGGTTTTCCTACCTTAATGCTCTCATGTTTTGTTCTTTTGCATCAGTACTGCTTTATGAGATTATTTCTTTCTAAATGACTTATAGGCTGTGTTTGTGGGAGGCAGGCACACGTGTGTGTGTGTGTGTGTGTGTGGTAGGCTGAGATTCTGGAACTAAGGAGAATTGTGTGTTAAAGCACAAACAGAACAGTTTTGGTATATAACTGCACTTATGTTGGTTGCCTCCCCTGACTCCCCAGGCCTTTAATTGTTCATATTTTCACTGGAACACACTTCTGATCCATATGCGTAAGATTTAACTTTGGCTCCTCAGCAGGGTCCTAAGCGTGAACATTTTACCTATAGAGAAGCCTTCTTCTTTTCAAATTAAAATTCTTTTCGAGATTCACACGCAGCTGTGAGAAATCATGCAGAGAGAGCCTCTGCACACTTAACCCAGTTTCCCCCAATGATAACGTTTTGCAAAACCATAGTGAAATATCACAATCAGGATATTGATGATGATACAGTCAAGCTATGGAACAGTTCCCTCACCACAATGACCCTCACCCTCCACTCCCACCCACTTCCATCCCTTGCCCCTGGCAACCACTACTCTGTTCTCCAGTTCTGTAACTTTGCAAGACATGTCTTGTTTTGTTTTTTAAATCAGGCTAATCTTGGTCAAGTTGACTTTATTCCTCACTAGGGTCCTAAGCCCTCTGCCACCGGCTAGATAGAAATTTAAAGCAGCCGTTCTCCATGCTCTTTGCACAGTCAGCATTGTGCTGTAGTGACTGATAGTTCGGGCTCTACAGGTGGAATCATACAGGAATTACTAGCCTGGTGATCTAAGACAAGTTGCTTAACTTTCATATGCAAAATGGGGATGATAATAATAGGACCCAGAGACTGCTGAGGGATTAACTAGGTTAATAGATCCGAGTACTAAGGACAGTGCTTCTCAAGCCTTACTGTCACTCAGAGCTCCTGTCATTTTATGGGGCCTGAGAGTCTGCATTCTAACAAGCTCCCAGGTGATGCTATTGCTTCTGGCCCTCAGACCACGCTCTGTAGCAAGGACTCAGGAGTGCCTGATACACAGTAAGCGCTCAAAAATCGTCGGCTGTGTTTTTCCAGATGAGTCTGAAGTTACGTTGGATAGAAGCCGGAGCAATGAGCCTGAGTTTTAAGGTTCAGAGCCTGGAATGCCCCTAGCTTTGCCAGCCCCAGGGCCAGCCTAGACCTCAAGAGTGAGGCTGCTGGTCAACCTTAACAGAAATGGGTGAGAGAGTGTGGGCGCGCCCCTGCCCGAATCTCTAACCCCGTGCTGTTTCCTGTAGGAAGAGGCACGCCCCAGAGTCACTTCTCTTTCTTACTAGCCTCTGCTGCCTCCAGAAATGCAGCTCCTGCGGGTGGCTCCCTTCTCCACCTGGGCAGGCAGGTGTTGGGGGGCGGTGAGAGAAGAAAGACCACCTGTGCCCAGGTGGCTGTAAACTGCCCGGGGCAACTGTGCCCAGCAGCTCTAAACTGCCAAAGGTTGACTTGCCCTTCATACATCAGGGATAATAGTGGGAATGATAGCTGTGCCCTGGCAGCAGCCCTACCACGTGTCCTCATGGAGTCTCTGTGCCTCAGGCAGCCACGGTTACTGGTCCTGAGATGGCAGCCCTGGGGAAAGTGAGCAGGCTGGGGTTTTTCTGTCCAAGGCAAGTTGGAATGCCATCCTCCTGGCATTAAATCTCACAAGTGACCCAACCTGGTTGTAGAAATACACATAGCACATAAGTACACTCCCAGGTGTGTGCGTGTCCACTCGACACACCCCTCCTGTTACCGGGTATCCCCCAGCTTCTTCATGCCTGTCGACCTGCTGGGAAAAGATAACGTCTTGTGCTTGTTTTAAGTTGCATTTCTCTAATGACTAGAAAGGTTGAGCCTCCCTTCTGGTGTTTATTTGCCGCCTGCAGCTCATGAAATCAGGTTTCTAGCAACACCCTGGCCACCAGCTCGGCACACCAATGAGGAGGCACCACCGAGGCTTCACAGGAGGAGGTGAGCAGTATTTATTTGTTTAATGTAAAGACTCTGCTGCAGAAGCAGTGGCTGCAGCCCCCAGAGGGCCAGCAGCTCATGTTGGAAGAGAGAAGAAAGCTTCCATGTGACCCCAGACTCTTTCTGTTCTGGTAACTATTCATCGGCATTCTGTATCTGTGACGGTGCAGCTCCAGCCAGCCCACCTGTGTGCAACAAGAGGGCCATTCACGGATCCACATGGTCCTGAGGCAGTGTGATGCAGCCAGCGGGAAGAGCCCTAGGCCTGGGGTCAGCAGACCCAGGTTCAAATCCCAGCTCTCCCTGCGGAGAGCACGGGTGACTTTCCCCCAGCTCTCCTACTCTTTGCTGACTTGCAGCTTTTGACCTGCCTCCGCCCGTCCTTAGGCCTCGCTGCACCTTTGGCCACTGTGGTACTGTTTTTTGCAGCTCCTCTCCCAGCCCCTGGGACCACTCTTCCCCTCTGCCCTTGAAGGGTCCTAGTCTGGATGTCCTCCAAGTCCCTGTCTGTACATGCAGTTCCTCCTGATAGCACCCACTGGGCAGCTTCGGCTTGTCTCCACCCAGCCAGCTTCCGGCAGGCGCTCTCTCCTGGGCCCCTGCTCACACCCCCCTGCTTTGCAGCAGTGCCATCTGGCGCTCTGTTCCCAGGAACGCTTGCCGTGTCCACACCTGCAGGCATTTCTCCCTGAAGCTGCTTCTGCTGTGGGCCGGGTCTTAGTAAATGGTACTGAGTAGTCACTTGAGCCAAAGACCTTAAGAGTTCAGCCCTCCATCTCTGCTGCTAGAAACTTCTCCATGACTCCCCACTGCACGCTGAATGAAATCCAGGCTCTCTGGAGTTCTTTCCTAACTTAAATTCTTGATTTTCCTCCTCTACTGATTTCCCTGAATGTATTGTTCATTCAGGTCAAACTGGACTACTTACAATTAATCATGTACTACCCTTCTGGTCTCTGCACCTAGAGAGCAGGGTTTTTCAACGTGGGCACTATTGACATTTTCAGACAGATCATTCTTTGTGGTGAGGGGATCTCCTGTGTATTGTAAGATGTTCAGCAGCATCTCTGGCCTCTACCCAGTAACAGCATCCCCCCAGTCATGACAATTAAAGATGTCTCCAGACATTGCCTAATGTTCCCTGGGAGGCAAAATTGCCCCCTACTGAGAATCACTGATCAAGGGTTCATATTGTTTCATCTGCATGGAAAGCCCTCTCCCATGTCTCCCTTCCCCTAATTTGTAATTTAGTGATAAATTCAACAAAGTAAATTATAGAAAAATATGCACTATGCTTGTTATATGTGCAAGGGAACGAGGAATGGAATAGAATATGCAAAGATGAACATAGTGATGTAAGGTGTGTTTCCTCAGGCTTCTCTTGTCGAGGGTTAAAAATGTGATGCCTTCTTATAGAACCAACCTGCATTTGGCTGTCTCTCACCTCCACCTGTTATTGTAGGATTCTGGCCCCAGAAATTCCTGGGAGCAGTTAATCTCCCATGGCGTCACAAAAGAATCCCATGATAGACAAGTTACCTCTCCCATGGAATCCGCCCCTGGCCTCAGACACTTGTCAGGCTGGGTGATGCCCATACATGAGGTACCTGCCAAGTGCTGAGGGTTCTCCACCTCGAAGTGGCCCTGCATCTGTGGGAACCCTCGTGGCACCACTGTCTCTTTGTGTTCTCTCCAGAACTATAGATACGGGATTTTTAATGAAACTACTCTTTGCTGCTTAGACAGGTACCCATGGAAGGCTGGGCTGGGCGTCAGCCCAAGGGACAGATACTATGACAGACTCGTTATTCTGCCACCTTGGCTTTGTTACTTATCCAGTGTGTCATGCCTGATGCTCTCCCAAGATGCCCACTGGGGCAGGGTCCTGGTGGCTGGCCCCCCAGCTCTCCAGATATGCTGAAACATGTCTGAATCCCAGTGGCATCAAACCATAATCAGTCTCAAGGCTGCAAAGAACAAAGAGCTTTATTTGGGGTCTTAAGTATTGCATTTTAGGAGACACAGACCCTAGTGAAACCAAAAGAGTGTTTCGGAGAGGGGAA
>NW_006788200.1:3790907-3801992 GCF_000442215.2 Lipotes vexillifer
AGAGTCAGGGGCTTATAAAGACAGAAAGCCACACGGTTGTTCTAGTTGCCCAGCGAGAATTGTGATTGACTTTGACGCAAGTCAGGAAATATTTGTTCTTAAGGAATTGCGAGTTGTTTTAGGGTAGGGGTCCGATAAGTGGGTAGGCTGTCACAAGTTATTTTAGGGTAAGGGTCCAATAAGTTTCTTGAGTTTCTGGCAGATCTGCTGGATGTCTTTGTCAGGACAATAAGCAGTCAGAAGGTCAGATTCCATCCAGGTTGAGACGTGAATATATCACACCTCCTTAATGGCCTCCTGGCTCCATTTTAGAGAGCTCTCTTAGCAATTACGATTCCATTTTGATTTTCCTTCCACAGCGGTGTCAACTGGAAAAAAACACAACGTAAGAGCTGTGAGCTGAGTTTTATTCTCTGTCTTACTGAGGACTACATACCGGGAAACAGCCTCTCAGAGAGCTCTAAGATTATATATATGATTTTGGCTAAGCGGTATGTGCAATCAGGCATACATCTGCTCGTCTCAAGGAACAGATATCTCAGCTAATGATTTTAGTGCTTTTTCTAAGTATGAGAAGATGCAAGAATCTGGCTTCATAAAAATTTCTCCTGAAATATATCCGAGGGCCTGTTTGCCTGTTTTCCCAAAGCACAGTGTCTTATCTTATTCTTCATCCTGAATTGCCTTCAGAGTGTACTGTAGGGCAGTGATAGCATGGCTAATGGCATAATCCTCGAGGAATCAGATGGTGAGTGACATTCCTTTTTTTTTTACAGTGGTGAGCATGGACCAATCTGGAATAGATACTCTCTGCAATGGGCTGTGACATTATGAATGAACTTTTTTTTTCAATATCAAATTTTCTTAAACACTCTTGTTATTCTTTTTTTTAAAAAAAACCTGATTCATCCTCAAATCTTGCCTTCAAGATTTCTGAGCTTCATTCCTTTAGACCTCTCTGCTCCCAATATGACGGAATGTGGGCTCTCATTCTCCTACGAGGTCCTACACTTTGACCCTTTTATGGACCTTTAATAAATTCCGCTCTGTAGTATAGGTATTTGGGTACTTTTCTCTCCCCTCTGATATGAATACTCCTTGAAGATATGGCATGCCTTAAACCCACTGTAGGTGCCATCACTGTATGATGAAACTCCAGCTGTGTGACTGGACTTCATGAGTACATAACAGACATCATGTGCCATGAACTGGTGACAGAGGTGAACTGTAGGTGACATGAGGGTGTCACCTCATGTGACACCTACATGGAACATCCAGGACACTGTTGAACGAAAAAAAAAAAAAAAGCACAACGTGAGAGTTGTGAGTTAAGTTTTATTTGGGGCAAAATCAGGACTATAGCCTGGGAGACAGCATCTCAGATAGCTCTGAGGAACAGCTCCAAAGAGGTAAGGGGAAAGGTCAGTATTATATATGATTTTAGTGAAGGGGGGTATGTGCAGTCAAGCACCCACACGTTTTAGCAGAGGGTTGCTGCTAGTCACAAGGAGCAGATGTCTCCATTCGTGATCTTAGTACTTTTCTAATAGATATGAGAAGATGCAAGAATTGGGGCTTATAAAATCTTCTCCTGAAAATATCTAACTCTCTGAAGGTCTGTGCTGCCAGTTTTCCCCAGAGAACAGAGGGCCTTATTCCTGATCTTCACCCTGAACCCCTTTCAGGGTGTGCTGAGGGTCAGCAGCTGCAGTGGTCATTGACTTCATCTTTGTAGAGACAGATGGCAAGTGCCAATTTTTAATTGGTAACACAAAGATCTTTGACCTGCTCTGCCACTATTTCATTGGGGCCCTGGCCAACTCTCATAACTCCTCCATCTCAGTGTCCCATCCATAAAATGAGGGAAACAGACCCCAGGGATCTGGCGAGACTCCATTTATGTGCACTGAATCACTGAGAGGAAACCCTCTCCATTTATTCCAGGGCTATTTTCCATAATCTGTGCATTTTAGACCCGGAAGTAGTGGTATGATTTTTCAGTAAAATACCCCAGTGATCGCCTGTCTGTCTTCAGATATCATTCACATAAAGAGCTTATATTCAGGAAGGACTCAGCAGGTTGGAAATGAGGATTGAAATCCAATTCCTGTCACTCCTGGCCTAGATCCCTCTGCTCCTCAGATGCTTTTCTGTAGTCTTGGGGAACTTCTGGAAGCTGGGACCAACTTACAGCCACAGCCAAAAACCAGGATCCTTACTCCAGGGCACCAGGGCGCTGGGAAGGTTCAGGAAAAGCTTTGATTTCTAATAGAATCCTGTTGTTCAGGAAATCAGAGAGGGGTAGTTTAGGGGCAGAAACTTCATTGTTCAAGAGCCCACCTGCGAGCTGTGAGGGACCTGGGGGTTGTAGGTGCTGCTGACTAGGAAAAGGAAAGGTGTTCCCCTCTCCCCACCTTGCTGATTTTGCAGAGGGTGGGGACCACAGTGAAGGGAGGAAGGGGTTTGCATGGGAAGTATAGCTATCACAGAGGCTTGCTCATCCAGAATTACGGGAATAAGGTTGGCCGTGAGTAGATTTCCCAGAAAATAGAATATCAGCCCTGTGAGCAGATTTTGAAAAAGTATTATCATCTGGGGAGAAATCTTTCTGATGGGTGTTGCACCTTGCCCAGCTCCTTAAAAGGAGCATGTGGAAGAGCATTTTGCTTCTTCCGTGATTCAGCCTCTTATGGCCCATCACTTGCACCTGAGCTTTAGCTAGTCTCATGGGTTCTGACACATGCCCCATGCTTTTCCTTCTGAGCCTTGGCGCCCTTGTCTCCATATGTCTTCATCCTATGACCTTCTACTCTGTATTCTCCCCAAAGCACACACAGTGAGTTCCAAATAAACATCTTTGAATGAACAACTTAGGGTCATAAAGACCCCTACCACTTTGAAGTTCTGTCCAGTTGGCAAAGCACTTTCCTTGTCTTTTTTGAAACAGAGTTGTCCTCAGGGACTCCCATAAGGGGGAAACTCCTGTTCATCCTTTCACTCCCTCTACAAACATTTCATTACTTCCTCCTTTGTCCTGGCATGATGCCAGGCATCAGAGGTGTAGAGATGAATCAAACCTGCTTCTTTCCCTCAAGGAGCTGATGACCTAAAATTTATATGAAGAAAGTGGACACAATTTAGTATGCAAGTGCTCTGCTGGGTCATGCCCCACCTGCCATGGTGCACAGAGAAGGGGATAGTTCCCCTACGCCTAATGGCCTAAGACAAAGGTGTTTTTAAAAATTCTTTTTGATTTCTTTCATTCTCTCTCTTTTCTCACTGTCACGCCTTGATATACCTGGTACACCTACTCTTACCATCTCTCCTTCCCTCTTATCACCTGCTGTTTCTCATCTACTCATTTCTAGGAAATTGGTTGAATTCGTCGTATCCTTTCCTTATAGCAGTGGGTTTCAATTCTGCCTGCCTGCACTTTACAGGTACCTGGGAATCCGTTAATCCTCATACTGTGTCCCAGGCTCAGAGATTTTGATCTAATTAGTCAGAGTAGGTCTCAGACTCCCAGCTGATGCTGGTATACACCAGAGTTTAGAACTGTTTTATGGGCAATTGTAAATCTATAGCTCTGACAAGGCTTGGGGATGGCCCTAGACTAACCTGCAGATTAAGGGCATGGGTTTTGTGACAGCTCTTTTCTAAGCACAGAATCTATTCTTAAATCACTGGAGTCTGAAGACCCAGTCCTGGACTCTTTGCAAGTTGTAACAGCCAGTGGAAGAGTCAACAGATAGAGTGGCCCAGGGCCAAGAAACGGCCCAATCCATACTCCAAGATGTCTTAACACCTCGCAAGCAGTTGTGATGGTGACTGAGGTAATTTCTCATCAGGTATTTGAAATCTCAGGTAATCAATGTTGGTGCTAACAAGGGGCCAGAGATTTTATCATAATGGCAAAATCATCATAACTCAGTCTATAAACTGAGAAGCTTCAAGATCTGTGGTTTGAAAACTGAATATAAGCTATTTATGCACCCAGAAAAGTTAACTGTAACCTGATATCCATAAGATATATCTAGGAGGGCCAAGTTACCAAAGTAGTGACAAGCTGCCACCTTCTAATTTCTGAAAGATCTTCTCTCAAAAATCAGCCTAGTCATGGCACTTCCCTTGTGGTCTAGTGGTTAAGACTTCGCCTTCCAATGCAGGGGGTGAGGGTTTGATCCCTGGTCGGGGAGCTAAGATCCCACATGCTTCACGGCCAAAAAAACCAAACCAAACAAACAAAAAACCAGAAGCAATATTGTAACAAACTCAATAAAGACTTTAAAAATGGTCCACATCAAAAAAAAAAAAATCAACCGAGTCAGGCTCTGGCTGCATCCAGCGGTTGGTGATGTGAGTCCACATAGCAGCCACTTGGTGCTGTTTGCCACACTCAGATGATTTTAGTCAATTGGCAAACATTTATGGAGCACCTACTATGGGCCTAGCATAGAGGAACCTGGACGTGGATAAACATAGATGTTGTCCTTGAGGTACTTGCTGTCTTGTGAGACTGACTCCAACTTTTCTAATGTATGAAGATGAAATCATAACCCAGAAGATAACTCATAGCTGCATCCTCCAGCCCAGGGCTCACACAGAGCAGCAAACAAGGGCTGAAAAAGTCAATGGGGTAGGAGGCGCTTTAGGGCTCTGTTCCCTGAGCCTGAAACTCAGGGTAATTAGCATGCCTCCCTTGCTTTCACCCAGGAATAGGTAATGCAGAGATTAAACAAAGCGGTTTAATGCAACAGGTATATAATGGGCATCAACTTTGTGATGAAGTTGATGAAGCAGAGACGAAATACTCATGGTCTGTGACCTCAAGGAAGTGATGAAGGGAAGACAAGTGCTTGGTTTATTCTAATATAAAAAAAAATAATGATAGTGATAATGATGATGCTGATGATAATGGCAGCTCCCCTTTGGTGAGTGGTCAGTGTGTGCTGGGCACAGTGCTCAGTTCTCGTCCTGCACACATAGCACACCCATTCTGTGATGTCAGTGCCCTTGTCATCATATACCTTTGAGAAAACTGAGGATGTGAGAGGTTGGCTAATGTGCCCAGGATCACACAACCTGTAAGGAACCTTACCGAGATCCAAATCCAGGCCCATCTTCTCCATAGACTGAGCACTCAACATCTGTGGTGCATTCTAAGAAGAGAGGCCTAAAGGAGATTCTTTGGGGGCTGGAGGGGGCGAGGACTCTTCTGGATAGGGGCTGGATTGGGTTCTCCCAGAAGCTGACCCTGAAATGAGGATTTGAATGCAAGTAGTTTATTGGGAGGTGATCCCAGGAGGCGCTGGTTGGGAGTAGTGATGTGAGACAGACGGAAGGGAAGGCAAGGGAAGGGAAGGGTAGCGAAGGGAAGTGAAGGGAAGCGAAGGGAAGGGAAGGGAAGCGAAGGGAAGTGAAGGGAAGCGAAAGGAAGCGAAGGGAAGCGAAGGGAAGGTCACCAAGTCATGGTACATAATCGAGAAGTTCCCCCTGTGGGCAACTGGATGTCAGTCTCAGTGGGACACTACATGAGATAGTGCAGACCCACTTCAAAGCCATCCTACCTGAGTGGTGACGAAGCTGAGATCCTTGTTACCATGCTTTTTACTACCTGTCATTAGTTGAGGGCCACTTTTTTTTTTTTTTAATGTGGACCAGTTTTAAAGTCTTTATTGAATTTGCTACAATATTACTTCTGTTTTATGTTTTGATTTTTTGACCCGAGGCCTGTGGGATCTTAGCTACCCGACCAGGGATTGAACCTGCACCCCCTGCGTTGGAAGGCGAAGTCTTAACCACTGGACCGCCAGGGAAGTCCTGAGGGCCACTTCTAAGGGCATTAATTCTTTGGTCCTCTGACTGTGGGCAGAGCAGGCTCGGAGTTCTCAGTGGACAGCCTCATGTATCTAGGCAAGTGCACTGTTCTAGGCCTGTCTTGAGCTATGGGCCCTGCAGGCCCAGGGTGAAGGATGGCAATGCAAGTCCTCCCCGATCTGCGCTGGGGAGGCTGTGCGATATGCTTGAGCTCAGAGACCCACACCACTAACTGTTCTTCAGGATTAGTGGTTTTCAGGCTCCACGCGGGTGAGTGCGAGCCCAGCAGAGAGGGACTTCTTACCCATAAACAGGGTACTTTGCAGCATGGGTACCACGATGATCAGAATGATGTCCCAGCATTTCAAAGAGCAAAGATCTGGGAGTTTGTTCGTAAACTGGTGTAGATGCCTTTGTCGACTGAAAAAAAAAGCACAGCCTAAAAGTTGAGAATTATGTTTTATTTGGCGGACAAAGCTGAGGGCTTTAGCCCAGAAGACAGCCTCTCAGCTCTTACCAAAGAAGTAAGGGAGGAGCCTGGATAGATAGAGTTTTGCAACAAAAACCAGGTAGTTGGAACATCAAAAGATTGCGGTTAATTAAAGAAAACCAGACATCTCAAGTTAATGAATTTAGCGCTTTTCTATGTATGGGAAGATGCAAGAGTCTGGGCTCATAGCAATCATTGCTTTAGCTCTCTAGGGCCACAATCCTATTCTTTCCCATCCTGAGTCACCTCAGGGTACACAGTTGGGGGTGGCTGCAGTGGCCTAGTGGCTGCTGGCTTGATGACTGCAACATCTTTTGTCTACTGATACGGCAGGAACATTTTTCATCCACACCCTTGGAGACAAATTTTACAAGCCCTGCTGAATTTCAGGGCAGTGGACCTGGATTTGAGTGTCAGCTTTGGTAACGTCAACCAGGCCAGCCTTTCTTGGTTCTTGTTGACTGGCCGGCCTGCAGCACCCCATGTCACTCAGCGTAACTCTGGACCTTCTCTTGGGAACATGGGCCAAATGACCCACTGTGTGAGCTCTTCTGCAGTTCCATGAGGGATGGACACAGAGCAGTGGAAAGGAGCATGGGCTTGGGAACCAGGGACCAGGATAGAGGCCTGCTCTACTCTTTACTGGCTGAATTACTCTAGGCAAATCACTTAGTCATTCTGAGCCTCATTTCCCTCATTGGTAGGTTGGAGATAAAAATACTCCATTCTTTTTAGTGTTGTTGTGAGAATTAGTCAGATAGTGCCTGTGCGATGCTTTGTATGGCCTGCAGGACATAGCAAGGCTCAGTAAATGGTAGCTTCTTATTATCATCACGTTGCCCCGACCAGGATCCTACTTGGTGGAGGCAGGAGGGAGCACTCCAGTGCTTTGTGAGCCTGGAAGAAGCCCTGACGTCATGGGAGCAGATGCTTTTTGCTTGTCTCTGTCTGTAATTATGAGGCTTTGTTCTTTTTCACAATTAGACGTATCAGGTTCAAAAGAGTCATTGTCTCACGCTAATGAATAGATTAATAACCTCCCTCCCCAGGTGCAGGAGACTTTATCAGCCTCTTGAAATGTTGATGATATCTCTGAAAGGGAGCTTTAGGGAGACACTCCTAAATAAATCATTCATCCCTACCACACCTGAGCCCCACCCTTGTCTGAGAGGTGGGAGCCTGCGGCCATGGCACAGTGTACTGGCTTGGGGGTCAGTCAGGGGGCACGTGAAGTGGGTGCCCACAGGCTAGCCACTAACCAGCTGTGTGGGGAAAGATGAAAAGCCTGACTCTAATATCAGGGGGCAGGATAAAGGCTGAAGGAGCTAGAGAAAGGAAAAGGAATGCCTTTCAAGCTTGTGCTCAAGCTTGCGACTCAAAAGTGTGTTCAGGCAGGCCCAGCTCTGAAGGCGAGAGGCTTGTGGTCACTGTGCTCCTGCCTCCCCTCTCTAGAAGACCTGCTTCCCGATTGCTGTGCCCTTGGCTGAGTCTCTCCTGGCTCGGTGTCAGCCTTTAGGACTGAGCATCATCAGTTTTGTTTCCCACTCTGATTTGGGGTGCAGACTGCTTAATGTGCTATGTGTGAAGGGCTCCTCTTCTGTCTTCCCAAGATTACCCAACCAATGTTCTGTTTCCTTTATCCCTGAATATGTATTCCAGCTGTCTGATGTGGGGGGCAGACCCCTTAACTGGCAGAGGATCCCTGCTCCGATCTGGTGGGGAGCCCTACCCCTTTAGCATTTGGTGAGATCTGATACTTTCTCATTTCCCTGCAGAAGGTCAGCAGCCTATGGAGGAAGCAGAACTTATCTAGAATGATGTTTCCCCAAATTGAGTATAGTATCAGAGCCTTTTAACAAACACAACTGGATTTCATATGTATTCTTCTGCTTTCATAATAGACGTTGACCTATCCTGAAATGAACTATATACTTTCAAAATTATCTACCAGATCACACACAGAAAGCATTAGTTTTTTTTAATTCCTCTCCAGAATTAACATTTTAATTTGAGAGGCAGACTTGAATGAAAAACACTGAGACCAAGGTATCTAACATTTCAGGAGAAAATGGTGAGACTTTAAAAATGGCAAAGTTCACCAGGCCAGGTCCCCCATCCCTGGTATGGCCAGTTTGTAGGAGCTGACCTTCTCAGAAGGATTGGAAGTCTAAGCAAAACCAACCGTTAGCTTCCAAATTGATTTTCAAACCAAAACTGGAACAGTTCTCAAATGGTCCTGGGATTTGGGGCTATTAATACCGAAGAACAATGAGAAGGAAAAAGTGAGTGTGTGAGAGGTGATTTATGACTGAAAGGAAGTTGCAAGGGTGGACACTTGTATGCAGCCCAATCACAGACCCCTCTGGAGATGTTCCAGGGAAGAGATGGAGAAAGTAAAGGGAGAGCGTTTCCGTAGGATATTAAAGCTTATAAAAGGAGGTAATGTGGGCTTTGGGCCTGAAATGAGCAAGTGAGGTGCTGACCACGTTGAACTTCTCATAACCACAGCAGGCTTTTGTGCAGCTGTCATCGGCACCTGAGACACCCCATGGGCCTTCCCTTGTATTTATTTCTTACCATTAGTCCGTCACCAAGCAGGTTAAATGGCAGGAAGAAAGTCTCCCCACCCGAGTGTGGGACTGTGACCGCTGAGGCTCAAACCCGTGGTCTCAGCTCAGGTGTCAGGTTCTTGGGTGTCAAGGCCACAGCTCCAGCTGCTGACCAGTAAGACCAGCTATGGCCCAGTGGGGGTGGAGGCACACAGGACAGTGAGGTTGGGCAGGCAGAGCCTAGCTGGGTGTTCTGGGAATGGACACCTGACCTCACCATTTCTTTTTTCATAGTTCTTGCGAAAGTTATTTATTATTATTTATAGCTTTATTGAAGTAGAATTGATACACAATAAATTATACATATTTAAAGTATGCAACTTGCACACTTTCTGTATAAATGTATACGTGTACAGATGTGTGTATACATGTGTCTTTACTTGAAGGACTGGGGAGAATCAGCAAATCCATAAAATGTTTTGTTTGTGTGCAGGGCATTCTTGTGGGATATACACCAATCACATTCCTTTGGGGTAAGTCAAACAAGAGGAGGAAAGGCTACTGAGATGGGCTTCCAGCTATCAATCCTTGAGAGACCAGAGGTGGGACCAATGGCAGATATAAACCAAGTTCCCCAAATGGCCAGGCAAGTGTCTCTGAAAATGAACAGCATGTATTTATCTAATCTAGGGGGTGAGAACAATACCTTACACTGGTGTAGTCTTTCGTAGTTTTTAAAATGTTATACTACCAGTATTTCACTGGGGAGGGACAACGTATCTGGATTGTTCTTATGGTTATTACTAATCATCATTTACCAAGCCTTCTCCTTAGAAGTCATTTGATGGCTAAATGGGAGAGGGTAGAAGGGATTCATGTCACTGGAGGGCTGTGGCTGTTTCTAAGATCTGCAGTCCCGCTGGAGAAGCCCCTGAAGGGTTGACCAGATGACTTTCCACTGTTAACACTACATCCACTTGGCAGCTTCAATCTCAACCCTCCACTGCCCAGACCATGCCTCCTGCTAATGCACATTGCTGCCAACAGAGTGAACATAGAGAAAATACTGTGTGTTTAATCAGTATTGGCCAAGGAATGGGTGGGGCAAGGGCAGGGGTGCAGAAACATCTGGGAATGAGGAGAGATCTGGTATATGGAGGGGAGTCAAGCCTCGTAAAGGCATTTATGGTGTGATTAGGACCAGAATTGTTGGCATCATATGTTTACTGGTCCCCCAGGATCTGCAAGGGCTGGGAAGTACCTCCACTCCCAATCTCCCCTTCTGCCAACTGGCATTCTTGTTGACTTAGCCGTTCTTTAGAACATCACCTCTGATCTCTCTTGGAATGTGTAGTTCTATATTCATAAATGGGATCAGGAAGGAATTTCTAAAAGCAAGGGCTTGGCTAGCTGTGGAGGCAGAAGTTCCGTTTGGAGGGAGCATCAGGAAAAGCACCGCCCCCCCAAGTATGTGTCAAAGAGCTGGGTGGTCAGCAGCACCAAGGCAGGCCGAGGCCAGGAGTTCCATGCCTTCCCAGAAATGGGCCTGGTGGAAGGTCAGCTCTGTCACCATCAAATCGTTCCTGACCAGAGATCACGTATTACCTTGTACTTTCCAGTCCTCTGTAATGACAATTCGGGATAGCACCAAAGGCCCAAGTTACCTCGGTGATGCCTGTGCTTTGGAATCAGCCCTATGGAGCACACAGTAGGGATGCCCTGCAGGAATCATCTCTCCTGCACAGCCTGGCTTGGCTCCAGGATGTCTCCAAGGGTTTTGAAATGGAAAAGAAGTAACATCCTCCCTGCAATGTCAGTGGACCAGAGGGTAACCTTGAACTCTCTGGTTTCAGTGTGGTGACCTAGGATGTCATCCTGGCTGAGACTTCATGCTGAATGTTGGCAATTATCTAATGGCTGGAAGAGACCTGTTTGGCTTTCTTAAACATCCTCTGCCTTCACTCTTTAAAGGCATGGCTGCTTTGTTTATTTATTTTGTCAATAGATAACACATGCTCATAATACAAATTCTAAAAGCACTAAAAGGGAAAGCCGTGGAAAATCTTCCTTCTTTTCCTGGCCCCCCACCATCTACTTCTCCTCACAGTTAACCACTATTCCAGATTCTTCCGTGTCCTTCTAGAAGCATTTTTGCACAGTAGAGCAAGTATGTAAATAAGTAATCCTTTTGTTACCTCTCCATACCCCTGCCTTCCCCCCCCCCCCCAC
>NW_006788200.1:3802133-3816357 GCF_000442215.2 Lipotes vexillifer
CCCCCCCCCCCCCAAGTGGTAGCAGTAGTAGGTTGGTTCTAAGGAAATAGACTCTGAGATGGGGATTCCGCAGGGCAGGAAGTTTACTTGGGAGTGTGCTTGGGACCCACATCTGTGAGGGAGAGAAGGAAGTGGGACTGATCAGAGGGAGGGATTCTAACTGTAATCACAACAGAGGCCTCAGCCAGACCCTTGGGGATCTCTGGAGCCAGGATGGCCCTTCAGAGTTATCCCAGTTTGGGGGAAAAGGAGCAGGGCTTTGATCAGTCTCTGGTTGTGGACATTATCTTTGGTGAGGCAGCTGTCTTATGGCCTGAGCGGCCCATGGAGACAGATTTGGGGTCCCTCTAACACTTGCGGCCGCTGGGGAATCCAGGTGGGCCCAGGCCAGCATCCACTTCAGCAGCATATGATACACATTGCTCTGTTCATTACCTTTTTTCACTTTACAGTAGATCTTGAAGATTGTTTCACATCAGTACATAAACAGCCTCCTTATTCCCTTTTTAATGGCTGCAGAGTGTTCCTTAGTGTGGGTGTAGCATAATTTATTAAGTTCTCCATTGATGGACATTTATTTTGTTGGCGGACTTTCACAATTACATCCAGTTCTGCAGTGTAGATTTCTCTCTTCATTCACATGCAAATATATCCTGTGGTCAAATTGCAGGGCCCAAGAGTATATGCACTTTTATTTTTGGAAGATAATATCTAGTGCCATCCATTGAGGCTATATCAGTTTGCACTCTCACCAGCAATGTATGAGATTGTCTGTTTCCCCCAGTCTTACCAACACTATGTCATTAAACTTTTTTACTTTTCCCAATCTGAAAAGTTAAAAATGGTACCTTATGGTAGTTTCAGTTTGTGTTTCTTTTTTTTTTTAATAAGTGACGTTAAGTATCTTTTTGTTACATTTAAAATCAATTTGTATCACCTTTTCTGCAAACTTTCTGATTGTAGCCTGCATTTGATTTAGTTCTTGGCCATTTTCTTGTTGATTTCGAGAAACTCTTTATAAACTATGAAAGTTAGACCTCTGTAATATAAATTGACAAGTTCATCCTTTAACTTAGGCAGACACAGAAAGCGTTCTATGTTTAGGGATCTTTTTTTTTTTTTTTTCTTTGCGGTACGCGGGCCTCTCACTGTTGTGGCCCCACCCGCTGTGGAGCACAGGCTCCGGACGCGCAGGCTCAGCGGCCACAGCCCACGGACCCAGCCGGTCCACGGCATGTGGTATCCTCCCGGACCGGGGCATGAACCCACGTCCCCTGCACCGGCAGGCGGACTCTCAACCACTGCGCCACCAGGGAAGCCCCAGGGACCTTTAAATGAGTACCTTCTATGACATCTCTGTGTACAGCCTATGTTCTTCCATCTACTACTGAGTCCATGTGCTGGGGATGAAGCCAGTCCCAGCTCTTCTACATTCAGTGGTAAGGGCCCTACTTTGGCAACACAGTAAGTTCTGCAGTTTCCCTGGGGATTTTCCACCTGGGCTTGGTGTAGTGCGATCCCACCTATCTCCCATCTTCTGTCTCTCAGGTGACTGCCCTGGAGCTGTAACATGTTCTGTGACTTGGTCCATATGAGGACAGAGTGAGCTGAAATTGGGTGAAGCTTCTCATGGTTTTTTCTCTTTATTTTCATAGCCACTGGAGTTGGACAGACCTGGGTTCACATCTTCCCTTTGTCACTAAATAACCATGTCATCTTGTTATTAGCCTCTCTGACGTTCAATTCCTCATCTGTACGTGGATGGATGGATGGATGGATGGATGGATGGATGGATGGATGGATGGTTGGATGGATAGATAGGTGGATGGTTAGATGAGCTGCCTGGGGTGTCATCTGACACTCTGGGAAGGACTTTATTTTTGAAGGCACTGACTTTCAAAGGGAGAAGAAAGGTATTTGACAGAGCATTAGAAGCCTGACAAGAACAGCCTCTTCTCAGCAGAACCCAAGCCATGATACCTTTTTAAAAATCCACTAAGAAGGCATGACTGACTGGCTTTGTTCACCCAGGCTCTCCAAACCCAAAGTGTGTGAACCTGAGTTTCAGTATCCTTACTCTGTCAGTAGAGAGCCCTCGGGGAACTAGGAAGAATGACTGACATTAAAGAGCCTTATTTACTCTTCAAAAGTTACATACAGACTGAGTGAGAAAGTGAGCACTTTACCACCTAGAGGCTTCGAAAATCACTTAGTATGTTTTTCTATAAAAGCCAGTCCTAATCTATCAAAAGATTAATCTTCAAAGATTTTATGGTAGTGCTTAGAATTGCAGTATTTATACATGGAAAATGCTTCATTTATTACCAACTTGAGGAACATGGCATTGCAGATGAGTTAGGTTTCTATATACCTGAGGTTTGGTATTTAAATATACATTTTATTTTTCCAACAGTATGTTATTTCAAGCATTTAAAAAATCCTTCTCTTGTAATTTCCTTCAAGTCAATTTTGGACAAGTCTTATTTTTTTATGTCACTTTTTATAAAAATATGTTTCCTTCCCTTCTTAGTAAACAGCACACCTTAGACACAAGTTGCCAATTTCTTGAAGACTTGGGGTAGTCATTATAAACAGACATAATTTTCCTGGATTCTTGGATTCAGTAATGTTTTTAGGGGCTACTGCAGTATTCAGGGCTGCTTGGCCCTGCAGGCAGTGGCCTCTAACTGTTCTCCTTTTATTAATGGTTCTTCTCTCCCGTTTCATTGTCCTTGTGTCTCCCTTTGTCCTGAGTGTGTCTCTTGCTGTACGTGAGCTTCTCGATAACTACTGACTTCTCTCAGGCCTTTTTTATAGCTTTTGTGGACAGAGTTGAAAGGTTGACCTTGCTGGGGGTCCGGTCTCTAGATAATACAGATATTCCCATAGGAGATTATGACTTAACAACCAAGGTGGTCATTGTATTTAGTTAGGGCTGTGAGAGTATGTGTGGAGAGGCTCAGCAACACCAAAGAAGCGTGCCATGGAACAGTCTGTTTCAGCTTTAGAAAATAATAATAACAATGGAAAGAAATTGCTCAATAACTGATTCCGTGAGGGAACGTGGAGATTGTTATCCGGTGAATATTGATTTTAAAATTCAGGTTCATTGTAAACATGCTGAAAACAAAGGCTAAGATGCCAGCACTCTGCATGAGAAGCAAACACTTACCCATGCAATAGGAGTCCTTGGGAGGGCAGTCTGCCCTTGTCGGTGGGCAAGCATGAGTTTATTGAGCAGCAATTGTGTCTGTCACTGGTGCAGGGAGGTGAGGGGTAGGTGGGACTGTGGGTGGATGTTTTCACCACCAGCTGCCCCCACCTGAGCCTGGTTGAGTCCTCACTGGGGATGAGTGTCGATGGGCATTGGTGGGACCACGGCTACCCATAGGATCAGATTATAACAACGGCTATCACTCTCTGAATGCTTACTGGGTTTCAACACTTTGCACACATTTCTCAGTGCATCCTTACAACAATCTTATAAAATCTATTACTACCTCTACTTTACAGTTGAGGAAACTGAGACTCAGAGGGATTAATACATAAGATCAAGGTCACACAGCTAGTAAGTCTGTCCAACTCCAGAGTCTGTTCCCCTAACCCACTATGCTTTGCTAGCTCTGATAAGTGATCTGCATTAAGTCAAGGGGAGGAGCCAAATGCTAGTCCTCTGGCCTCTGGCAGCAAGGAGTTGGGTGTTCCAGAGCCTCCTAGATATGCCATCAGTTCCTTCTTGCCCCACTCACATCTCAGGAGACAATCTACAGGCACCCTCTTAATCGTAACCCCTGAAACCTAGGGTAGCTATTGTGCCTCCCCATGTGATAGACCCTTCCTCTGCTGCACATGGTTATGGGAGGGAATCGGAGAATGGGTCCACCAAGGTTTATGCTCATACGGATTGTCCCAAGTGAGGCAGTACTATCATCTGGTGACAGCATACCTACATTCTTGAACAAGTGTCTGAAAGAAAGGGCCTTGAGAGGTAAATGTGAGAGCTTAAACCTTATATCGCAGAGTCCTATGCCAACAGAGGTGCCTTTTCGAAGTTCTGTTGTATGCATTAGCACATCTGGATCCACACAGAGTAAGGATGGCAGGTGGCTCTTACTTAAAAATCCGAAGGTCCTAAGACTCCATGGTGCTGACTCATCTCCCTGTACATAAGAAGAGAGGAGAGATAAGCTCCAAAGTGGCTTCTCTCTGTAATGCTGAATAGTGCAAGGCATTTCCCTAAAATAGTTTATTAGTGTAGCCCAGTTTTGTCACTAAAGGAAAACTGATCTTCCTGCATGAAAGCGAAGGCATGATTTTATTCAACTTGGTTAATGTTAACCCAGTCCCACTCTATTCTGGGTTCTCTTAAACAACAAAGGTTTAAGACCTGGCTGCTGTCTTGGGGACTCTGTCTGTTGGGGACTTCGACTGAGGAGGGGGTAGGGAGAGGAGCAAGAAGCATTCCTTTGAGCCAGCCTGGCACTTGCATTCAACCTGGGTGACCAACTGTCTCTGTTTGCCTGGGAGTGAGGGGTTTCCCAGGAGAAGGGACATTCAGTGCTAAAACCAGGAAAGACCTGGACAAACCAGGTTGAATTGGTTACCCTAAAAGTTGCTAAACCTCCTTGTGCCTCAGTTTCCTTATCTGCAAAACGGAGATGATAACACTAGATTTCAAAGGTGATGTAAGAGAGAATAGAAGGTGATAAGATTTGTCAAGCTGTGGCATGTGGGAGCATCAGTGTATGAACGCTTTAAGACATCAAGGAGGAACAGGAATCCCACAGAACTGTGGAAACTTCAGGAAGGGCCAAAGCCAGCATGAGCCAAAGTGAACTGGGGAAGAGCCTGTGGAGACAAGTGTGCTGCAGAGGGGCCTTAGAGCACCGGTGAGACTTGGTCTGAAATTGCGCAAGGAGATTTGATTGTCTTAGAATAAACTATGGATGACTCTAGAAATAACTTTTTCCTTGCTTCAAGACACTTGTGTGTTTCAGAATTTAGCTACTGCTGTGCTGTGATTCTCAACCCCTTCTGTCTCCTGCCCCCCACCTGTCCACTCTTTTCATTGGAATTTGCTTCTGCTGTGCCATCAGCCTAGTCCCCCACCCCCCTCCCTAAAACACCTGCTCATTAACTGGCCACCAGCCCCCTCCCCATGAGAGGTGTCTGGTCAGCCAGGATTAGGGAAACTTAAGCTCAGAGAGGTTAAGTGACTTGTCAAGAATCACCCAGCAGATCAATTCTGAATCCAGAAACAGGAACCAGATATCTGCACCTTACTCCGTGCTTACTTTGGAAGGTGGAGTATAGGGCCTGGGAGCCCCCAGCAGAAAGACTGAGCTCCTCTGGGAGAGACCAAGAATTCCAAAGCTGTCCTGTAATTTATGGTCAGGAGTTCCCCCTAAGTGTGTCTTATGGGAAGGCATTTTTATAAAAATTCAGCTTTGAGGATACTCCCTGAGTTTGGAAGTTTTTACCTATGAAGGAAATCTCTGACTATCATTTAGGAAAAGATGCCACAATGAATGAATTTAATGAATTAAGGATTTGGCACAAGCTATGTCAGGTATCAAGTAATGAGCTTTCCAATTCCAGTCACACATTCAGTGCTTCTCAATTCGGCCAAAATTGGCAAGAGTCAGGCTGGTTATTAAAGCAAAATCTGGAAAAGGCAATTAAATGCTCCCAGGGTTAAAAGGTTGAGTCCACTGGAAACACAAATCACAAATTTTACTCACAGATATTCCTGTTACTCAGAGGCTCTGGCTCTTAAACAGCAGTGCCGGAGGGGGAGGGCTCTTCACTTGGGGCAGGGTGATAAAAGGCAGGCAAGGACCGGTCAGGTCCTTTGTCTTGCTGCAGAGGAAGAAGGGAGTGCAAGCAAGTCAGCTCTCCAGGAGGCTCAGTCGTGTTCCAGTAGCTTCCCTGGAGGTGGAAGGCATTGTTGCAGTCATCTCGTGTGTGCTCCTTGGGCGTTTAGAAATAGGCTGACCAACCATCCTGGTTTTCCTAGGACTGAGGGGTGTCCTGGTCACAGAACTTTGGTCAGTGCTAAAACTGGAAAAGTCCCAGGTAACTTTGGTGACCAAATTTGTCACCCTGTAAATGACCCTGATCTTTTTTCAAGAGTGCTTATTTCCTGCCCAACAATTTTGCAAAATGATAAAACCAAAGGTGTTGGGTGTAGACTCCACCTCCATAGCTGTCAAATGGGAATCACTGAATTCCCACCACCTGGAGTGGTGTGAGGGTTAGCTGAGAGTAAGCAGGTGAGTGCTGGGCACAGAGCAGGGGCCTGGACAAGGTTGCTGCCCAGCTGTGGAGCCTATTTATTGTTCTCTTGATCAATGTGGCTGCTTTAGCAGCCCAGAAGGCTCAGAGGATTCCCGAGTCCTACCCAAGATCTACTCACATCGTGTCACTCAAGCTAACATATCTTCGGAGAAGAGGTGGACAGTAGCTCATATTAGTTTTTTTTGTCCGAAAGTCAGTCCCATGTCAGAGCAGCCAGCAAGGAGAGCCGGTGCTCCTTGGAGAGTGAAGTGCACTGCCCTGAGAATGGTTTTATCAGTTTTCTGATCAAACGTATTTTGGATAGTCTGTCAAGCAGGTGGAGAAATGGACAATCTTGGATGGATGTGTAAAGGAGGCTGTTTTAATGTTTTAGTCTACCCCATTTTGTCCTTTCAGAGGGTTATTTGCATGAAAAAGTGCCCCAGAGTAGAAGCTAAGGGACAAAGAGCCACTGCCACCTGCCACCTCTGAGAGCGGAGAGGAGCCAGCCTTGTGTGCATGTTTTAGCCTCTTAGGAAAAAGTGACATAGCAGAGCATCTTAGTCCAAATTTACATGCAGTGCAGTCCTTCACAGAGATGCTGTCTCTGCTAATAATCTAGCAATTAAAATGGAATGTGATGCTAATTAAACCTGCCACTCAACTCAAAGATGCATTTGTTTTCTAATGGAGTTAGATCTGATCTGGCCTGTCTTCAGGATTTGGATTAGAACGGAAGGCCCAAAGAGGAAAGTTCCTCTAAATACCTTTACGTTTTCTTCTTTTGAAAGTGAACCTTAATAGCAGCTAAGATCAAGTTAAAAGCTCAAACCAAATAAGTCATCTTAAATTTTAGAAGTGTACGTCTTTGGCATGAGTTTTCATTGATTCCTTCATTCAGTGTACTTTTCCTCATTTGATTTGTGAGTAGAATTTTAATAATTTGAAATGTTCATAGTTTGTTTAATGTTAAACTTTATTTAAATTTATATTTGATTAAAACCCCTACCATTTAGCTTGGTATATCAGCAAGGATCTGAAGGCTTCATAGTCTACTGTGAAGAATGCCTGCCCAAGAGGATTCTGGGCTTGAAACCTGTTTTCGTCACCACATAATTAGGGAATTTTGAGTCAAGTTAAGGAAAGGAATGGATCAGGCTTGGGTGGTGCTGCACAGTTCTCCTTGGTAGGGACTGTCCTGTGAGCCCCACATTGACATAAGCTGATCGGAATATTGGGACTAGTTGTGCCAGGTGATGCAGCAGTTTCAAAATACTCAGCTACAAAGAAAAGGAAGATGCGGTTGTATGCTAGGTCTCTTTCTGACATCTCCAAACTTGCCAGCCTGTGGTAGTATTGGCAAATAAAAGGCACGCGTACCTCCGCAACCTTCTCCTGTGCTCAGGGCAGACATCTATAATCTGTCCCTTCACTATTTCCTCTTGAACCAAGACATGGTCTGAAGCCCTGTTTACACTATTCTCAAAGCAGCCACTGCCAAGCGAATGGAATGGGGATTCAAGTGAGACATTACCACCATCCTGGCTGTAAGGCATCCTCTGAGCACCTGCCATGTGAGACAGGAAGAGGGTTGAGAGAACAGGAAAAGAGGCTATCAGGATGCAACTCCATTCGTAGCCTGAGTGAGGCTGGCACCGTCCTCCTCCTCCTCTCCCCCTCGTGCCTGGCTCTAACTCACAGAGTGTAGAGTGCATGTGAGGAGATGGGCCTCCCCAGCTCCCAGTTAAGCCTCTGGACCCTTTGTTCCACAGGCTTCTGGGGTTAGTGGGATGGAATATTCTAGAGAAAGAGCATTTCCTCACCAAATGCTTTAGGAGACACACTTGAAAGGCAATGAGGAAGGTGTGACTGGTGAGCTCCAGGCCACCCGCTCACCTTGGCAGCCCTACAGGGTGTCTGTTCCCCGGCAGCATCTCACAGGAAGCCAGGCAGCCACAACAGTGGGCAGGACCACGGCGGGCTTGCACAGAGATAGGGAGAGACTTTGCAAGAGACTCTTGGCTCCTGGATGAAATACACCAGTCCCCTGGGCGGCCAGTGTGCTGCATTCACTATTTTTTATTGAACCACCGGCTACACAGATGTGTCCGCCCACACAGGCTTTAAGAGGCCCAGTCCTAGCCTTGGGCTCCACGGAGGGGGGCCTGCAGAGGGTCAAACAGAAAGGACAGTCTTCACCTTGAGGTATATGAAGACGAAACCAGCTCCCCTGTTAGGACATTACTTAGGTATTTAGGGATATGAAATGGCTCTGGGAAATGGCTGCAAATATTAATATTAAGATTAGCATTCTATCAGCTCCCATCTCCCTGCTTTGACTTCTGCTCTCTAGAAATTCATTACCTACCTGGCAGCCAGAATAGCTGACCACTCTGGCCCTACCATCTCCCACTCACCCTTCATTCTCTGCACTTGCATCTTCCTGATTCTCAAAAGCACCAGGCATTTCTGGGCCTCGGGGCGGTTGTGCTAGCTGGTCCCTCTGCCTGGACCTCTCTTCCCCGATACTTTCAGGGCTGGCTGCTTCTTGTCACTCATGGGCCAACTCAATGGTCCCCTCCACAGAGAGGCCTTCCCCGAGCCCCTGTCCACAGTGGTAACCTTCCCTTCCTTCACAGTCACTCTTGAGCACATCGCCCTGCTCTCTCTGCTTCCCAGCATTCACCTCTCTTTGAAACTGTCATGTTTAATGACTTTTTTTTCTTGCTTATTGTCAGTCTCTCTCTACAAGAATAAAAGATCTCTGAGAGCAAGACCTGGCACCTAGCACAGAATATGATCTCAATAAGTACTTGACAATGAAAGGACCTTTGCTAAGTCTCCTAGGACCAGAGGATTACTTTATCCCTGGGTTTTCCCCGCTGGCTTTGCAGGGTGGTGAACTGGAATGGAAGCAGCCTGACCTTCCTGAAGCTGATGTGCCAAAGCTATGCATGCACAGGCCTGGGTGACTTCTTTCTCTTCAGCCCCTGCTGGATTCTGACAGAGAGCTGCCTTCTACCCACAGGGGCCTCTCTCTGGCCTGCCTCGCATCTTGGGGCAGCTGTGCTGGCACCTTCCTCCCGCTGCCTGTGCTGGAGGTGGCTGTGTTTCCTCTTGGACCCCAGCCACAGGACGGACGCTCCTGGGAGCCTCTCTCTGATTCTGGCCACATGTTTTTGCTCCTGCCCCAACCTTCTTCCCAGGACACGGGCTCTTAGGTTTAGAAGAAAAACAAATTCCCAGCAGCTCTGGGATGCAGGGGAGGCTGGTCTTAGTCTTTTGGAAAGAGAGAAGATGCTGAAGACTCAGCAAGAGTAGGATCTCTCCCTTCCTAACCGAGACAGCCTATCCTAACCCAAGAGGACACAAGCCTTGGCTCTCTAACCTGCCATGACTTGAAGCAAATCCAGGGAAGAGATGCACCGATGAGAGCCCTGCGCCCTGCTGCAAAGGTGACCTCTCTGAGCCTGTTTCATCACCATAAAATGGGTGTAACAGTAATAGCTATGCCCAAGGGCAACTTTGAAAAGCAAAGAATGCAGCATGTGCGTGGAAAGTGCCTGGCACGAGCTCAGTGCAGAAGTACCCAGGAACGCCATGGAGTACTAGCGGAATACAGAGCAGCAAGGCTACTACGTAGGGACCCGACTGACTGCGCTCGCAGGGGATGAGTCAAAGAGGGGTGGGCCACAAGGTAGGGCCGTGAGTCATGCCAAATTTGGTGGCGCTATCAGGAAGTACAGGAGCTCTGAGTGAGGAGGATCTAAGTCTCACTTTTCTTGGACCCCCTGTGACAAATTCTGTGCCAGTTAGAGAGTAGGTGTGAATGAAGAGAGAGATGTGCGGCAGTGAATTCCAGGAGGACAGGGATGCTCAGCGAATGCTGAATGAATGAATGAATGGAGAATCCTAGTCTCCCCAGCCCCCTGACATCGCTGCTGGGCCCCTCCATCTGCATGCCAATTCAAACCCATGCCATGGAATGAGGGCAGGCCCTGGAGTACCTCTGGGAGCAGGTTTTCACACAGAAGGAAACTCATCTAGGGAATGTCTGCCACACCATCCCAACTGGGACCTATTGGGGTGGCAGCTCCCTGCACACTTGTGGGAGGTCTGCAGGTTCGCCCAGAGCTAGGCCGGCCCTTCCGTACTGGAGAGCAGCTCTAGCCAACCCTTCCTACCTCCTGCCAGTCATTGTGCTGAGGAGTGTGGGGCTGGTCCCAGTTTACAGGGGACCTCCCCTCTGAGCCAGCACGGGAGAAGCCACTGTGGCCTGGAAGAGCAGGGAGATGGGACTGGGACATGACACCTGGGGATGAGGGACTGGACAATTGGAGCCTCATCTCCCAGTGGTTACCTCAAGAAGAAGAGAAAGGTAACAGAGGATAATGGAAAGGCCTCTTTAATTTTGTTTGAAAAGAGAAAGAAGCAGAATGCCTAAGCGTGTAAAAAGCACTATTTAAATTTCTTGTCTGCAGCATATACTCAAATCTATAATTATGGCTTTGGGGGAAAAAAAGGATAATTATGAACATTTCTGGGCTCATGAAAGACACACAATTGACATCCAAAATTATTTGAGTTAGAAATGATGCTGAAATGAGTCTCTTTTAAGGAGACCCAGAGGAAAAGAACTTTGCTTTTTAAAAACTCTAAGTTCTGGATTAACCCTGGGTGTCACAGGTCATCTCAGGTAATGCTTCACTCCTTGAGAAGGAGGTGACACACAAGCTGCCCCCTCTGCAGTGCCAGTTCAGCTTGGCCTCCAAGGGCCAGACTTCTTGGGCTTGGTGAGTGGTGATTTTGGGGACTTCCTACAAACGGTGGTCACCAAGAACCCTGCTGGCCATGTGTTTTGCTGAGGTAGCCGCCCTGCCCCAGGCTGCTCAGGACACCAAGGAGCAATCAGAAACCTTTGATCCATTGGTTTCCTCAGGATATGGCACGACTCTGAAGCCAGACTATTCAGACTCAAATCTCTATACCATATGGCTCACCAGCTGTGTGACCTTGGCACATCCCTGCCTGTCTTTGGAGAAGTTGGACCAGTAGAGTATGGGCGACTGGAAAGCCTCCTTTGCCAGAGACTGGACCCTGCCCTTCCTTGAGTCCCAGCTGCACCCTCTCATCCCGTGTGCCAACACCGTGATAAGAACGCCGGGTCTGACGTAATAGGAGGGTAGACCAGGTATATGACAGGTGTGCTGGCAGAGACAGCAGGGCACTGAGGGTTTCCGAGAGAGAATACCCCAGTAGCCTTCTCCCGGGGCCCAAGAGATGGCCATCCCTCGTGCATCCCTGAAGTGATAAGAACCCATTTCACAGGCCCTAGCTGTCACGAGAGCTTCTAGGAGCAGGCTCTCAAAGGCTGGGCTGCAGGCATTTGCTCCTAAGAGCAACAGCCTTTGAGGGCCTCCCCCCGTTGCTGCATGAGGAGTCCATCCCCTCATGGCCTCCCGCTGCCTCTGACCCAGGCTCCTGTATCACTCCGCCCCTGGACCTGCTGCCCTAACTGTCCAGGCTCTCCCCGGGCCATGTGGAGGGCTCTGACATCTGCTGCAAGCAGGCCTTGCCAGTTTCAGGACTGTCTGCATCCCAGCCCTGAGGAACTTGCTAAACCATACCATCTTCCAAGTTGTCAGTGCAAGGAGGCCTCTGAGAACCAACTCAAGGGGGCAGGGCTCACCTGGCATCCTTAGTGGTCCTACTAAATGCCTGGGCTGGGACCTGCTATGGTTCCCAGGGCCGCTGTAAGGTCACACTGTGGTTATCTGAGTTAGGAGTTGGAAGCTCAGTGCCCCCTGGGTGGACATGGGGAAGTCGACATAGCTGTTTATCTGGCTGGTGGTTCTTAAGCCAGCCATTTGTGGCCTGTGGTCAGTCGGTGGTGACTCTGTGATCAGTCAGCCATGACTCTAACAAAGCCTTTTTCCTAGAACTGATATTATCTCTTCAGCCTGAGGCTTAAGTGAAGTCTGATCTTCTAAAGAATCTAGACTGTTTCCTTAGTGTTTATGGCTCTAATCAATACAACTATTTAAGAAAATAACAATTTGAGATGGATCATACACCTAAATGTAAGATCTAGACTCGAAAAGCTCTAGGAAAAAAAAAGAAGGCTATGTTCACAGCCTGGTGTAAGCAAAGATTTTTAGACAAGATACAAAAAGGGAAAGAATAATGAATTAGTTGTCAAAGCTAAAAGTTTCTGCTTTTCATCATCAAAAGATACTGTTAAGAGAATGAATGGGTGAGAGCCACAGAAGGGAAACTATATTAAATACACGTAGCTGATAAAGGAATTATATTTAGAATATATCAAGAACTTCTACAGATCAAAACAAAAAGACAAAAGCCAATTTTAGAACTGAGAACGGAATTCTCACAAAATAAGATATACGAATGGCCAGCAAGCACGTGAAAAGACGCTCAACATCATTAGTCATCAGGGAAATGCAAACTGAAACCACATTGAGATATTGTTTCTCACCCAGTACAATGGCTAAAATTAAAAAAGGGCTGATTACACCAAATGCTAGTGAGGGTATGGAGCAACTGGGCCTCTCATACGTTACTGGTGAGAATCTAAAATGATACAGCCACTTTGGAAAATGGTTTAGCAGTTTCTTATAAACATATATGTATGTCTGTTAGCATAACTGACACCATCTTGGGCCTGTTTCTTTCCTCCTATCCTTCCACTGACCATACCCAGGGCTGTACTATGTAAATCTCTTCTCTGTCATCAAGGGCTTTGTAGTTAGTATTGTTTAATGATCGTTAGGTCTAGGTGGCCTCTATGCTCTGTTAGTCTCCAAACAATGATGAAGACCTTCCCTGACCTATTCCCGGTGCCCACGAGACTAGTTACCTATTCATAAATCTTGACGTAGGAATGTACGTGTATGGCACCTACCTCCATACCATCGATCAACTATAAATTTGTCCCAGTGGCCCCTTGGCAGTGTGGAGTGCATCTGCGAATGCTTCTGGATTGCTGTCTGCCCGATCCCGCTCTGTTGGGTACGTTAAACTAACCCATTCACTACATGGAGCTGCCTGCCTTGTTTTTTGGTCTCAAGATCCCGTCTCAGTTCTGTGGGAGATTTTTGTTCCCTCTGCCCTCCAACAAGATATCTATTCTGTGACCCAGCGATTTCACTCCTAACTGTTTACCCAAGAAAAGTGAAAACATATGTTCACATGGAGATTTGTACAAGAGCGTTTATAATAGACTTTATTATAATAGTCCTAAACTGGAAATAAGCCAAATGTTCATCAACAGAAGAATAGATTTTTTAAAAAGTGATATATTCATACAATGGAATACTACACACCAATAAAAACCAGCAAACTACTAACACCTACAACAACATGGATGAGCCTCAAAAACATTATCCTGAGCAAAAAAACCATAGACATAGAAGAATAAGTCCCGGGAACATACTATATGATTCCATTTATATGAAATACTAGAATGAGCGAAGGTCGTCTGAGATGATGGGAATCAGAAAATGGTTGCCCCTGGGAGCAGGGAGACAGAAATTGACTGGAAAGGAGTATGAGGGACCTTTCTGGGGTGATTGGAAATGTCTCATATCTATACCTTGTCTTAGATGATGGCTACATAGGTTTATACAGTTTATACAGGTTCATAGTGCCAAAACTCATCAAATGAAACACTTAAGATCTATGCATTCTATTTTATAGAAAATTTTATATATTTCATGTCTCAATTTAAAAATATCAAGAGCGGGCCTTCCCTGGTGGTGCAGTGGTTGAGAGTCCGCCTGCCGATGCAGAGGGTTCGTGCCCCGGTCCGGGAAGATCCCACATGCCGCGGAGCAGCTGGGCCTGTGAGCCGTGGCCGCTGGGCCTGCGCGTCTGGAGCCTGTGCTCCGCAACGGGAGAGGCCACAACAGTGAGAGGCCCGCGTACCGCAAAA
>NW_006788200.1:3816419-3823263 GCF_000442215.2 Lipotes vexillifer
CCCGCGTACCGCAAAAAAAAAAAAAAAAAATTCAAGAGCCAGCATTTATTGAACATATACCCTGTGCGGGATTGTGAAAGACTGCCTATTAATGAACTCAGCAGTGATCACAACCTAGAGGGGTAGGACCCATCATGATCAACCTTCTTATCTGTGGGGTTGCAGAGACCATTAAGTGGGGGAAGCAGAGCCTAAATTCCGTGGCCTGAGGACTTATTCACTCTAATCGTCTCTCATTTTGTTATCTCTGCATCCCCATCGGCATTTTTCACATGGCACATAGAAAATGGTGTTGGACTGAAAATGTGGATTTCAGGCATTGTCAGTTATTGAGTGAACGTGTGTTAAACATCAGGCACTGGGCTGGGGCTGAGGGGAAGCAGTGAACAAGAGGGGTGCCAGCTCAGGAGCCACAGTCTGGAAAGGTCTGCGCAGGCAGACATCTGGTCTCCCTGAGTGTTTGCTACCCCGCTGCTCCCCCTGGATGGCTTCTGGGTCCAGCCTTAGGTTTTATTTTCTGTTGCTTCCCAAGACTCCACCCTGGTTTCAGAGGGAACTCTGGTTGGAAATTCTTCCCTTGATGTGCAGGTGCCCTTTTATCTTCACAGGCACTGGTTCCAGAAGCAGGTCAAAGCACAGGAACCCTGTCAGAGAGAGACAGTTCTCAAGTTCCCTCAGGCTCCAGTGCACACCTGGGCTCCCCACCTCGGGGTCTCTGGGGGATGTTCTGCCAGCAGCAACATAGTAGATGCCGCTTCTGCACATGCTCTGAGGCCCAGGCCTACCCTTGCTTTCAATTTCTAAACACAGGTTTGGTGCAGGTTGAGACATTATGGCCCCCATAAATCACGGGGAGCCGGGGCCTTAGGGAGCTTGCTTTCCTGCCTTGGAATCGACAGGCAGCTCTGCTGGGTCCTGTCCTGCCTACAGATCCGGTGATGGGCATCCTTCCCTCTCGTCTGCACAGAGTCACCTGGAGACCCACAGCTTTCCCCATTCCCAGTGTGTTCCCGGCCACCAGCCTCAGCAGCCGGTGGGCAGTGATGCCCACCTGCCTCAGAGTTTGGGCCATTGGGCCCCTCATCAAGATACCCGAGTGACCTATCCCCTGCCACTTCCCCTGGTCCACTCAGTCCAGGCTGTGCACCATCTTGCTTTCCCTGCGCCATCTTTGGTCACTGGCAATCAAAGGCCTCAGCACACAGCTAATCAAAGGCCTCAGCACACAGCTAAAGATGGGTTCATCTGGGGGTCATAGGATGAGGTTTAACACCTTCACATCTTACGAGATTTTTTTCCTCTGTTCTCACTCACCTTGGGATCACAGTAAGCCAGACAACCTGACAGGGACACTTGGTGACCTTCTGGGAGCAGTATGTTGAAGGGCGTAACCCCTACTACTACCACCAGCACACACACAACTTGAGCCCTAACTTGCATATTACAAAGCCCTTTGCTGCACATATTGTCACTCAATCCTCATGTCATCCGGTAAGGAACACAACGAGGGAGGCTTACTCTCACATTTAGAGGAGAAAGTGGGCTCCAAACTTTTGGTAGCTTGGCCCATGTCCTATGGTGGTGTCTGAGCTGACAGACAGTGGTTCAGACAGATAGCCCTGACTCCCTGTCCCCAGAGCAGGGCCTCACGTGGTCCAGATTTGGGCATTCCTCACACACATGTATTACCATGGACCGATAGGCTGTATGGGGTGTTTCCTGGGATGTACCCAAGATATACCCAAGATGGGGCCCAGCACGATCAAGACAGAGTCTGGCCCCTGCCAGCTCATCTTCCACACAGAAACTAGGGTGATTGTTTCTTCCAAAAAATTAATCTGACCATGTCACTCTCCTGCTTAAAGCCCTTATTGTGTGCTGAGCGCTGGGCTCCATGCTTTATATGTTTATCTCTTCAATCCTCACAACAGTCCTATGAGATAGGTGTTAGGACTTTTACGTGCAGATGAGAAAGATGAGTCTGGAGATACTGCCTTTACTAACTTGCCTCCGGCACTGTGACAGAACACATTTCTGTTGTTTTAAGCCGCTGGTTTGTGACTTTGTTACGCAGCTTTATGAAACCAATACACGATCTTATTCTTACAGTGTGGAGAGTCTGGGCCATGCCCATGGGTGCTATATTCTCTTCCTGGAGATTTTCAGTGCCCATATGTATATGAAAGGCTCCGAGAAGTCCCAAAGCCAGGAAACCTGTTCAACATTTTTAATCAAGTATTTTCCAAACAAACTTGATCTTGAGACTCCTGTCTCACAAAACACCTTTTAGCTGGTGTGAAGCTGGGGCTCCAAGGAGCACGCTTTGAGAGATGCTGTTAAATGCCAAACAGGCCTCCTTTCTGGATACATGCAGGAAAAAAAACAGGCCTTCTTGATTGGACCTGCCTGAGCTTTTTCATCACTTCTGACAACCCTTCTCCACTCTCATTAGCCCTGGGGAAAAAAAAAAAAACAACTCAAGAAATTTAAGCACTATAGAAATGGCTATGAAAATGCCATTCACAGTGAGCAGTGAACAAGATGGTAATATTTTATATCAGGCAGGGACCCACAGGCAGAAATAGTAGAGGCAGATGCACGGGCTTGTGTTAAAGTCTGAGATCTGGAGGAATTTCCCCAAAGGCAAACCTGGAAACTTCAGTCGCTGCTCAGGGATGCTTTTCGCGCCTCAATCTCCAAGCCAAGAATGTCTCAGGGATAACGGCACAAGGCAGCCCAGCCAGGCCTCCCTTTGGTTCAGTCAGAGGGTGAGAACAGCAGTTTCTCACCCTCTTCAGCTGCAGATGCCAAGGTCAAGGATGAACCACACACTTGCTTAGTCTGCAAGGAGCTGTTTGCACCCCGACCCCACTGTGTTGTAACAGGGTGGGCATTTTTTAAAATTAATTAATTAATTTATTTATTTATTTGGGCTGTGTTGGGTCTTCATTTCTGTGCGAGGGCTTTCCCCAGCTGCAGCGAGCGGGGGCCACTCTTCATCGCGGTGCGTGGGCCTTAGAGCCGCTGACACCACGCTGTGACATGCTCAGTGGCTCCATCCAGAATGGAATGGTCATAGTCACCTCTGTGTCCTCAGCATCCAGCACAGTGTCTGGCCGAGGGGACATCTTTGCTCTTCTCTAGATGCTTCCTCAGTCCCCACTGCCACGCCCTTGAGCATCCTGTCCCTGTATGCCAGCCCCCCAGATCTGAAGGGAAATGGTTGCAGAATCGCCAGCACCCATGAGCGAGCACCCTTCCAGTGATCTGTACACAATGCCAGGCTCAGTGTTTGGTTTTTCCAGCAGGCCACACCCTTGCAAACGTTTCCATCCTGAGATGTGGCAAATATCTGTGTCAATTGGCACCGTTCAGTTAGCGTTCCAGCTGTCACATCCATTTTGGACCTGGCTTGAAGTCATGAAGAAGGCTTAGGTTTTAGTGAGGGGTCTGTGCACTGCTCCAGGCTAAGGAGGCTCAGGGGTGGAGAGCAGCCTCTGCTGCCCACACCGGGGTCCAGCTGGAGGTCTCCTTGCTGTGGGGCTTTGCTGTGGGACGCAGTCTCTGAATATGTATATTGGTGGCAAATCAGGTGAAAAACAAGGATGTTTTCTTAACCATCTCAGCCTCTAAGTTACATCCAATCCCCAACCCCAGTCCTGCCCTTAACTAGAACAGGTAGATTCTGGATTAGCTATCTAGGGGACAAGGCAGTTTATAACTAGTCTTCTCCCAGGCTCTGGGCTTTCCAAAGATCTTCCTCGTGCATCAGCAATGCAGATTCTTGTCAAATATTGAGTAGGATGGTGGCAACATCCCCATTTTAAAGAAGAGAAAACTGAGGCCCAGAGAGGTGTGGTCATTTCGGTAAATTCACAGGCTCAGGACTTCTGACTTTTGGGTCAGTGCTATTCAGCTAGTTACTTTAGGGGACACGTATAAGGATCAAATTGGATCAAAATTAGCTAGGTTTTTTTTTGTTTTTGTTTTTTTCTTTGTTTTCTATGTACTGTGTTCCAGGAAGTATGTAAAGAGCTTTTGTGAATTATCTCATTTAATTCTTCTATTAACTCTTTCAGGTATTATTATTCTCCCCATTTTATAGATAAGGAAACAGAGGGACTGAGAAGTTAAATAACTTGTCCAGCATCACACAGCTAATACATGGCAGAAGCAGGATTCAAACCCAGCACTGGCTGATGGAAAAACTACGCTCTTAACTGAGTTTTCTGGCAGCTTCCAGATAAATATCTAGATAGCTCTCTGGTGTCAGGCAGACTGCAGCATGCAGTCTAGGTTGATGATGCAAGCCCACCGGTGTCCCTGACTGCCGTTCAGGTGTTAGGGACTGGGAGGACGGCTGAAGGTGGCCTCTGATATAGGTGGGTATGGCTGGGACGGTTAAAGGGGTGCTGGGGGCTGCCAGGAGCACTCTTGGCCGAAAGTAGATGACCTGGGCCTGGGAGGGATTGGTCAGTGTTTCTGGGGCCCTGACTGCCCCCTGCCAGGCTCTGGAATCCCTTCCTGTTGTCATGACCACAGTCTTCTTCGCAGGCCTGTGTTCAGGCCCTTGGTCTGGACCACCCGATTCAGAGCTCCTGATCTGGTTTAGGGTCTGCACTTTCTAGATCTGACTCAGAGAGCAGTGGCCCCTGCAGGGTGGGCAGCTGCCTTTGTGGCAGTCTCAGAGCTGCTGCTCAGTGAGAAGGCAGCCCCAGCACGTAGCAGTGGCGGGTCTTGTGTATGTTCTACAGCTTCTCGGAGCTGTGGTTTCTTCATCCCGAAAGTGGGAATATTCACATTTCTCTCCTGAGTCATTGTGAGGATTTAGTGAGGTAATATATGAAGGCAACTAGGACACAGCAGGTATTCTCCACCTCTTAGCTCAGAGATCACATGATGATGATGAGTGATGATGATGATGGTGGTGGCGGCAGCGGCAAGGATGACAAAGCATGGGCTGTGTACCCAGCAGGTCCCAAACCGTGCTAGATAGACTGTCATTTCGTGCTCAGAAAAACAGAGGACGGGACAAAACTGCCTGGACACAGTGTGGGCTGGGGTCATCCTTATAGTTTGTATCTGGGCTCTGGCTCCTGCACAGTGACTTTGAACAAGCAGCTTAGCCTCTCTGAGCTGATCCGCTCAGAAAGTTTACCAGCAGCACGAGCACTGGGCCTTCACTCCCAGGAGATGCCCTAGGCCTTCCCAGGGCATCGGGATGTCAGTAGCTCCTCATGGGTGACTGACCCCCGTGGCAAAGTCGTACATCCTGGCAGGGTGGCAGAGGCTACTCTTGAGGGTGTGCTGGCCTGGATGGAACACAGATGAATCTGTGCAGCCACTGCCCACTTTGTTCTCAGGAGTCAGTCACCCTGCAACCACTCTCTTTGAACTCAGCTGTCTCATTCCAGCTGCCCATCTGGCCATCAGTCCAGCCCTTTCTTTTCCAAGACAGCTTCCTGTCTGTGAGAAGCTGCCCAGCCTCTGAGGCCAGACCCCCCTGCCTGTTACACCTGGCACCTGGGTAAATATGGCCTGTCTGCTGGCCACTTCCCCAGGGCAGGGCCTGGCTCTAGGCTGGGCAGCCTGGAGGGAGATGTGTGTCCTGGGCCTCCTGGGCCCCTGGTGACTTGTGCCGAGCGCTGAGGGTCCAAAGGTGATTCAGACCCTCTCTCCCATGGGATTGGGGGTGGGAGGTACAATAGAGCGAGGGTAAGATATCTCAGATAAACCTCCATTCAAATCCTGGTTCTGGGGCTTCCCTGGTGGCACAGTGGTTGAGAGTCCGCCTGCCGATGCAGGGGACGCGGGTTCGTGACCCGGTCCGGGAAGATCCCACATGCCGCGGAGCGGCTGGGCCCATGAACCATGGCCGCTGAGCCTGCGCGTCCGGAGCCTGTGCTCCGCAACGGGAGAGGCCATGACAGTGAGAGGCCCGTGTACCACACACACACACAAAAAATCCTGGTTCTGCTACTCACCAGTGTATGAAGACAGACACTTATATTCTTCTAGCCTCAGTTTCCCCATATATGAGCTGAGTTAACAAAATTACCCATATCAGAGGATGGATGGGAGCATAAAATGCACTTAGCACACAGCCTAGCACATGATAAATACTCAGTATTTACCACCCATCAGCCATCATTGCTCTTCTGCATGGAGAGGCTCCTGGTTTACAAGGAGATGGACAAACAGACAAACTCAGGGTGGCTAGACCAGTGCTCTAGGGGAAGCAAGTGCTGGATGCACTGGGAGTACTGGAGAAGGGGCCCCTAGAGCCACGTGGACATCCAGAAGGTACCGCCCAGGATGAGGCTTAAAGGAGGAAGAGCTCCCAGGAGGATGAAGATGTAAGGGGCTCAGTCCCTCCCTCAAGCTGCTGATGTGTGGCTGTGTCTCATCTCCCCAGAAACGACAGGCAGGGACACGATGACAAGTGTCCTCAAAGAGCTGAGGGGACACCGTGGGGCAGTGATGGGCAAGGGCAGCAGCCCGTTTTGGCTTTAATGATCAAGAAAAGCTTCATGGGGGAAGGAAAATGTGTGATGGATTCAACAACAGCTAGTGTTTGAACATATAGACAGAGGAACGCACAAAGAGAATATGGTGAATGTGGGAGGTGTGGGTGCGCGTGTACAGTGAGTACACTCTGGGCTGGGGTCCCCCTGGTGAAGTGTGAGGGGGCCAGAGCTGGGGAGGGGGCAGGTCCCCCCGGAGCAGTGGGTGGGAGACTGGCCAGGGTGGCTCCCTTTATTCATGTCCTGTTGGGCACGACCCTTGTGTTTGGAGACTCTGAGCCCACAGTCCAGGTGCTACTGAGGAGGGGTGGTCCTTGGCG
>NW_006788200.1:3823429-3823760 GCF_000442215.2 Lipotes vexillifer
GGGGGAGGGGGCCTGACCGCATCTGATTGGCCAGCTCTGCAGCCCAAAGAGGACGCCCCGTGGGGCTTGGCGCCTGCTGACCTCTCTTTCTGGCCTCGTGTTGCATCTCTGCTGCTCACTTTCTGGCCCTTTTCCTCCCCCATCACCAGGCCTCAGCTTTCCCTCGGTGGTTCCTCACCCACATTTTCCCTTCTCAGTGCTCAGCCTCTCTCTTCACCTAGTTGCTCAGACCCCCATCCCAGGAGTTGTCCTTGATTCTGCTCTTCCTCTATCCCTCCACTGTCAGCAAGTCCTCTACCTCCAAAAGCTTCCCAAGTCTGACCTCCTCTTT
>NW_006788200.1:3823876-3827834 GCF_000442215.2 Lipotes vexillifer
CTTTCCCTCTCCTCTGCTGACACACTAGTCCAAGTTGTCCTCACCTGCTGCCTCAAAAACTGCAGGGATCTCTGATCTGATCCACCAGCCACCATTCTTATCCCCTAATGTCTCTTCTCCTCACTGCAAACCAGAGCATTCGTGGCATCCCTGTCTCTCCACTCAGAGTAAAATCCAAGCTCCCTGCCAGGCCTGCAAGGTCCTGCATGATCTTCCCTGCCTGGCGCACCTCCCTGATCTCAGTTCTTACCTCTCTCTCTTGCTTGCTGCCTTTCAGCCACTTTGGCCTCTTTGTTGTTTCTCATATACCCCCAAGCACACTCCTGCCTCAGGGCCTTTGCACTTGCTGTTCCCTCTGCGTGGAGCACTTCCCTGAGATACCCTCATGGTTCACTGCTTCCCTACACTCAGGTCCCTGCTCCCATGTCACCTCTTCAGAGATGCCTCCCATGACCCCCTTAGCTAATGCAGCCTCCCCATCCCTATCTTTCCTAACATCCTGGTTTTTTTTGTCTCGTAGCTCTTATCAGTCTGAAATGATCTCAAGTATTTGTCCATGTGTGTATTGTCTGTTTCCTTGCTAGCCCGTGAGGTCATGGGGACAGGGGACCAGGCCTGTCTTGTTGATATCTGGACTGCAGGGCCTGGCACGGAGCAGCCTTCATAGTAGAAGGACAGTAAATATGGGTCGAGTGATGGATGGCGCTTGAGGCCTGTGTGCCTGGGGCTGAGCTCGAGGAAAGAGGGTAGGGCCTGGGCAGTTGGGATTTGGGCTGGGACATCCTTTTCTTTTTGGCCCCATGCTGCTGGGACTTGGACCTTCCAGCCTCCCAGGCGGCAGGGACTGGGGAAAAAGAATATAGATTATATATGGGTTCCTTTTTAGTTTTTAAATTTTTTATTATAGAAACTTGTAAACATCTGCAAAAGTAGAGAGAACAGGATAATCCATACCTGTGAAGATGACACTTGCTTTGCTGAAAGTTGGCAAAATGCCATTTCACTGGATAGTGTTTTCAGTTAGGTTGCATGACTGTCCTGCCAAGATGATTTTATTATTACAAAATGTACAAAACTCCATTTTGAGAAGAAAATAGCGCCCAGCAGATTTTGCTCCGCATACTGAAAATCTTAGTAAATTGAGACCTCAACCAACAACTCTTTGCGGTGACAGTACAATAAAAATCCCTGTCACCTCCTCGGGTGCCCCAGCTCCCAGATGCACACCGGCTGCCCACTCAGCCTGCCCAGCCTGAGAACTCGCCTGCCTCTTGGGCCAGTTCCTCCAGCCCCACCCAACTTCAAGACCAACTCTCTGGCCAGGTTTCCCACTAAGTTTTGTTGGAAGCTATGGGAAGACCCCAGCTAGAGGCCAAATCTTAATCCATAAGTCTTCATTTGCAAACGTTAGTGAGCAGGAGAATTGCCAGCAAGCTTAATATGAGTCCAGAGTCCTGTGCCGCACCTCAGAGGTTCTGTGTCAGTATATAAGGGGCAAGGCCATGGAATCTGCATTTTAATAAACCAGCCCCAGTCCTTTTGAAGCAGGTGGCCCTGGACCGTATTCCAGAGGCACTGTTCTGCTGAGAGGTTCACTGTGGTGGTTAAAAGGCACCGTTATTTGTTGGAAATCCTGAGTTTGAATCTTGCCTTACTATGTACTTAGCCTTTTTTGGACTTAAGTTTTCTCCTTTTTTTTTTTTTTTTTTTTTTTTTTGTATGTTTCTTTTTCTTTTTCTTTTTCTTTTTTTTGCGGTACATGGGCCTCTCATTGTTGTGGCCTCTCCCGTTGCAGACCACAGGCTCCGGACGCGCAGGCCCAGTGGCCATGGCCCTTGGGCCCAGCCACTCCGTGGCACGTGTGATCCTCCCGGACCGGGGCATGAACCCGTGTCCCCTGCATCAGCAGGCGGACTCTCAACCACTGCTGCGCCACCAGGGAAGCCCCTAAGTTTTCTCCTTTTTAAATGGAGATAAAAATAATATCTACATCATATGGTTCCTAAGGGTTATGTAAGATAATACTTAAGAGCTCAGCATGGTGCCAGGAACATTGTAAGTGCTTAGTTCATGTTGGCTGCTATTATTACTACTGTTATTTCCCACCATTCCTCAGTGCACATCTGCTTGCTTCCCCAACACACGTCTTTCCCAAGAACACCATTAGCTGGATCTCTGGGTTAAAAAAAAAAAGCCCTGATTTGCAGCATTTACCAGTTCCTGTGGTGTAAATACTCCCACCGTGGCCAACTTAAAGTTCCTAATGTGATGACATTGACCATGGAGTTGGGAGGAGGTGTGCACAGCTGGCTGGTATGTGCCGGTACGAGCTGGCTCCGGGGCACCACCACTAAGTCTGTCTTCACTGTGAGATCCCGAGTACTTTGTCCTGGCCTCAGCTGGAGCTGGTAAGTGCAAAGGGCTGTGAGCAGAGTCTGATGTAATTGCTACCGTCTGCTGCAAGGGGCAGCTGGCTTTCGCAGTTTTGCTATCTGTGTGTACTCATAGCTAATGCAGGAAATGGTAATTGTAACCTCAAATTACTGTCACTCGGAGCCCAGAGCAGACATGATATTCAAAGGGCAGAGATGGCTCCAACACGCTAATATTTACCAGTTGCCATGGACCGCATGAAAGGGTGTGAGGCCTCTGAAGCCGCTGCTGTCTCCTTTGCTGGTTCTGGTTTTGTTTTGTTTTGATCACTGAGAAAAGCAGACTTATGTTGTGAAACAAGTGGGGGTCTTGGAGCCGGACTGTCTGGGATCAAATCCCAGTACCGTCATGTGACAGTTGTGTGACCTTGGGCCAGTTAGCCAACCTCTCAGATGCTCGGTTTGCTCCTCTGTAAAGTGGGCGTACTCATGAATACACTGCAGACTGTCGTGAGAATTAGCTGTACGTGTGTCATGTGCCTAGGATAGGGCCCGGCAAAGAAGAGCAGCTCAACGAATAGGAGCTAAGTTACGGCTATTCCTGGGAGGAAGGTGCTGCCCACATGGCCTTTCTGAAGCTGTTCTTTATCCAGGAGTTTAGAAACTAGCTGGGAATCCATCCTTATTTGTACAGGTGACAGGGTAGACAGTTTTCATAATGGCAAATTTCAAACATTTCATTTCTTCCTCAAAGTGATCTTTTCTACACAAAGTTCTTTCCTATTAACCCATCATGTGAAAGAAGCTGGGTGGAGTTTGTTTTTGTTTTTTTGCCAAATTTGGAAGCTATCTTTGGGATGCTTATATAAAATATGAAATAGATGGTTACATGCCACTTAGAGGCCTGGCCGTAAAATATGAAAGGCTCAGTGATGGTGGAGCCACACAGTGGATGCCTGAGTTTCCTCTTGAGGAGAACAATGCAGGAAAGCAGGCCAACCGGAAATATCCACTGTGCATTTTCTGCGAGTGAGAAATAGGCCTTTTCTGTGTTAAGCCATTGAGAGTTGAACTATTCTCTTATAGCAACTAGCATTAGCCGACACTGACTAATAGCAATCGTATAAGTAAAACACACTCTGAGAAGCCTAGGAACCACTCAAAGAGACGGTCAGTGATAGTCCAAGCAGCTAAACTGAGGTCCAAGAAGAGCTGCCACGTTACTCCGTTGTCTTAGATGTACAGCAGCAGTAAAAAGATCTGGACAGAGGAACCCTAACGTCAAAGACACAGGGTTGAATCCAGTTACAGTTTGTCCCAGGCCACACCAGGTGTGTCAGCTAGTTTAGAATAAAACACAAAGGTCTTTTCATCGTCCTGAGTTCTCTCCTGCTGTTCAGTCTGAGGGGAACTAAGGTTGGCAGACAGGAGGCTTGCATGGAGTTGATGATATTCAGCTCTGTGTGGATTATACGTGTCCCCAGCCCATGGGAGAATTGCAACCCTCTCCAGTGTTGGCCTGGCAGGTTCCTTTGGCCTCCTATGTGGGCGTGCACTAACCATGCAGGTGGGTTCTCAGGAATGCC
>NW_006788200.1:3827923-3854607 GCF_000442215.2 Lipotes vexillifer
GCGTCCCTGAGAAGTAGAGTCCCCAGCATCTCCTTTCTCTCACCAATCGTCTTCGTTCACTTCAACGCTCTCCCTCCCTATAGGCCCAGGAACGTATAGGACCTGCACAGACAAAAAACAGAGGCCTACTTTCAAATTGCTACCGACCCCACAGAACTCTTCCCAGCATGTTAAAAATCTGTCTGTCCTTTTGTGCCCTCTCCTCATTGCCTGGACCATATTCTTCAGTTACCTGGAGTTGGTACCTCAAGATTGCGGCTGTCTCCTGGACCCTCCTTCTGTGCAGTTTATTCAGTGCCAAGCCCTGGTGGTTCTCCCTTTGCAGATCCCTCCTGGGTCCCTTCTTCTTAACTTCCACTCCTGCCGCCTCCGTGGGCCTTGAGCTTTCTCACCTGGGCTGTTGCAACCACCTCCTTACTGGCCCCCCTGCTTCCAGCATCCCTCTCCCACCTCTTCCCACCCAGGCACCCTGCAGGCTATACTCTTTATTGTACCCCCAAAGCACAATGCTCCCAGCTCCTCGCAAGTCTGCTTGAAAACTTTCCACGTCTTTTCTTGGCCGTGACCCTGAATTGTCGATGATTTTCTGATGGAATCAGAGCATCCTTTGTTCCAAAATTTTCTCATTATTTTCTTTCCATGGGATTGTAGAACACATCTCCCGTCAGGCACACCCTACTGTTTTTGTGAAAATTATAGGCTGCAAATAACTGCTTAAGTCAACTGCCAGAGGAGGTACTCTCTTCAGAGGGAAAATTCCAGCTGCTGAACAAGTTTATGGGCTTTATTTTTAGAGCAAAGAGTTCATCAAGTGAAGAAGAGAATTTTCCAGGTGCCCCAGCTCCATTCTTATTGTAAAGCACATGTGTTTGAGTCAAGGGCAAATTTATGACCCCAGTACATATCCACCCCCTCTTTGGGCCCCTTCTGCAGCCTTACAGTAGACACTTTGGAGAACACACAGAGAGAAACATAGACAAGAGAGGAGAGACGGCCTGAACAAGGGGCCACACCCCACCCCACTCCTCCTGAGATCTGATGAGTTCCCTGCCTCAGGCTCTGAGTTGATGCTTTGTCCTAGGATAACGTCTGGCTTAAGCCAGTTTGTTCCCTGAATCTGAACAGTCTCAGGTGAGACCAGTCGAAGACCAGCTTCCTCCCCTTGCACACTTGTAGGGAGAAGAGGGTGCCCAGAAGAAGCTGCCCGAGATCTGTGCTCAGTCCAGGCCAGCCTCTTGCCCCTGGGACAGCCTGCCTTTCCACAGAGCATCTGGGACACAGCTGAGGAGCCCAGGAAGTGTGTGCACCTCCAGACCTCACCTCCCTCAAATGCCCCTGTGCCTCACTCTGTCCTGTAGATGGTTAGACCATCCTCAGTGGCCACCATTGAGGGAGGCCCCATATCCTAGAACTTGCCCATTGTCAGGCAACCCCATCAAAATTTATCCATCCTGTGTCCTTCTCCCCCCAAATCCTGCAGTCAGCTGATTGAATAAGCTAAGTAACATTTTGGATTTAATGAACAGTAATCACTCAGCATTAACCTAATACCTTGTTATTCAAAATGTGGCCACTCACCTTATCTCTGATAAAGGAGGCAAGAATATACAATGGAGAAAAGACAGCCTCTTCAATAAGTGGTGCTGGGAAAACTGGACAGCTACATGTAAAAGAATGAAATTAGAACGCTCCCTAACACCACACACAAAAATAAACTCAAAATGGATTAAAGACGTAAATGTAAGGCCAGACACTATCAAACTCTTAGAGGAAAACGTAGGCCGAACACTCTATGACATAAATCACAGCAAGATCCTTTGTGACCCACCTCCTAGAGAAATGGAAATAAAAACAAAAATAAACAAATGGGACCTAATGAAACTTAAAAGCTTTTGCACAGCAAAGGAAACCATAAAAAAGATGAAAAGACAACCCTCAGAATGGGAGAACATATTTGCAAATGAAGCAGCTGACAAAGGATTAATCTCCAAAATATACAAGCAGCTCGTGCAGCTCAATATCAAAAAAACAAACAACCCAATCCAAAAATGGGCAGAAGACCTAAATAGACATTTCTCCAAAGAACATATACAGATTGCCAACAAACACATGAAAAGATGCTCATCACTAATCATTAGAAAAATGCAAATCAAAACTACAATGAGGTATCACCTCACACGGGTCAGAATGGCCATCACCAAAAAATCTACAAACAATAAATGCTGGAGAGGGTGTGGAGAAAAAGGGAACCCTCTTGCACTGTTGGTGGGAATGTAAATTGATACAGCCACTATGGAGAACTATGGAGGTTCCTTAAAAAACTAAAAATAGAACTGCCATATGACCCAGCAATCCCACTACTGGGCATATACCCTGAGAAAACCATAATTCAAAAACAGTCATGTACCACAATGTTCATTGCAGCACTATTTACAATAGCCAGGACATGGAAGCAACCTAAGTGTCCATCGACAGATGAATGGATACAGAAGATGTGGCACATATATACAATGGAATATTACTCAGCCATTAAAAGAAACGAAACTGAGTTATTTGTAGTGAGGTGGATGGACCTAGAGTCTGTCATACAGAGTGAAGTAAGTCAGAAAGAGAAAAACAAATACTGTTATGTTAACACATATATATGGAATCTAAAAAAACCTGGTCCTGATGAACCTAGGGGCAGGACAGGAATAAAGACACAGATGTAGAGAATGGACTTGAGGGTACGGGGAGGGGGAAGGGTAAGCTGGGATGAAGTGAGAGTGCCATGGACATATATACACTACCAAATGTAAAATAGATAGCTAGTGGGAAGCAGCAGCATAGCACAGGGAGATCAGCTCGGTGCTTTGTGACCACCTAGAGGGGTGGGATAGGGAGGGTGGGAGGGAGGGAGACGCAAGAGGGAAGAGATATGGGGATATATGTATGCGTATAGCTGATTCACTTTGTTATACAGCAGAAACTAACACACCATTGTAAAGCAATTATACTCCAATAAAGATGTTTAAAAAATAAAAATAAAAAGAATGATGTGTAAACTCAAAACAACAACAACAACAAATGTGGCCACAGACCAGCAGCAGCAGCAGCACTTGAGAACTTGTTAGAAATACAGAACCTCAGGCTCACCCCAGACCTTCTGAATCAGACCCTCCAGTTTAACAAGATTCCCAGGTGATCCTAATGCACATTAAAGTCTGAGAAGCAGTGAGATTTAAGCGACATTTTGTCCCTTTCAGCAGATTACTTTTAATGTGAGACATTTTGTGTTAATGATGCTGGTGGTTTGGCATTTTCACACTTTTACTAAGCTTTTTCACAGATATGAGCTTCTGTGGTTATCAGAGCAGCTAGATTATGAGTTCCTGGAGGTGCCAGGAGCCGAGGGATTTCTCCTGGCAGCCCCCCTCAGGCCTGGCATGTGACCCCAGTTTAATAAGTAGCTGAACAAATGAATAAATTTAGGGACCCCTGAAGGAGTGAACAGCAGACATTATTTCCATTTTGCACATGAGGAAACTAAGGCTCAAATAGGTTGAGACTTGCTCTAGCTTAGTTCATAAGTGTCAGAACTGAAATTCCATCACTAGCTTCTAACTTCCCATCTCCAAGTGATGGGGGCTCTTTGATGCTCTGTTTCAGGGAGATTTGTGTGGTCCCAGTTCCCCCACCCCACCTCCTCCTCATAGCTGTGGTGTCTGCGTGGAATGCCCTCCCTGCTCTGGGGCTGGGGGAGCAGAGAACCCTGTGGCACTCCGCACAGCCCACCTGAGCCTCCATTCTGGCAAGCTGTCACAGGCCTGTGTCCACAGTGTGCTCCCCTCGACACCCGGGTGGCCACAGCTGTAGGAAACCATATGCCAGGATCAGTTCCGGGAAAAGGGACTCCGGCTCTTCACCTCCCTTGCCCCTCCCGGCAGGAGTGCGGGCGAGGCTTATTGAGAATGATTTCTGGATTGTGAAGCTCTTAAGTTGGAATCATCTATCCTGGGATGCCCCCTTCCCTCTGAGGGCGCTGGGCTCTGGCCATGCACGTGGAGCAGGTTAGATGTGGCCCGGTACAGAGAGGCACATATTCACTTGCTTGTAGGACCTCTGGGTGAGACTCTCAGGCAGAGTAAGTAATCAGGCAGAAGTGGGGAAATCCCAGACCACAGGAATGCACCGAGCCTCCCACGGGGAATTACTGCAAAGGATAGAAGCAGATGAGGGCTTTGCGGTTCCACTGATTCCCCCAGCCCCAGTCCTGGGCCTCACAAATGGGGCGCACAGACAAGGAAGGAGCCAGGAGGGTAGACGTCAACCTTCATCCTTTCCCACACCGGCAGCCCATCACCTCGTGCCTTCCTGCAATCAATTCAGCTTGTTCTCAGGTGGAAGCCGGCCTCGATCTCTGGCTTGCAATGCAGACCAACCCCAGTGGGGTTGGGTATGGTCACCCCCTACACAGTGTGGCTTAGGTGCCCTGGCCACCCAAAGCACCGAGGAAAGGTAAATCACTAGTGAGAGTTGGCACTCTTTGAGCACTTCCTATACCTGGCACCTTCTAAACACTTTACCTGCATCAAGTCATCTGATCCCCACCCCAGACCAAAGGGATAGGAAGGCCCTGTGATTACCCCTCTTTTACAGATGAAGCAAAAGAAGCCCAAAACAGCCACGTGACTGCTCAAGCTCACACACTTGTGAGTGGAAGACCCCTTTTAACCACATCTCGGGGTTAGTGAGTTAGGGGACAACAGCATGGCTTGGAAGTAGGAGGGGTCCCTGTGGCCCTGTATGGTGCAGTTAGAGTCTCTGTGCCAAGGTGACAGGCAGACCACATTCTGCCCAGTGCTCTGGACTCAGGCCTGGAATAGGGGGCGATGACACTGGAGAGATGATGCCGAGGGGCAGGCCAAGGAGTCTGAGCTTTCCCCACAGACGAAGGGAATCCCTGAAGGGGAGTAGGAATCTGACCCATGGTTCAGGAGGGACCCATGGTTCAATCTTGGCGGCCTGACTGGAGAGGCAAAAGACGGGACTCCTAGAGGCTCAGAGGAGGCTCTTTCGGCAGGGCAGACTGGAGGAGGTGAGGGCTGAACTGGGGCAGAGGCAGTGGGGCTGAGCAGGCAGGCCACATCTGAAAGAAATAGCAGAGGTGCAATCAATAGAATGGGACCACTGATCCAGTGTCTGCAGTGGTTCCTCTCCTGGGCTGGGGTTTCAGCCCAGAATGGGCACTTCGCTGTCTGTCTTGTCTCTCTGTGGACGTGGGAGCTACTACGGCAGGGAGGAAGTGGGTCAGGGTTGTGTTCAGGTTTCTGGAGTTGGCCCAGGGCCCCCCGCCCCAGCAGGGTGGCACCACTCTTCCCCGAAAGCCTAATGCGATGGTGAGTGGCTTGGGATGGCTCCCCTCGGCTTCGGCGGCCTTTTCAACCCCACCTTCCCACTCCTCCCACCCTCCCCCGCATGGCCTGAGCCATCTGTCCCTTCACGGGCTGATATAGACACTGTAGTGTAGCTGCTGGCTGGGCCGCTGCCCAGGAGGGGGTCAGGAGGCTGTGACTGGCGGAGGTGACTTCACCTCTCAGGACTCTCTCTAAAGCCCCAGGGAATGGATGAAAGGTTTGGATACGGGAGAGATGGCATAAAAATGCACGTGTAGAAAAAAACAAATTTCTTAAATTACTAATCCATCCGTTCTGTGCTAATGCCTCCTGAAAGAAAACTTGCAACTTGGATAACACAGGCTTTTCTCTCTTGGAACCATTCATACCTGTAATTAGGAAGCTGTGCCTCATTAAAGCCATGGCCCTGGATTACAAAGCTGGAAGGCCTGGCTTGACCAGGGTGCAGCTTTCTGGGGCTAAAATCAGGTTCACGTGCCCTTGCCCTTGTGCAGTCCTGTTTCCCTGGGCTGCATGGCTCCCCCTTTATATTTCCTGGCTTTTACTTGGGTCTAGTAGATGCCTGTCGTGATTTATTCTTTAATTCCTAGCACTATTAACTGTGCCAGTTACCCAGAAACAGTTACAAGAGTCTGTTTTCCAAGGCTTTCTGGTAGATGTAGCTTGGACCCCTTGTCACCTGGTGGTGTGTTTCCACCTTGAAACACGACATTTTGACAGAACCGTCTTCCTTTCCTCAAGACAGAGGCTGTTTCCTACAGGGAAAAGTGACCTTCAGTCTTACCTAGCTCCAGATCCTGGACATCCATCAGATCCTCGTCAGGGAGAGAAGCAGGACTGAGCGCAATCGCTGAGAAAACTCAGGGAGAGCTGCTCAACTCTGCAACCCCCTACCATGCACATGGTTGGTGTACTGACTTAGACAGCTGGGTTTTTTTTAATCTTTTTTTTTTAAAACATCTTTATTGGAGTATAATTGCTTTACAATGATGTGTTTCTGCTGTATAATAAAGTGAATCAGCTATACATATACATATACCCCCATATCCCCTCCCTTTTGCGTCTCTCTCCCACCCTCCCTATCCCACCCCTCTAGGTGGTCACGAAGCTGGTCTCCCTGTGCTATGCGGCTGCTTCCCACTAGCTAGCTATTTTACATTTGGCAGTGTATATATGTCAATGTCACTCTCTCACTTTGTCCCAGCTTACCCTTCCCCCTCCCCATGTCCTCAAGTCCATTCTCAAATCTGTGTCTTTATTCCTGTCCTGCCCCTAGGTTCTTCAGAACCTTTTTATTTTTAATTCCATATATATGTGTTGACAGCTGGGGTTTTAATGAGCACCTTTATATGGGCCCGCGGGTAGGTGGTGGTCTGGTTTTCAAGAAGAAGGTGAGCTTACTGCTGACCTAAGCACCTCCAGAATCTCCTGTACAGCCACAGAGGGTAGATAACATTTCCCACAGGGACCATTCTCTGATCTCATTGGTTATCATTTCTTTTTTTTTTTTTTTGCGGTACGCGGGCCTCTCACTGTTGTGGCCTCTCCCGTTGCGGAGCACAGGCTCCGGACGCGCAGGCTCAGCGGCCGTGGCTCACGGGCCCAGCCGCTCCGCGGCACGTGGGATCCTCCCGGACCGGGGCACGAACCCGTGTCCCCTGCATCGGCAGGCGGACTCTCAACCACTGTGCCACCAGGGAAGCCCTGGTTATCATTTCTTTCCACCTTAATGTGAATGAGTCTGCTACTTCCTGAGGAGTAGTGTGTAAACCTCTCTCATGGTAGACAGTTGGCTTCGTTTCCTCTTCAAGAGGTTTCAGGCATCTGTGAGAGGAATCTTGTCCAAGAAAGAGTCTTTCCTGATATTGTGATAGAAAGGCAGTCCCTGATTTTATCTGTGTAAAAGGTTAATAAGGGATATAGACCCATGGGTCTGAAACCTTAAATTACAAATATGGGATTTGGGTTGTAGAAAGCTCCAGATTAGGAAGAATGGCCTTTGAGGCCATTTACCCCAAGCTCCTGCCAGCATGACAGTCCCCTAGTAGCAGTGTTTCTCAGCCTATTTAGACATTCCTCCCTAACTGCTGCCTTCTGTGAAATTTGAGTATCACAGATACATCATATATCTGTTTGTATACTATGGCCCTTTGGAGGGCCACAGCCATTATAATAGCTAAGACATTTTGTCCCCCAAGCGCTGATTTTGTCCTGTTGGTGGGTATCCCTCTCACTGAGAAAGCTTTCTCTCTAGCCTATCCGTGAGCAGTAGCTATGCAGCTTCTGCTTGGATGTCACAAGTATCAGGGACCTCACTACCTGCCTCCCTCTCAGGGTAGCCTTGGAATACTGCTCAGCAAGAGAGAACTATTGATACGCACAACTTGAATGACTCTCCAGAGAATTATACCATGTGAAAAAAGCCAGTCCCAAAAGGTTACATACTGTATGATACCATTTATATTATGTTTTTGAAATGATAAAACGTTAAAAATGGAAACCAGGTTAGTAGTTGCCAAGGATGAGGTGTGGTTATAAAAGGGCAATGAGAGGGATTCTGTGGCTCTGGGGCTGTCCTGTATCTTGACTGTAGGGGTGGATACAGTAACCTACACATGTGATAAAACTGCATTGAGTTGAAGACACACACACACAAAAGTACGAGTCAAAATAGAGAAATCTGATGGACTGTATGATTGTCGGTATCCTGGCTGTGATATTGTGCTATAGTTTTACAAGATGTTAGCGTTGAGGGAAATGGGATGAAGGGCACAGAGAATCTCTCTGTATTTCTTAAAGTTGCATGTGTATCTACAATTATCTCAAAATACAAAGTTTAATTTAAAAAATAGCTAACTTTGAAAATAGAAATTAAACAAATTAAAGAGCCTATGTTTTCATTTTACAAATCTAGTATTTGTTTTTCCCTTTGGAATTTTCTTAGGGCCCACATCGATTGTCAGAGTCAGTCAGATTGACTTAAAATACATGCAAATGAGCCCACTTGTGTACCAGAGGCAGCAAGAGTGTGCATCCCAGTGTCCTAGAGGTGTGTGTGGGGGGTGCGTGTTTGCTGGGTGGGTCAGCGGAACTGTTCAGACACGTAGGAGATTCCCTCCCTCCCCATGGAGCCCCAGGGGGAGGGATGGACCGGGAGAGGTAATGGGGGGCAGGAGAGGATGCTCCCATATTCCCCCTGGGAAATCACCTTCAAAGGACGAGCAGGGGCAGGAAGGGAAGGCACTCAAGCTGCTGCATGAAGAAGGAGCCAGGCAGAGGCTGAGAGCCCACAGAACCTTCAGTCAGGGAAGTGCCTAGACCTGCTCAGGAATGTGGGAGGGGGTTCGGGCAGCCCAGAGCTAGTCTCTGTGGATTGCACCTGCCCTGCCCCTGCCCCTTCTCACATGGCAGGGACATGCACCACTTCTGCACCATCTTGGAGGTCAGGGGTGCAGAGGCTCTGCCTAGCCCAGAGCAGAGCTTGGCTGCAGCCCATCCAGAAAGGGTTTTTTTTTTTTTTTTTTTTTTTTTTTTCGGTACGCGGGCCTCTCACTGTTGTGGCCTCTCCCGTTGCGGAGCACAGGCTCCGTACGCGCAGGCTCAGCGGCCATGGCTCACGGGCCCAGCCGCTCCGCGGCATGTGGGATCCTCCCGGACCGGGGCACGAACCCATGTCCGCTGCATCGGCAGGCGGATTCTCAACCACTGTGCCACCAGGGAAGCCCCAGAAAGGGTTTTTTTTGAAGCAGACTCTGAAGGGGCTCATAGATGGGTTGGATCAACAGTCCCCCGCCAAAGTCATTTGTTTGGAAAACTCTGTGTAATCCATTTCATTCTTATAGCTGGCTGAGGTTGCAAATGCAGTGGCCCAAAGTCACTGCAGCCCCTGCTCATTTTAGCAGCTGAGCTCCTTGATATGAGGTGGGGCCTTTCCCCAGGAATACCCGCCCCCAGGTTGATCCAGGTGACTCAGACCCATCCCTCTGGCCTTACAGACAAGTCCCGTTTCTTGGGTCCAGGGCCGGCTGAAGCGGACTGCTGCCTGAACCCACAGAAGGGATTTGCATCACCTACGTGCCCTTCTGTTGCCAGGACACAGCCGAGGTGCTTTTTAAGCACCTGAAAGCCTTGGTCGATGTGGAATCACTGCCTAGGCCCTCTGTGAAAGGAAGATGCGGATTTGGTGATGGGGGCCAGGCCCTGTGCTGAGCTCTTCACAGATACACAGACACAAACACACACACACACAGAGCCTCCCCATTGCCCGACTCTGACTTTGTCCTCCGTTCTCCTGCAGACGAGGCTTACAGAGATGGAGGAACTTACCCAGGGTCCCAGCACTGGCCGTGCTCACCCTGAAACTCAGGTGTGTCCAACTTCAGAGCGGAGCTCTACACAACACGGCCGTCTGCTTTCTATTCACAGGTCCCACTCTGCAAGGCCTCTTCTCACCCCTCTCTGTACCCGATGAGGCAGGGCAGGTGGGGATTATGATCCCCTCAATAGAGAGGAGCCCAGATCTCAGAGAGGGCAACGTGTCCAGAGGCCCCCAGACTTGGCAGCAGAACTGCTCTGCTGCTGGCTTCAGTGTCCGTCCACCTAAACCACGAGACCCCCTCCTGTGACCTGGGAGACTTGTGTGACTGAGGACACATCTACAGAGGAGGAAGCTGGCTTTCATGGGAATCAATGTCCTTGTGACCCCAGTATTTGCTGTCACTGGTACTCGATAACAGTGGTTTCCTCAGCTGCTTTGGTGCCCAGAGAAAGTTCCATAACACCTTTGGTACAGGTGTCCGTCTGGCCCTGCACAGCCCAGCCCCGGCACTACCCTGGTGGATCCTGGTCTCCTGATTGCCCGCCACAGCCCATTGCACAGAGATGCCAGGGTGGGGCAAGAAGGGAAAAGAGGAAAATCCTAGAAACCACTGGATTTACACCAACAAAAATGGGGAGTGGAGCAGGGGAGCGTAGGGATGGGATAAGACTATTGTCTGGTCTTTTCCTGGGGGGAGGGGTGGGTCCTCCAGCCGGAGTTATAGCACACCCAGGTTCTGGCTCCACCTCTGGCACTGACCCATGTTGTCTTCGCATTCTTGGGCATATCGGAGTGCAAGTGCTGCCCTGACGGAAGGGGTGCTCTTAGGGGTAGCAGAGAGGGACCTGGTCCGAGGGCTCTGAGCTCCTGTTCCTGTTTCAGCTAGCGTTGTTCCACCTCTGTCTGATTATACAAGGGCGCCCACCTAAGATTGCTGCTGAGAGGATTCCACACCTGAAGCTGATTGAAAGCTACCAGCTGGGTGGTCTGAGTGCTGCACAATGGCAGCAGACCTCTGCTCTCCAGAACCGAGTGTAAGAGCCAGGAGAAATAAGAAGTAAGGACAGTTCCTGCAGGAGGAAGAGACTTCTAAAGGGGGAGTGGGTCAGGGAAAGGGAGAGGAGGCGACAAAGAACTGTGTGTCCACAGAGGCTGCTGACAGCCCTGATCACTGACTGGACTGGTGCCAAAACTCTGGGAAGATTACCTGGACTCAGCCCAAGGAAGACATCGTTCTGATGCCCTGGACTTCCTCTTCAATTATTATAAGATGTGCTCTGGTGACAACATGTTGCTGAAAACCAGAAATGACCAGCAGAGAGGGCCTGCAGCCCAGGTATGTGGGACTTCTCCCAGCCTGGGCAGAGTGCAGTCTCCATTCTGCAGGCTCCAGGCGCCATGCTGGAGGGAATGGTACAGTGTGGTTTTGCCTTTGTTGTGAACGATTTCAGAAGGCCCAGAGCAGAGCAAAAGCTGAAAATCAATTCTCTTCTCTTCCGAATCTCTGTGTAAGCATGCTAATTGAGCGGGCAGGGATCAGGAGTCTGTTTTTCTCTTTTAAATTTCTAACATTTCTCATTCATGTTTGCTCGACTTGAAGACAGCACTGTGTCAGGCGTGACACAGTGCCGTCTGGGTCTGTCTGTCTGTTGTCTGTCTGTTGGTCCACCTGAAGTTCTATGCTGCCTGTCCCCAAGCTTCTCGTGCTGTTAATAGCAGTTGGTACCTTCTGGGCAGTTTGACCATGTAAACTGGCTGTCTGAGGGATCCGTCGATTGGTGTGTGAGCACAGAGGGAATTTTGTTTCCTTCCTCTTTCCAGGCACGTGGCTGCTCCTCCACCTTTTTCATTTGTGCAGACAGTCAGGAGCATGGTGTGCATTTGCATCACGCTGTCATTTACAAGGACACGTGGCCTTGGACCTCGGACGAGTTACTTGTTTCTTTGGAGACGCAGTTTCCTCACCTGGAGAGATGCATTCCAGTTTATGGACTGCCTGGGAGAGGCCACAGGAGTGGAGAGCCTGAGCCCCATCACAGCTGAGCTGAGGTGTGGCCTGGCCCGGCCCCAAGGAGGCTGGCATTCCAGGGCACCTTCCAAGATCCCCGACTGTCAGGACAATGATGGGAGTCATTGCTGTTGTTCAAACATGAGTGATTATTACAGGTATTGCATCTCTCCACCCTGGCCAGCGACAGGGGTCAGGGCCAGACAGGGCCAGAGCACAGGGGCCTGATATCCCTAAGTGACCCCTTTGCTCACTACACAACATCTGCTTCTCTTCCAAGAGGCCTGTATGGCTGGGTATCTAATGGCTGATGCAGTAGCTGGCCCTTGCGGGCCTCTTCCTGAGGGTTCAAGGTTTCTTGATTCACAGGCTCCTTGCAAGCATGTGTTTTCATGGTCTGGCTCCCCCCAAACTTTCCCTTTGCCCTTATGGCTCTTTAACTCCCCATTGTGCCAAAAGTCTTGATGACAACGCCCAACAATGTTTTTTCACTGGCCAGTCGATTGGCTTTTCTTTCAGCTCCTGTAAATTTGCAAAATTCCCTTTTCGATAGGTCCTTTTGGGCCTGGAGCCATTTTGAATGGTAGCAAGTGGGAGAGGTGGAATATCAGAGAGAGAGAGAGAATGAATGAGGGGGACAGCTCTAGGGGTGGCGCCGGGGGCCCCTGAGCTACACATGCTCCCTTATCCTCTCTCTCTCCCTGTTTTACTTAAAAAATGGGACAAACCACAATGTAACAACCATAACAAAAATGTTGCTTTAATCACTCCTAATCCCATCAGTCAAGCAAATCAACTGTTTTTAATTTTTGCTTCCAGAGCTGGTCTGTAAGTAAACATTTTTCTAAACAGCTGTAATTGGAACACAATTTTGCATTCTGTGTTCCCCTTCTCTGCTAAGCCTGGCCTCACATTGCTATACAGTCTTCATAAGTATCATTTTTAATGGCGCACTCAATTGTGGCCTCTGGAATTTACTTGCCATCCCCATAAATGGCCATCACATCATTACTTGTAAGAGCTAAAATGATCTGGGAAACAAGTATCTAGGTTATTCTATAATTTCTCAATGTAACTGAATTCTAGAAGTATCTGGCCTTAACATGCTTCTTTGGGAAGGCACATCACTGTTCCAAGCCTGGAGCTGTTCTCCATGCCTCCTGTGTAAATAAGTTTTACATTTTTGAAGGAGGCTCCAGCCCAGACCCCTTTGTCTGTCAAGAGCACAACCACAGGTCATTCTTTGCATGGTGACTTCTTTGAGTATGAATTCGCCTTGATGGAAGAGAGATCTTCCATCAACATTATCATCGTCATCACCATACTAAGAGCTGCCGTTTATTGAGCATTTACCCTGGGCCAGGCACTGTGTTTTACATCATTATTTTGTTTAATCCCATCACTTGCTACTGCTTTTATCCTCAGTTACAGATGAGCAAACTGAAGCTCAGGATGCTGAAGTGGCTTTTGTCCGAAGTCTAATAGCTCAAGTGTCAGAGGGCTTGTCCAGCCCCACACCCCCTGGGAGGCATCCCTCCAGGATGGGTGAACCTTTGCACCATCTGCCTCCTCACGTGAGGGCCTTTCATCCAGGGCAGAGTTTGTCTAGAGCTCCTAAGGTGGGCTGCTGGGCCCAGGGAACCTACTGTCTTAGTCCATTTTGGCTGCTATAACAAAATACCACAGACTTGTGGCTTCCAAACAACAGAAATTTATTTCTCACAGTTATGGAGGCTGGGAGGTCCATGATTTATGGCACTGGTAGATTCGGTGTCTAGTGAGGGCCTGCTTTGGTGTAACCTCACATAGCAGAAGGGCAAGGGAACTGTCTGGAGTCCCTTCTGTAAGGGCACTAATCCCATCCTGAGAGCTCCACCCTCATGACTTAATCACCTCCCAAAGACCCTTCCTCCTAACATCACTTTGGGCATTAGCTTTCAACATATGAATTTGGGGGACACAGACATTCAGTCTATAGCACTTACTACAATGAACCTTTCTCTAGAAGGGAAAGGAGACCTTCTCCCACCCCACAGGAGCCCTGGGCAGGAGGGAGTGCTTGGTGAAGATAGAGCTGGGAGGCCATGTTTACTTTACAGAAATCGAGGCCCAGAGATGCCCAGAGCTGGGAAGGGCCTCACCCAAGGTCACGGGGTGAGTCACTGCCACAGCCAGCACCCACAGGAGGTGGCTCTCCTGACTCTGTCCTCCTCACTGGGAAGTGATTTCAACAGGCTACACCTCAAACTGAAGGAGAGGCTTTGGAATAGTCTAACCTCTCAGTTCTCAGAACATGCTGGTGCTGTCACATAGACAGTGCAGGGCAGGAACAGGAGAGAAGGCAGTGACTGGTGGCAAACAACATCGCCTCAGATATGTCAGAAACACAGCCCTGACCTGACTTGTCAGACTTACTAAAAAAGCTCCAGCCGAAGGGATTGCCAAAAAGGTGGGGCTCTTTGCTCTTCTGAGTCTTCCACAGGCAGCAAACCCCCCTGAGAGGGACCTTTACTATGACCACAACCTTTCCTGGGCAAAATTAAAGCTGCTATAGGAAGAGAGACAGCTTCATTCACTGATTCTTTCAACAGTTATTTATTGAGAGTTTCTGTGCCAGGTAATGGGGATAATGGGGGAATAAGACCAACTTCCTGTCCTTATGGAACATCCTCTTTGGTGGGGAGAATAAACTAGTAAACAAGATACTTCCTGAAGATAAGTGCTTTGAAGGAGGAGGGAGGTGTGGTGAGGACAGTGGGTGGAGGTGAGGGTAGGAAACCAACTTGGAGGGAGTTGTCAGAAATGGACGGCCCTTCTGGGGAAGAGGCGTGTGTGCTGAGACCCAGCAGAAGCTGCTCAGATCTGGGGGCAGAACACTCAGGCTCTAAGGTGGGAAACAGCTGGGGGAGTTGCCGGAACAGAAAGAGGGGCAACGGGAAGGGCTGTTATCTTAGGTTCAGCATTAGTGCTATTTAGAGCAAAGAGAGAACCCGCTGGAATTCCTGGCCTGTCTCCCCTTCCTCAGTCATCCACCTGGGCTGTATTCCTCCCTTGCCTCTGTACGTCACTCCAGATTGTCCCCTCATGGGCTCTGTGTGCACGCTCCAAGGAGCAGTGTGTGGTTGGGCACTAGTGCAGACAGTAGCCCTTCGAGATGCACTGCTCCCTCCAGATTCTCAGTTCTCACAGTCTGATGGCTTGTGTACATCTCTGATTGCTGCCTCCTCATTAGAGGCTGTTAACAGATCAAAACAGCTTTTCTTGGACTTTGTAAAGTAATAAGTCATGTTAGGTTTAGCTTTTGGTCACTAGGCGGAGTGCTAGGGTTTGCAAAAAGCCAGCCTGTGGTTATTTAATTGGAGAAACCTGCTCTTGTTAAGGACTCAGCTCAACAGCCATTAGTTCCGGGAGAGACAGCCCTGAACAGGCCACGCCTACTCATTTGCTGGTTCCTGATGGACACTGACTGACTCCCAGATCTCACTGCCCATGGGCAGGGCCGATCCAGGTGTGCCCTGCACTGAGGCTCTGCTGCTGGCGTCTGGGCCTGGCTCAGCACTGACTGAGGAGAACCCCTGCCATCCCATCTCCTCTTCTCCTGAGGCTACAGACAGGGCAGGGGAAGGGAGTGCCCTGGGGGCTAATAGTGGACCCCCACCCCCATGGCTCTGGCTCTGTGCTGCCACCTCAACAATGGTATAAACGATATGCCCCATCTGTGTCCCCTGCGGGATTCGAGGCCTTTAATGAAGCCCACAGTACACAGCCTCGTGTCTGCCAATTTTCTGGGTATGGTCTCATCTACTTCCTTTTTTTTTTTTTTTGCCTTGTTTCAGATTTTTTTTTTAAATAGATCTTTATTGGAATCTAATTGCTTCATAATACCGTGTTAGTTTCTGTTGCACAACAAAACAAATCAGCCATATGCGTACACATATCCCCATATCCCCTCCCTCTTGAGCCTCCCTCCCATATCCTCCCTATCCCACCCCTCTAGGTCATCGCAAAGCACCGAGCCAATCTCCCTGTGCTATGCTGCTGCTTCCCACCACCAACCAACTATTTTACATTCAGTAGTGTCTATATGTGGATACTACTCTCACTTCTCCCCAGCTTTGCCCTCTCACCCCATGTCATCAAGTCCATTCTCTATGCCTACCTCTATTCCTGCCCTGCAACTAGGTTCATCAGTACCATTTTTTTTTTTCAGATTCCATATATATGCATTAGCATACGGTATTTGTTTTTCTCTTTCTGGCTTACTTCATTGTGTATGACAGACTCTAGGTCCATCCACCTCACTACAAATAACTCAATTTCAATTCTCTTTATGGCTGAGTAATATTCCATTGTATATATCTGCCACATCTTCTTTACCCATTCATCTGTTGATGGACACTTAGGTTACTCCCATGTCCTGGCTATTGTAAGTAGTGCTGCAATGAACACTGTGGTACATGACTCTTTTTGAATTATAGTTTTCTCAGGGTATCTGCCCAGTAGTGGGATTGCTGGGTCATATGGTAGTTCTATTTTTAGTTTTTTAAGGAACCTCCATACTGTTTTCCATAGTGGTTGTATCAATTTACATTCCCACCAACAGTGTAGGAGGGTTCCCTTTTCACCACACCCTTTCCAGCATTTATTGTTTCTAGCTTTTTTGATAGTGGCCATTCTGACTGGCGTGAGGTGATACCTTACTGCAGTTTTGCTGAGCATTTCTCTAATAATCAGTGATGTTGAGCATCTTTTCATGTGCCTCTTGGCCATCTGTATGCCTTCCTTGATGAAATGTCTATTTAGGTCCTCTGCCCATTTTTTAACTGGATTGTTTGGTTTTTTGATATTGAGCTCCATGAGCTGTTTGTACTTTGGAGGTTAATCCTTTGTCTGTTGTTTCATTTGCAAATATTTTCTCCCATTCTGAGAGTTGTCTTTTTGTCTTGTTTATGGTTTCCTTTGCTGTGAGAAAGCTTTTAAGTTTAATTAAGTCCCATTTATTTATTTTTGTTTTTAGTTCTGTTACTCTAGGAGGTGGGTCAAAAAATATCTTGCTGTGGTTTAGGTCAAAGAGTGTTTTTCCTATGTTTTCCTCTAAAAGTTTTATAGTGTCTGGTCTTACATGGAAGTCTTTAATCCATTTGGAGTTTATTTTTGTGTATGGTGTTAGGGAGTGTTCTAATTTCATTCTTTTACGTGTAGCTCTCTAGTTTTCCCAGCACCACTTATTGAAGAGGCTGTCTTTTCTCCATTGTATGTTCTTGCCTCCTTTGTCGTAAATTAGGTGATCATATGTACGTGGGTTTATCTCTGGCATTCTATCCTGTACCATTGATCTATATTTCTGTTTTTGAGCCAGTACCATACTGTCCTGATTACTGTAGCTTTGTGGTATAGTTTGACGTTGGGGAGCCTGATTCCTCCAACTCTGTTTTTCTTTCTCAAGATTGCTTTGGCTTTTCAGGGTCTTTTGTGTTTCCATATGAATTGTAAGATTTTTTGTTCTAATTCTGTGAAGAATGCCATTGGTAGTTTGATAGGGATTGCATTGAATCTGTAGATTGCTTTGGGCAGTATAGTCATTTTCACAATATTGATTCTTCCAATCCAAGAACATGGTATATTTCTCCATCTGTTTATGTCATCTTTGATTTCTTTCATCAGTGTTTTATAGTTTTCTGAGTACAAGTCTTTTGCCTCCTTAGGCAGGTTTATTCCTAGGTGTTTTATTCTTTTTGTTGCACTGGTAAATGGGAGTGTTTCCTTATTTTCTCTTTCTGATTTTTCATTTTTGGTGTATAGGAATGCCAGAGATTTCTGTGCATTAATTTTGTATCCTGCAACCTTACCAAATTCATTGATTAGTTCTAGTAGTTTTCTGGTAGCATCTTTAGGATTTTCTATGTATAGTATCATGTCATTGGCAAATAGTGACAGTTTTACTTCTTCTTTTCCAGTTTGTATTCCTTTTATTTCTTTTTCTTCTCTGATTGCCATGGCTAGGACTTCCAAAACTATGTTGAATAATAGTGGCGAGAGTGGACATCCTTGTCTTTTTCCTCATCCTAGTGGAAATGCATTCAGTTTTTCACCATTGAGTATGATGCTTGCTGTGGGTTTGTCATATATGGCCTTTATTATGTTGAGGTAGGTTCCTCTATGCCCATTTTCTGGAGAGTTTTGATCATAAATGGGTATTGAATTTCGTCAAAAGCTTTTTCTGCATCTATTGAGATGATCGTATGGTTCTTATTCCTTAATTTGTTAATGTGGTGTATCACATTGATCAATTTGTGTATATTGAAGAATCCTTGCATCCCTGGGATAAATCCCACTTGATGATGGTGTATGATCCTTTTAATGTGCTGTTGGATTCTGTTTGCTAGTATTTTGTTCAAGATTTTTGCATCTATGTTCATCAGTGATATTGGTCTATAATTTTCTTTTCTGTGATATCTTTTTCTGGTTTTGGTATCAGGGTGATGGTGGCTTCATAGAATGAATTTGGGAGTGTTTATCCCTTTGCAATTTTTTGGAAGCGTTTGAGAAGGGTCGTTGTTAGCTCTTCTCTAAATGTTTGATAGAATTCACCTGTGAAGCCATCTGGTCCTGGACTTTTGTTTGTTGGAAGATTTTTAATTACAGTTTCAATTTCATTACTTGTGATAGGTCTGTTTATATTTTCTAATTCTTCCTGGTTCAGTCTTGGAAAATTGTACCTTTCCAAGAATTTGTCCATTTCTTCATGGTTGTCCATTTTATTGGCATATAGTTGTTTGTAGTAGTCTCTTATAATCCTTTGTGTTTCTGCAGTGTCAGTTGTGATTTCTCATTTTTCATTTCTAATTTTATTGATTTGCGTCCTTTCCCTTTTTTTCTTGATGAGTCTGGCTAAGGGTTTTTCAATTTTGTTTATCTTCTCAAAGAACCAGCTTTTAGTTTTATTGATCTTTGCTACTGTTTTCTTCATTACTATTTCATTTATTTCTGCTCTGATCTTTATGATTTCTTTCCTTCTACTGACTTTGGGTTTTCTTTGTTCTTTTCTCTAGTTGTTTTAAGTGTAGGATTAGATTGTTTATTTAAGATTTTTCTTGTTTCTTGAGGTGAGTTTGAATTGCTATAAACTTCCCTCTTAGAACTGCTTTTCCTGCATCCCATAGGTTTTGGGTCGTTGTGTTTTCTTTGTCATTTGTTTCAATGTATTTTTTAATTTCTTCTTTGATTTCTTCAGTGATCTCTTGGTTATTTAGTAATGCACTGTTTAGCCTCCATGTATTTGTGTTTTTTACAGTTTTTTTCCTGTAATTGATTTCCAATCTCATAGTGCTGTGGTCAGAAAAGATCCCTGATACAATTTCGATTTTCCAAGGCTTGATTTGTGACCTAAAATGTGATCTATCCTGGAGAGTGTTCCATGTGCACTTGAGAAGAAAGTGTATTCTGCCACTTTTGGGTGGAATGTTCTATAAATATCAGATCTATCTGGTCTATTGTGTCATTTAAAACTTGTGTTCCCTTATTTATTTTCTGTTTGGATGATCTGTTCATTGGTGTAAGTAGGGTGTTAAAGTCCCCTACTATTATTGTGTTACTGTCAGTTTCTCTTTTCATGGTTGTTAGCATTTGCCTTATGTATTGAGGTGCTCCTATGTTGGGTGCATAAACATTTATAATTGTTATATCTTCTTCTTGGATTGATCCTTTGATCATTATGTAGTGTCCCTCCTTATCTCTTGTAACAGTCTTTATTTTAAAGTCTATTTTATCTGATGTGAGGATTGCTATTCCAGCTTTCTTTTGATTTCCATTTGCATGGAATATCTTTTTCCATCCCTTCACTTTCAGTCTGTATGTGTCCCTAGGTCTAAAGTGGGTCTTGCAGACAGCATATATATTGGTCTTGTTTTTGTATCCATTCAGCCAGTCTGTGTCTTTTGGTTGGGGCATTTAATCCATTTACATTCAAGGTTATTATCAATATGTATGTCCCTATTACCACTTTTTTAATTGTTTTAGGTTTGTTTTTGTGTGTCTTTTTCTTGTGTTTCCCGCTCAGAGAAGTTTCTTTAGCATTTGTTGTAAAGCTGGTTTGGTGGTGCTGAATTCTCTTAGCTTTTGTTTTTCTGAAAAACTTTTGACTTTTCCATCAAATCTGAATGAGATCCTTGCTGGGTAGAGTAATCTTAGTTGTTGGTTTTTCTCTTTCATCACTTTAAGTATATCCTGCTACTCCCTTCTGGCCTGCAGAGTTTCTGCTGAAAAATCAGCTGATAACCTTATGTGAATTCCTTTGTATGTTATTTTTTGTTTTTCCCTTGCTGCTTTTAATATTTTTTCTTTGAATTTAATTTTTGTTAGTTTGATTAATGTGTGTCTTGGTGTGTTTTTCCTAGGGTTTATCCTGTATGGGACTCTCTGTGCTTCCTGGACTTGGGTGACTATTTCTTTTCCCATGTTAGGGAAGTTTTCCACTATAATCTCTTCAAGAATTTTTTCAGACCCTTTCTTTTTCTCTTCTTCTTCTGGGATCCCTATAATTCGAATGTTGGTGCATTTAGTGTTGTCCCAGAGGTCTCTGAGATTGTCTTCAATTCTTTTCAATCTTTTTTCTTTAGTCTGCTCCTTGGCAGTTATTTCCACCATTTTGTTTTCCAGCTCACTTATTCATTCTTCTGCCTCTGTTATTCTGCTATTGATTCCTTCTAGTGTATTTTTCATTTTAGTTATTGTGTTGTTCATCTCAGTTTGTTTGTTCTTTAGTTCTTCTAGATCTTTGTTAAACATTTCTTGTATTTTCTCAATCCGTGCTTCCATTCTATTTCCAAGATTCTGGATCATCTTTACTATCATTACTCTGAATTCTTTTTCAGGTAGACTGCCTATTTCCTCTTCATTTATTTGGTCTTGTAGGTTTTTACCTTGCTTCTTCATCTGTGACATATTTTCTTGCCATCTCTTTTTTTTTTTTTTTTTTTAAATTAGTGGGATTGTGTTCCTGTTTTACTGGTTGTTTTGCCTGAGGCTTCCGACTCTGGAGTTTGTAGGTTACTGGGTAGAGCTGGCTCTTGGTGCTGAGATGAGGAACTCCATGAGACCTCACTCTGATGAATATTCCTTGGGGTCTGAGATTCTCTGTTAGTCCAGTGGTGCGGACTCTGAGCTTCCACTGCAGGAGTTTCCACCTGACCGCTGGCTCACAAATCAAGATCCCACAAGCCGTGTGGGGTGGCAAAAAAAAAAAAAAAGACCAATAACAAAGTAAAAAATAAAATTAGACTAGGAAACTAACAGATATGTTAGAAAGAATGTAAAAATAAAAATACAGATGAATCAACAACCGGAAGGTAGGTCTTGGCTGTAGAGAGTGGGGGCCTAAGCAAGGGCGAGGTTTGGGCGGTGGGTGAGGCCAATGCTTAGTACCCAGAGGGCTGGAAAAGGCCCTGGGGGCTGTGGGGGGGTGGGACTTAGGCTCAAGGAACAGAAGGGGCCCAGGCGTGCCCCCAACCCTGGTCTTAGATGGCAGGGACCTCACCTGGGAGCCCAGCAGGCTTCCTGAGCTCAAGAGGGTGGGGCAGACGCCCTCCTCTCCTCTCCTGCCCCTCCGGTCTGGGGTCTGAGAGGACCCCTCCTGCCTGCCTCTTCTGATCTACCCGGCCTCCCTCTTATGCCTCCAGGACCAATGCGGCTGGTGGCGGGGGGTGTTGAAGGGAGGGCCTTGGAGGTCAGGGGACCGGCCTGGGAGCTCAGCAGGCTCCCCGGGCCCCAGTGAGCAGGGCAAACTCCCTCTGCTCCTCTCCCGCTCCTCCTGGATGGCCCCTCCCCCCTGCCACTCCAGATCTCCCGGCCTCCCTCCTATGCCCCCAAGACCCATGAGGCCTGGATGGGGCCTTGGAGGGGGGAGGCAGCTTGGGAGATCAGCAGCCTCCCCTGACCAAGTGGGCCAGGCGATCGCCCTCTGCTCCTCTCCTGCTCCTCCCGGACAGTCCCTCCCTCCTGCCTCTCCTGATCTCCCCGGCCTCAGGGCCTCTGATCTTGTCTGGCCTCCACTTCTCCTCCCCCCTTGGTCCCCCTACATCCTACTGGTTCATTCTGGGGTTCCTCCCATCTCCTTGGGGTCAGAGACCCCAACAGTGTCCAGTAGGCGCCTTAGTTGTGGAGAGACGCTAACTCCGCGTCTTCCCACACCGCCATCTTCTCATCTACTTCTTATTCTAATTAAGCCTTTTATTTTAAGATCATTGTAGATCCACATGCAGTTGTGAGAAATAGTACAGAGAGATCCCACATAGCCTTTATCAAGCCTCCTCCAATGGTAACTAACGTCTTGTAAAACTCTAATACAGTATCACAACCAGAATAGTGACCTTGATAGTCAAAATATAGACGTAAGGATCCCCATGTTCCCCATAAGGATCCCTCGTGTTGTCTCTTTACAGCCACACCCTCTCCCCATCCCTCCACCCCTCCTTTACCATTTGCACAACCATTAAACTGTTCTCCATTTCTGTAATTTTGTCATTTCAAGAACATTATGTAAATGGATGGACTCACCCAGAATGTCCCTTTGGAAATTGGCTTTTCCCACTCAGTTTAATTCTCTGGAGAGTCATGGTTGTTGTGTGTATCAATAGTTCCTTCCCTTTTATCATCAAGTAATATCCGTGGTACGGATGGGCCTCTATCTGCTTAACCTTTTACCCATTGAGGGAAATCTGGGTTGTTACCAGTTTTGTGCTACTCTGAATAAAGCTGCTATATACATTCATGTACAGGTGTTGGTGTGAACATAAGTCTTCATTCCTCTAGGAAAAATGTACAGATGTGAGATTGCTGGCTTCTATCATAGTTGCATGTTTAGTTTTTTAAGAAACTTTTTATGAGGGACTGTTCTATTTTACATTCTCACCGGCAATGTATGAGTGATTCAGTTTCTATATATTTTCTCCAGCATTTTGTGTTGTCACTATGTTTTATTTTAGCCATCTGACAGGTACACAGTGATATCTCATTGTGGTTTTAATTTACATTTCCCTAACAGGTAATGGTGTTAAACGTCTTTTCATGTGCATATTGGCTATCTTCATATCCTGTTTGGTGAAATATCTTTCCTGGTCTTTTGTCCACTTTCTAATTGGATTGTTTGTTTTTATTTTTACTGTTTGGTTTTGTAATTTGTTTACTTGCAAAGGATACCAGTCCTTTGTCAGATAAGTGGTTTGCAAATATTTTCTCCCACTCTACAGCTTGTTTTTTCATTCTCTTAGCAAGGTGTTTTTCAGAACAAAAGTTCTTAATTTTGATGAAGTCCAATTTATCAATTGTCCATCTTATAGATTGTGCTTTTGATGTTATATCTATGAATGCTTTCCTGGCCTTGAGGACTTTCTATTTTTTTCTAAAAGTTTTATAGTTTTAAATTTTACATTTATGTTCATGATACACTTTGAGTTAATTTTCAAATAAGAAGTGAGACTTAGGTCAAGGTTCATTTATTTTAGCCCACAGATGTCCAGCTGTTCCAGCACCATTTGTTGAAAAGATTATCCCCTCTATTGATTTGCTTTTGCACTTTTGTCAAAAGTCAGCTGGGCATATATCTGTGGGTCAATTTCTGGATTCTTTTCTGTTTCATGGGTCTATGTGTGTCTCTACCAATACCACACAGTCTTGAAATCAGGTAAAGCAATACTTCCCATTTTATTCTTTTTTCAAAGATTATTTTAGCTATTCTAGTTCCTTTGTCTTTCCATATAAATTTTAGAATAATCTCGCCTATATCTACAAGTTATCTTGCTGGAGTTTTGATAGGAATTTTGGTATCTGTCTTTTTATAAAAAACTTTTCTGTAGCTAGCACATATTTTGTGTATTATTTTTAATAGGATGAAAAATTTTAAATTAGCAAAAAGAGAAATGATAACATCTACAAGTCTACCAATATATATACATCCTGCACAGTCTATTTCATAACGAAGCTGTCTTTCAGTTAATATATTATGATTCTTTTCCCAAAGCAATATACACATTTCTATGTTATAATTTTAAATTGTTTCATAATATTTACCTGTGTGGATATAGCATCCTTTATCTGATCAATCCCCCATTGTTGGATATTTAGGGATTTTTCTTTTTCTAATTTATTTTTCATTTACTTTTTTCTGTTATAAATAACACTGTAATAAGTGTCTTAAAGCCACATCTCTGAAAATATCTTCAATTATTCCCGTAGGAAAAACTTCTTTGAGTAAGTAGCTGGTGTTGTCTAGACTCTTACGTTTTTCTGAACCTAGATGGAGATCCAGTTCCTGGAACTGAAGATAATTTGTTTGTTTATTAGCTCAGAAAAGGATTGAGCATCAAACCGCTTTTTACCTCTGGCTTGCATACCACCTCGGTTTCATCCTCTTGGAATGCCCCCACTGCCACCCCACTCAGGCTTGGATGGCAGAGGGGTCAGATGAGAGATCCAAGTTCTCCACAACTCTCTGTTCTTAACATCTTCTCTGAGGCTCTCCCTGTAGTTCAGAGCTCTGTGTCCTATTTCTAATCCCAGATGTAAAACAGATGGGAAATGGATCCTGTGCTTTACTCTTAGATTTCCCCCATACCCCTGCATTTACCCAGTGGTTCTCTAAAGCTGGTTCTGCCTTTCCAGAAGAAGGTACACAGGGACTCATGGGCCCTTACAAGCCCCTCTCCCAGCCCTGAGTAGCGTGTGACTATTTTCAGAAAACTCTTTAAGGGCTTCAAAGAGTAATAGGATAGTTTTCTGGGGTGCTTGTTAAAATTCTTGAATATGTTTAAGGGATTTATATTTTCAAAGAGAGAATGTTTTCTGTTTGATGTTGAGAAAAGTTTTTTTTTCTTCCCTGTGAATTTAAATAATTTGCTTGACTTTCTAGTGGAAAGACCACAGTGTTCTTACATTCTGGATGTGGCATTTGTTAGACTGCTTAATGACTGACTGCAGGGAGAATGTGTGTGTAAATGATTTTGAAATATGTTTTCAAACCAATGGCCATCTGTAAGTTGTCAGCTTAAAAAAACAAAAAAGGCATCTCCCATGAATAGAGAAGTTTCATTTCTTTGAAAGAAATAGTCACACAAAAAATCATAGTAGTTTTAAATGATCTTTAATGATGACCCAAAAGGTGCCTTCCAGAAGAAATGGAATCAGTCTTCCCCCTTGTGGATAACTAGGAAAGTACCTATTTCTCCAGCTAAAATTTACAAGGAAGAGTTCTGAGGGAACTGTAGGGCATATGAGTTTCTTCCCTTCTCATTTAAAAGTACATTTAATGTAAAATTTGTGTTGAAGTAACAAAATATCTCTGTAATAACTGATTGGCTTTATGACTGGTATTTTAAAATACACACACAAAGTAAGTAAAAAGGTTAATGTGAGATTGTATATATAATTTATACAATATTCCTTTCTATCTGTCTATGTATCTATCTATCACTTTAGAGATTCCTGTCCCGCGTCCTCAGAGCCATGGCATCCCTGTGGGACAGGTCACTCTTCATGTCCCTGTCTAGGTCTTGTAAGCTGAGAGGTTTACGGTGCACCAGGAGCCTGTGGACTCACAGGAAAGGTGACAGTAATCATCACTGTCATTTGGTGGGGAGGTTACTATGTTCCAGGCACTATTCTTACCATTTATGACTGTTCTCTAAATTAATTCTTGTCACAAGCTTAGGCTGTTATTATCCCCATTTTACAGCTGAGGACTCTGAGACTCAGAGATGGCTAGAGACAAACTCCCTGCAGGGGACAGGGGACAGGGAAAGCACTAGAGAAGCTCTGGGCATTCGGGGAGGCAGAATTAGGCCATTCTCTCTGTAATACAGTCTGAGAAAGCGGGACAGAAGAAGCATGAGGACCTGTTATAAGCTGAATTGTATCCCCCCAAATTCATATGTTAGAGCCCTAACCCCTAGTACCTTCAAATGTAATTTGGAGAGAGGGTCTTTAAAGAGGTAATGAAGGCAAAATGAGGTCATTCAGAGGGGGCCTAATCCAGTATGGCTGGTGTCCTTATAAGAGGAGATGGGGGCATGGACGTGCACAGAGGGAAAGTCGTGAAGACACGGGGAGAAGGGACCCATCTACAAGTCAAGGGGAAAGGCCTCAAAAGAAATCAACCCTGCCTCTACCCTGACTTCAGACTTCCAACCTCCAAGACTGTGAGAAAATAAATTTGAGTGTGTAAGTCACCCAGTCTGTGGGATTGTATTATGGCAGCCCTAGAAGACTAACAGAGCACCTGTGGCCACCCGGGAGGTTTCTTGGAGGAAGGCTACTGGCTTGCTCAGGTGGGAGTAGGGTTGCCGTGTGAGAGAAGGCACAGGGGGCAATGTGCCGGGTCTGTTAGGGGCAGCACAAGTCCAATGGGCCGGAGGGGGTACTTGCTTAGTGGAGAGAGGAAGCTAGATGGTGAAGGGCCTAGAATGCCAGACCAGAGAGTTTGGATTTGGTTTCCTAAGCAAGAGGGAGCCACCAAAGATTTTTGAGCAAGGGAGTGATAGGATAAAATCTAAATTTTAGAAAGAGAAGTCTGGGAGCAGGTTAGGTTGGCAGGGGAGTGTCTGAGGTTGGGACCAGCTGAAAGAGGCTGCAGTTGCCTGGGGTGAGAGTTTTAAGGGTCTGAATGAGCATGACTGGGGAACAGGTCAGAAGTAGATCCCCAAGAAGGAACAGTTCATAGGTGACATGGAGGCCCCACAGGAGGGATCCGCATGGCACTGTCTGATAGGTAAGAGATATGATGACCAGAGTGTAGGGGGAGGCAAGGGTCGGAGAAAGAGGAGGACTTGGGTAAGAGCCGTAAACCCTTAGTGGCACCCGTCTGTTACTGTGACTGGTATGTATAAAAGTACGTCTTTGGGCTTCCCTGGTGGCGCAGTGGTTGAGAGTCCGCCTGCCGATGCAGGGGACACGGGTTCGTGCCCGGGTCTGG
>NW_006788200.1:3855028-3888462 GCF_000442215.2 Lipotes vexillifer
AAAAAAAAAAAAAAAAAAAAAAAAAAAGTACGTCTTTGATTTGCCAACACTGAAAAGCAGACAGTCCTCTTAGGTGAAAGTTTGTCCTTCTGACAAACTTCTTATCTGAATTGGAAGAGGGGCTAGTTGAGCAGCTCATCTGGGGGCCCAGCTGAAAGGGGAAATTAAACACGTCATCAGTCCTTTCAAAAAGAAATAAACAATGTTAAAGGTACCAGGGGAGTTCACATTCTTGAAAGCTGCAGGTGCCGTGGCATGCTCCTGCCCTGAGATGGTTTAGAACAGGAACTTTATTGGAGCTTTTCCTGAAAAACAGTAGAAAGTAAGAAAATCCTGGGGGGAGAGAAGGAGGGAGACACCAGGAGCATGGGGGAAAGGGGAGAACACCCCCAAACGGTGGGAGGAAAGTTCTGCTCCTGGACGCACCCCAGGTGAGGGACTTAGAACCAAAGGCCTCAGTTTCTCCTGACAGAGTGACCTCAGGCCACCTAAGAGCAGCTTCAGGGTGATAAAGGTGTCACTTCTGGCAGGAGGAGGAAAACACAAAGGACAGTTCTGACCGCCAAAGACACAAATGTGGTGGAGTATTTTTTCCAACAAAGAAAAATCAAGTTGGCAATTGAAATAGAATCCACACTATAGTTGAGCTCCAGGTTTGTTTGTTTTTTTTCGCGGTATGCGGGCCTCACGGTTGTGGCGTCTCCCGTCGCGGAGCACAGGCTCCGGACGCGCAGGCCCAGCGGCCATGGCTCACGGGCCCAGCCTCTCCGTGGCATGTGGGATCTTCCCGGACCAGGGCACGAACCCATGTCCCCTGCATCGGCAGGTGGACTCTCAACCACTGCGCCACCAGGGAAGCCCTGAGCTCCAGGTTTTGAGCTGACATCTCACTGAGCATGGGCTACCCATGCAGGTCTCTGCACTCTGGGCCTTAGCTCTGCACCCCTCACTCTGTTCCCTTAGCTAACCACTCCCATCTTATCGAATCTCTGCTTTCTCCAAACTCCACCTGGGCTTTAGCAGCACAGGGACCATGTGTCCCTGCAAATCTGAATTTCAAACCTCCTGCAAGACGGTCACATGGTCCCTGTTACACAGATGAGGCACGAGGCACAGGGAGGGCTGATGTCCCTCCCCATCTAGACTGTAATCTGTCTGGGCAGAGAGCACGCTCTGCCTCCAGGGCAAGGGCTAGAAACACAGGCTCCGGAGTCAAGGGCCTGGGCTGAGACGCTTAGCCACACTGACCTGGAGTGAGAATCTCCACAACTGCACTCTGAGTCCCTGTCCCTGGGATTATGAGGGTTTTTAAAGTGCTTCCTCAGCACAGTGCCTGGTGTTGAGTCCTGGCTCTACCTGGATAAGACAGTCCCCATCTCTGGGCCTGATGATGCCCTGCTGGTCACAAGTGTGAGGATCCAGTGAGGATTCAGTGAGGCCAGGAAGGCCAACGCCTTGTGAACTGGCAGCAGCACCCAGGGGATGGGCCCAGGGATAGGGGCTCTGCTGGACCAAACACTTGAGCTGCAGTTTGAGTACGCTCTGGCTTGTACAGTGAGTTAGATGCATCTTCTCCAGGGCTCTGTGTGGGCCGAGGTGGCTGAGGGTTTGCCACAGAAATCCCAGAACCCTGGACTTGCACAGCAGCCATGGGGAGGTGACTCTCTAAAAGTCACCTGAAATGTCTTACCGGTAAAAAGGGCATCAACCCCACAGAAAAGCCTGAGGGGTTGGCCTTAAACTCTCTATATTTATGGGTTAGGGCAAAGTCTAACATGTGTTATGAAACGAAGAAAACAACTTGTGAAACATGATTTCCTTTACGTAAAATTAGTTATCGTCATCCACATCGACAGATACGCACGGACACAGGCCAGCCCGAAACCACATTCACCAAACCAGAAGGGACAAAGTGCAGTGTCTGTGTCCCACAGCACAGACATTCTCACATCTCCTCCATGTTCTTTCCGCATCTGATTACAACCTATGATACAGATATTTAAAAACTCATATTTTTATTGAAAGAAAATCTACCTTGTCCCAAGCAAAAATATCTATAAAATCATAGCTTTGATGTGATAATTATATTTTTTCTAATATACATTAAATTAAATATATTTGCTATCAAAATAAAAACTATTCCCCTGTGTGTCACCTGAAATCATTCTTCAATGGCAAAGTGATTAAGTACTTCAGCTTTGGAGTCTAACTGCCTAAGTTTGAATTCCAGCTCTGCCACTTAATGCTGGCCATTGATTACTCAAAACATTCTTAACCTTTTTAAACTGCATTTTCTTCTCTTTACATACCCGATAGGATTATTAAGTGGAAATAATCAATGAAAAATGATCAACATGGCTCCTGCCATAGAATAACCATGCAAATAAATGTGACTATTGAAAATTGGTTCTCTTCATGCCGAAGTGTAACTAGCACTAAATTTGCCCTCCCGCTGTGAACAAATAGGAAAGTGGATAAACCAGGAAACCACTATTTTAAGACAACGGAAAACAGAAAATGCAGGACAGTGATTCAGGCAAGAAAGGGAACAAAGGAGGTGAGCCCTAAAATCACCACAGCTGTCCACCTGAAGACCCTTTTTAAAATGCAGCAGGGAGGGGATACTCATGCAGAGCACAGTGCCTCAGTCTCTCTGAGTCGGGAAGGCAGAGATGGATGATCAAGAAAAGATGAGATAACCACAACTTGCATATGATTCCTTTTGTGTGATTTTAGGGGAAAGGCAAAAACCAAAGGGACAGATAACAGATCAGTGGTTAAATGGGGCTGAGGAGAAGGGGATGCCTTCTACCTAGTGGTACAATGAATGGTGGCCAGGAGGTACCAGGTACCACCTCACAGGAGCCCAGTCTGCACCTCTCTTCCCAAGTCCACATTGAGCCGTGCCATGTTAGCATCTTGGAATCAGCCAGGTGGGAGTATCTACACCAGGGACATCAGCGGACACTCCCATCAGGGCCTGGTTGTGTTGTTTGTTTTTGAGAGCTGGTTTACCAGAACACCACTGGGCAAAAGGGGTTTTGGCGGGGATAATTAAACGGTTCTATGTGTTTTTTATTGAAGTATAGTTGATTTACAATGTTGTGTTAGTTTCAGGTGTACAGCAAAGTGATTCAGTTATACATACATGTATATCTTTTTTTTTTTAGATTCTTCTTTCTTATAGGTTATTACAAAATATTGAGTATAGTTCCCCGTGCTATACAGTAGGTCCTTGTTGGTTTTCTATTTTATATATAGTAGTGTGTATATGTTAATCCCGAACTCCTAATTTATCCCTTCCCACCCTCCTTTCCCCTCTGGTAACCATAAGTTTGTTTTCTACATCTGTGGGTCTATTTCTGTTTTGTAAAGTTGTTCATTTGTATCTCTCTCTTTTTTTTTTTAGATTCCACTTATAAGCAATATCATATGATACTTGTCTTTGTCTGACTTACTTAACTTAGTATGATAATCTCTTGGTCCTTCCATGTTGCTGCAAGTGGCATTATTTCATTCTTTCTTATGGCTGAGTAGTACTCCATTGTATATATGTACCACACCTTCTTGATCCATTCATCTATCGATGGGCATTTAGATTATTTCATGTCCTGCCTATTGTAAATAGTGCTGCAATGAACATTGGGGTGCATGTATCTTTTTGAATTATAGTTTTCTCTCGATATATGTCCAAGAGTGGGGTTGCAGGATCATGTGGTAACTCTATTTTTAGTTTTTTAAGAAACCTCCATACTGTTCTCCATAGTGGCTGTACCAGTTTACATTCCCACCAACAGTGTAGGAGGTGAAATGTTCTATATTTTGATTAAGGTCATGATTACATGTTGGTGTGCATTTGTCAAAATTCATAGATCTGTACACCCAAAAGGGTATATTTTATTAACTAAAAAAGATATATATGTATAAAACTTGAAATATTTAGAAGTCAACATAAATTTATATGAAAATGCAAAGGACCTACAGTATGTTTTTATTTTTATATTTTAAAAATGTAAAATACTTTTTCAAATGACCAAAGCTGACAGACTCCTGTAGCTGATTTCAAGGAATATAGTAAATTTATAGCAATGGTTCACAACTGAAAGCTATTTTCCCCCCAGGGGACATCTGGCAGTGTCTGGAGACATTTTCGGTTGTCGTAACTCAGGGGAAGGGGTGCTACTAGCACCCAGTGAGTAGAGGCCAGGGATGCTGTTAAACATCCTACAATGCAGAGAATAGCCCTCACAGCAAAGAATCATCTGGCTCAAGATGTCAGTAGTGCCAAGACTGAGAAACTCTGATCACAGTAATCAAGGCAGTGTGGTATGGATCAACAAAACAGAACAGAGAGTCCAGGATGTATGGACCCACACATCTATGACTGAGCTTTGACAAAGGTGCTGGAGTATTTCAATGGGGGAAAGCAAAATCTTTTCAACAAGTAGTGTTGGCATAATGGAAAAATAAATCTTGATCCCCACCTCAAATCATGTCAATTAACTCAAAAGAATCATAGTTCAAAATATAAAAGCTAAAGCTATAGAGCTTCCAGAAGAAAACAGAAATAAATCTTCACAATCTTGGGATAGGCAAAGATTTCTCAGGATTCCAAAAGCACAAATGAAAAAAAAAATGGATTTCATCAAATTTAAAAACTTCTGTTCCCTAGAAAGACATTGTTAAGAAAATGAAAAGGCGAGACTCAGCTTGGTAGGAAATATTCACGATACATATTTCTGACGAAAGACTTGTATCCAGCATATATAAAAGCTTTTACAACATAAAAATAAGACAGACAACCTTACAAAAAAGATATTTTGTAAAGGAGTTTCCTTTTGTAGCGTGATAATGTAAGCTCACTATCGTTCATTCCTCCCGTTGATTATGACTAAAGATTCTGAACAAGATACGAAAACCAACTACCTGAGAACTCTAAAAGGTAGATGAAACAGGTTGTGAAGGAGAGTCAAAACTTGGACAAGTGATCCATGCAGGGGTAGTTTTTCTTTTTCTCTCTGTGTCTCTGTGTCTGTCTGTCTGTCTCTCTGCTTTGCCTAGAGGGCCAACTCCATGAGCACAGTAGCAAAAGCAACAGTGGAAGGAAGGGGACCCTGGAAGGACAGAGAGTGTGGGGGAAATCCAGGAGGAGAGAGAGCCAGAAAAGAGGTCCCTTAATTCTTCAAACCTGCATACAAGTGTTGACCTAACCCCTGAGCTACACATGAGTGGGACAGACCCAAACCAGCACAGCCAAGCTTTGAGAACCAAAATCAGGTTTAAACCGTGTGCATAAAAACTGTTTTAAATGAGTTGTATGATTTCAGGGACCCATATTTTCAGCCTAATCACTAAATAATGTAAGTTCAGGATAGACCCAAACCACCACTACAACACAACACAGCAAAGGCTTAGAAAAGTGAGCTCAGATTTGAACCACTGCATACAGAAGGTAAGACAGAACTTGCAGCTTGAACCTAACAGAGTTGATTGCCTTCTAGAACAAAAACATCAACTGTCTCCAGAGGATGCTATACAGGACCCAAATCTACACAACATAATATTCACGATGTCCAGGACATTTCAAAATTACCCAGCATACAAAGAACCAGAAAAATGTGGCCAGGTCTCAAGGGAAAAGACAAGAGGTGTGCCAGCTTCAAGGTAACCCATGTGTTGGAATTATCAAAGACTTCAAAGAAGCTTTTATAACCATGCTCCATCAGGTTAAAATAAATTTCAGAATGAATAAAAGGGTAGAAGTTCTCAGCAGAGAAATAAAAACTGTAAAAAAGAACCAGATGGAATTATTAGAACTGAAAAATATAAAATCTGAAGTTAAAAAGTTCACTGGATGATTTCAACAGCAGACTGGTGATGACCAGAGGAAAAACCTGTAAACTTGAAGAAATCAATAGAAATTACACAATCTGAGGAACAGAGAAAAAAGAAAATTAGAAAAAAAATGAGCAGAGCCCCAGGGAATCTGTGGGAAAATATATATTTTAAAAATAACATATGTGTCATTGGAGTCCCAGAGGGAGAGGAGAAGTAAACTGGGAAAAAAATACTCGAAGAATATTTGGCCTAAAGCCTCCCCAATATGGTGAAAGACATAAATTGACATATTCAAGGGGCTCTACCAACTCCCAAAAGGGTAAGGATATGAAAAATAATCTATAGTGACAGCAGGTCGTAGTTGCCTGAGGATGGACCTGGAGGGAGGGAGAGATTACAGAAGTGCCAGAGGAAATTTGGGGGGGTTGATAAAAATATTTGTTAACCTGACTGTGGTGATGGCTTCTCAGGTGTGGACATAAGTGAAGACTTATCAAATTGTACACTTGAATAGATGCAGTTTATAGTACTGTAATGATAATAAAGTTGTCAAAATTGGCAAAAGATTTGGACGCTTGCAAATGAAGATACATAAATTGACAACGCGCACGTGAAAATATGCTAAGTGTCATTAGTAATTAATGCAAATTAAAACCATAATGACATACCACTATATACCCACTAGAATGGCAAACATTTTAAAGTGATGGCAAGAATGTGAAGCAACTAGAATGTTCATACATTGCTGTTGAGAATGTAAAAATGGTACAACCATTTTGGAAACAGTGTGGCAGTGTCTTATTTAGTTAAACATGCACTTAACATGTGATCAAGCTACGCACATCCAAGGTATTTACCTAAGAGAAACGAAGACTATGCCCACATAAAGTCCTGTACCTATTCAGAGCATCTTTGTAATGGAAATGACAGAAACGCCTCTACACAGATGACTGGATAAACACACGGTTATGTCATACGATGGTGTACTGCTCATTGATAAAAAGGAGCGAACAGTGCCACAACAGGGATGAATCTTCAAATGTGGAATAAAAAGCTTCACACAAAAGAATATGTATTGTGTGATTCCAAAATGAATCAGTAGCATCAAAAAGCAAATCAGTGGTTGCTTGGGGTTGGGAAGCAGAGAGAGGATTACCTGAAAAGTACTTCTGTATATTAACTCTGGGGTTGTTACATTAGTGTAGAGATTGATTGGTATTGGTGAACCATACACTTTTTAGTGTATGTAAATTAGACCTCGATAAAGTTGACGTTTTAAAAGATGACTGTATAACATGAATTGAAATTATGATAAAACTAAAGAGATCAAAACAATATGGTATTGGTACAAAGAGAGACAAAGAGAGGGCCGGAACAATAAATTCGAGAAACTGTCTTGTGTTTGAAATAGTTAAGAACTTAAATGTGGGTTTACTTTGGTATTTCAAATCAGGTTGGGGGAGAAATAAATTATTCATAAATGATGTTGAGTCAACTGACTATCCATTCAAAAGATAAAATAAAATTAGAGCCTTATCTATTACCACTTACAAAAAATAACTTCCACATGGATTCGAGAGTTAAGTCTATTAAAAGAGAAAAGCGGGCTTAAACAGCCCAGCAGTCCATGGGTCCCAGGGCAGAGGGATGGGGAAGACCCGCCTGGGCCCCGGGGGCTCCGCTGGGTCACGCTTTGCCTGGAATCCTGCACTGCGGAAGCCTGAGGTCCCGGAGACGCCCAGACCTTGCGGCTCCCGCATGCTGGGCTGGGGCTCTCCCGTCTTGAGCCCTCAGGCTAAAGAGTAACTCTGAAGTCCTCTTCTCCAGGCTGTCCTAGTGCTGAGGCTCAACTCTCCAATCTGTAAAATGGCCTAAAAGTGATGCACTTTCTGACTTGAAAGTCTGGAATGAGGACTGCATGTGGGAATCACCCAGTGGGTAGGACACTTGGGAGGTGACCTGGGAGAGAAGCCGGGGCTGCTGGCTCCATGGGAGAAAGCAGGCATTTGGCGTAATCAGCCCTTCCACAGCCGTCTCACTTCGTGCTCACTGGTGACCAGGGAAGGACAACACAGGAGGGGCTGCTGGGATGGAGAGCAGAGACCCAGGTCTCGGCTGCATCCCCGAGGGGACTGAGGCCCCCAGGTAAGGAGACGTCCAGATGCCCCGGGCGGCAGAACAGGTCCTTGGGACTCCTCTTCACCTCCCGCCAGAGGCCCTGGGGGACTCCACGAGTCTCGGGGCACAAGTCCCTGAGCAAGCCCACTGGCCCCGTTGTGGAGAACGCATCTGATTGCAGAAGATGTCCGCCTTCCCTTTGTCCCCCTGAGTCTCTGGGGGAGAGCTGGATTAAGCTGAATTAAGAGGCAGGTGATGATCCCAGGTGTTAGACGCTTGGGCAGGAGTCTCCATGGTAACAGAGCCATCTGGCTTTCTTGCCTGGCACCAGGCCTTGTGACTTCACGATGGAATCTTCTCTGACAGGCAGAGGGGGATTTGCTAGGGGGAAGGGGAGGTCAGGAGGGAGGCACCTGCTGAGGAGGCTCTGTCTTTTCAGCCGGGCTCTGAAGATGAGACTTGATCTTGTCATGACTCGGGGCTACTGCTGACTCTGGAACGGCCTCTGGAGGCGCTGTCCCAGGGACAGCGCAAGCAGCATTGTGCGCGTGCCATTTTGCCGAGCCCCTCTGGGGAACTGGAGGCACACCTGGCCTCCTTCAATCCAGGCCTGGCTGGTGAAGTGGAGCCAGGACCCAGGCGGGAAAGGCTGAGGTTCAGGAGAGCTGCCGGCCCCCGGCAGGGAGGTCCACGCTGGGCCAGCACTACCACATGGTAGGAAGGGTAAGGCCTAGGTGAGCCCAGCCCACAGAGGGGGCTGCCGTCATGGCGATGGGCCTCTCCCCACAAGCTGCTCGCCAGGTGGGGCTGGGAGAGTGCTGCCAGTCTTCATCCTTGTGCCAGATCCCTTCATCCACGCAACCAGCCATCCAGCCAACCTGTGTGAACTAGTGTCCTAGGGCTGCCGAAGCAAGTCACCACAAACTGGGTGGCTTCACACAACACAAATTTATTCTCTCACAGTTCTGAGGTCTAGGAGCGAAAATCAAGGTGTGGGCGGGGTTCCTTCCTCGGGGCTCAGAGGGAGAATCTGCTCCTTGCCTCTCTCCTGGCTTCTGATGGTTGCTGGCGATCCTTGGCATTTCTTGGCTTGTGGCAGCATCTCTTCAGTCTCTGCCTCCATTGTCATGTGACATTCTCCCTGTGTCTGTGTCCAAATTTCCCTCATCTTATACGGACACCAGTCATTGGATTTAGGGTCCACTCTAATCCAGGATGACCTCATCTTAACCGGATTCCATCTGCAAAGAGCCTATTTCCAAATAAGGTCTCATTCACAGGTACCAGGGGTTAGGACCTCATTTCCTGTGGGGAACACGGTTCGACCCACAATACCGTGTAAGTCACAGTGAGAAGACCACAGGCTTCAGAGCAGGGCAGACTCGGGCTCAAACCCCGGCACTGCTACTAGTCTGTCCTGTCTCTCTGGCACAACAAAGCTGGAAAGGCAAGTCTCTCCTCACAGGCCTCTTTAGGGTTCCTGGAGAGAGAGGACTGCACAGCGCAGTGCCCATGGGGTGTCTGGGGAGTGGTAGAAACTCAGCAAAGGTGGCGTGAGCAAGACACGTGGAACTCAGAAGAGGGCCTGGTACCCACTCTCCAGGAAGTTGCGGTCAGCAGGACAGCAGGCATTTAGCAAGGGTTAAGACTTACGATGGGGACCGTGTGCTCAAGCTGCACACAGCAGTGTGTGCCACCACATGGCCTTTGGTGAGGGAGGGGCGCTCAGGCCCAGAGTCCCCATCAAGGATCAAGAAGGCCATGGCCAGACCACAGTAGGTCCCTCCTATTGGGAGGGTCCTCCAGTAGGGGCCCAGAGGCCACACACGTACCCCATGGACCCCACCATGTACCCGTGGCCCTGACAGGCAAAGGTAGAGCATGGGCTGGCTTTTCACTGGCAGGTGCTCTGGGTCCCTTTGTTCCCTCAGGGCCTGGGAAGTAATTCCTCATTCTCCACCCCACCCTCCCCCCAAGAAATGGCTTCTCCCTCCTGTCGACATTGAGTCTGGCAAAGACTTTGTTCCTGGCCAAGCCCAGTTCAGTACTCTTTCTTTCTTCCTCTTTCCTTCCCTCCAACCTTCCTTTCATTTCTTCCAATATTTGGTATCTACTGTATGCCAGGGCTCTTCTGGGCTCCAGGGATATGGAAGACAGATGGGCTTTGCCTTGGTGGACTTTATAAATTGTAGGATGAAAGGCACTGATCAAGTAATCATGCAGACAAACGTTTCACAGCAGAGGAATGGGTGCCTTGAATGAGAGGAATCAGGATGGTGGGAGTCAATGGTAGAGTGATGCAACCAGACCAGGGGAGTACAGGAAGAGACCTTAAGCCAAGAGCTGGAGAAGTTGTCAACTAGGAAGAAGAAGAGGGGAGAGATTCCAAGCAGGAGCATTAGCAAGTGCAAAGGCCCTGTGGCAAGAGGATGCTTGGCAAGTAAGAAGCACCTAGAGAAGGTCTATGTGGCTGGACTGGACAGAGTGAAGGGCATATGAGATGCACTGAGAGTCAGCAGACTAGGCTGATTATTTGTTGGAAAAGCATAGGCTGAGTGCCTACAATGAGCCAGGAACACCAGACAAAGACCACCGCACACACGGAGCAGGCCGACCACTGACTAAGAAAAATGCTTCCGTGCAGAAGTGAAGGGCAAAGTGATCCGGAGTCATGTGGGGGAGGCAGGGGCTGGGAAGGCTCCTCTGAGCTGAGAGTCTAAGAGAGTCTTTAGAGCACAGGCTCTAAAGCGGGACCTGCTTGGTGTGACTGACGAAGGGCAAGAAGGCTGGTGTGTCCCGCGGGGACCTTGCAGGTGAGGCTTGTGGGTAAGCCGACCCTGGATGGGAGCCACCCTGGTTGTAACGAGGACAGCCGCATTTGGAAAACCCCTGTGGCCTCCAATGTAGGCAGGAGCCGGGGTGGGAGCTGGAGAGGCTGGGGGAGTTGGGTGCAGTGACAGATGGAACTCCCTTCTCTTCCCAGACGTCCCAGAAGAGCTGCGAGGCTGAGCCCAGAGTCTTGCCCTCTCAGAGCCTCCTGCAGGAGGATGACCCAGAGCCCCCGTCCCGGCAACTGCAGGCCACCGGTTCAAGGGGCAGTGAGCCCCGCAGCAACCTTGACCTCTCCCATGGGCCCCTGGTGGCCTTGGAGTACCTGCCCTTCTTCCGCACCTACGGGCAGCTCCTGGCCGAGGAGGAGCTGGCCCCGCGGCCCGAGGTTTGCAGGGACCGAGGAGGAGGCCAGAGTGAGAGAGGAGGACTCCGAACCGCCCAGTGGCTTCTTGCCTCACTACCGCTCCAAGGAGGAGCATTTTCCCAGCCTGGCCCTTCTGGCAGGTGGTGTGCAGGCTCCCGTGACCCACCCACCAGGAGGGAGCTGCAGGCTTGCTGCTGCTGCAGGTCGACAGTCAGCGGCAGGTGTTCTGTGAGTTGGGGAGGCCACAGAGGGTGCAGCACTGCGGGCATTGGCAGACCCCTGTCCCAGGGCCCCGCACCCCAGGAGGCTTGACCGGGCCCCCGAGGTCGGTTGGGGCTCCTGGAGCAGCATGTTTTTAGATAAGGGCACAGAGCCTGGAGGCAGGCTGCCTCAATCCCAGCTCGGCCACTTGCTCCGAGAATGTGTTTTAAGCCTCATGACCCTCAGTTTCCTTATAAAAGACAGAAAGTAATAGTAGCTACTATTTGTTTAGTCCTTAGGCTCCCAGACAAATGACTCGTGTGTGTCATTTCATTTTTCCTAGTAATAGTCCTATAAGGTAGGTCTTGTTATTATTCCCATTTTATGGAATGAGCCTTGGAAAAGTTAAGCAACTTGCCCAAAGACACTGCTATCAAGAGCCATCCTGGGATTTGACCCAAAGCCCGTGCCCTCCAGAGTTCCTAAAGCCACTCCAGCCCCACAAAGCCGGCAACTTGCCCTGTGACTGCAGGATGGAGGAGGTGGGATGCATGGGTTCTAATCCCAGCTGGGAGCCCTGGGAGGGCTGAGTGACATCACATCGCCGAGTGCTTCCCTTCTGTAGAAGGTACGGCCCTGGCTTCTTCCCCTACGCTACTGTGGAGTGGAGGCACAGGCCAATCCTGGGAGCCTGGCTGACCATCTTGTCTCCTGCTGACCCAGGCTGGCCCGGCAGGCCCAGACCTCATCTCTGGGCTCTCTCACTCACCGACTCGCTGCCCCACCCTGCTGGTCTCAGCAGGGCACTCCCGTGACAGCGGTCTGGATGCGCCTGTCTCCAGCGACGTTGCCTTCGGGGGCCAGGCCCTGTGTGCTTCAGGATTCGTGCCTTACTACAGAAGCCCTGAGGAGTGTCTGCGCACAAGCCCTGGGCCTCGCACCTGTCCACTTTGGGGCCAGGAGTCCACAGGGAAGCTGCCCGGGCCTGGTGCAGCCTCACTGCGCCGGAGGAGGTGCTGGGGGCGGCAGGGACCACCGGAGAACGGCCCCCAGCGCCTGATGGTCAGCACACAGGCGGTGAAATGGCTGGGGGTGAGGTTCCCAGAGCATAGTTCGCCCTGGACCTGGAGCTGGCCTGGGACTGCAGCCTTCAGACCTTCATTTTCCCTCCCGGCAGGAGGACCCCAAGCCCCGGCAGGCTCCCCTGTTGGGCTGGAAAGAAGACCCTGCACCCTGCTAGCCAGTGGCTCTACCCCGAGGTGTGACTCAGCAGAGGGGACAGCCACCCCCAGGAAGTGATCCTCCCACCCGGCTGCTTCCACTCATCTATCCTAGCTGGGAAACCTTCCCAGCGGAGAGCAGCTGCCCCAAAAGTGCCTCCACTAAGCAGAAGGGGCAGGGCTGGCTGGACACCTGGGAGGCGCAGAGACCAGAGACGAGTTTGTAAATAAATCATTCCACTACAAGGGTTGGCGTTGGTGCACTAATTTGACGCTTTGAAGTAATACCTGTGGCTTCCGTGTATTGAGCATTTACTATGGACTAGGCACCTCACAGAGACCATCTCCATAATCCTTAGGGGCATACGCTTGTGTCATCGCCATTCTACAGTTGAAGAAACAGGCTCAGAGAGGTTAAGTAACATGCCCGAGCTCACACAGCTCACCAAAAGAGGAGCTGGGATTCACACCCAGGTCTGTCTGACCGGGGGTGGGGTGGGGGCTGAGTGCTTGAGCACTTCCCCACATGCCCCTCCTCCGTGAGTCTGCTGCCTGCCAGGCTCCCTTGGACCCACCCCCAGCTCTCCTTTCCTCACTGCCCCTCTGCCTTTCCTTCCCCAGCTTCCTGCTCTTTGGAGCAGCAGGCAGGACACAGCGACACAGCACACATCTGCCGAGGCCCTGCCTTCTTGGACTCCGCAGACATGCTGTCTGGTGCCCCAACTCCAGGTTCCCCCCACGCACCACAGCAGAGGGCCCTGAGGCTGAAGCACATGGGATGAGGACACATGGGTGTGTCCGCCCACCCCACCCACTCCTGGGACTGAGCACACAGACGTCAGCTTCTGTTTGAAACTGTCCTTGAGTGCCCAGTCATACACGTCATGTCCCACCTTCACAGCCAGTCTGTCCCGCGGTGCTGATCCCATGACCCACACGCCCCTGATGGCTGATCCCTATTCCTGCACCAGGGGAATGCCTGCACCTCCTCCCCACTCTTCCTGGGGATGAGGAAGTTGAGGAGGAGGGGAAATAAATCAGTCGGTCACACTTCAGGTACATGGAAGAATTTCTTCTAAAAAAAATCCACTTTTTGATATTTCCTGCGACTTCCCTTTGGGCTGGGGGACTTGGGGTTGGGAGTATGATGGACGAAATCTAGGTGCCCTTGCTGGAAGACTCCTTGGCTTTGCTCTTGGAGTGGGGGAATTGGCCTGGTCCCTTGTGTGTTCCTCAGGGCCGAGTCTGGGCTGGGTCTGTGCTGGCTGGCATCCTTGAGCCCTCACTGCCCTCAAACAGTTGGGAGGTGTCTGGGTGTGAGTTAGAAACCAGGGCGGGGTGCCACTCTTTCTTTGTGTTCTCTGAGCTGGGTCCCAGGTACGGCTCCCTCGGTCCGTGTGTGGGGCTTGTAGAGAGCACGGGTAGGGCTGGGAGCCCTGCAGCCAAGTGCCAGGACTGAAGAGAGCCTGAAGATTTTCAAGACTGAGAGCTCTCTTGAGGGAGTGGTTTGCAGGAAGGATCTGGGGCAGAGAGATCCTGGGTAAGCAGATGGGCTTCTCTGCAAGAGCAAAATTTGCTTCTCATCCATCCAGCTGGCCCTGGCCAGGAGCTGCTCTGTGCCGACGCAGACGTGAGCACACATGAGGACGCAGAGGCCGGAACAATGGTGAGAGTTAGCTTTTGTTGAGCGTTTACTGTGCACCAACCACAGTGCTGAGCACTGTACATGATTTAACACACTGATTTTGACTTTGGTTAGGTACAGTTAGCAGCCCCATTTTACAGAGGAGGATGTCCAGGCACAGGGAGATTAAATGGCCAACCAAAGAATACAGAGCTGGAAAGCTTTAGAGCTAGGATCTAAACACTATCTAGCTCTGGAGTCCATGCTCTTAACTATTATGCTTGTATTAGATGTCTATTTCCTTGTAATAAGTTATCTCAAAACTTGGGGGCTTAACATAAGAATAAACACAATTTCTCACAGCATTAAGGTTCAGGAATCTGGGAGCAGCTTGGCTGGGTGATTGTGGCTTGAGATCGCTCGTGAAGCTGCAGTTAAGGTGTTGGCCAGGGCTGCAATCATCTGAAGGCTTGACTAGGCCTGGAGGATCTGCTTCCTCCCTCACATGGCTGGCAACTTGGTGCCGGTTGCTGGCAGGAGGCCTCAGCTCCTCACCTCGTGGGCCCCTCCACAAGGCTGCTTGAGCAGCCGCACAACATGGTGACTGGCTTCCCCAGAGCAAGTGAGCCCAGAGACCAAGACAGAAGCTGTAATGCCTATTAACAACTGAGCCTTAGAAGTCACATATTTTTACCTCTGCCATATTCTGTTGGCCACACAGGTGAGCTCTAATTCAGTATAGAAAGAGACCTCACAAGGGCATGAATGGTAAGAAGCATTGGGGACCATCCTGGAAGATGGGCTACCATATGCTCTAATATAAGGTATAGTGCCAAATTCTGGGGATTCGTGGGGAGAGAGGGCTCATTCACCAAGGCAGGCCCTGGAGTTGGGGTGCGGCATCAGAGGGAAGTGGCATTAACACTGTACTTGGGAGGGATGTGCTAAGATAACAGGGCTGTATCCCCAGAGCCCAGCATTATGCCTAGTTCATGGGAGATACTCAAGCATTCATTGTTGGATGAATGGATGAGGCATCAATAAAGGCAGAAAAGGGGGCACATTCTGGTTTCATGGGGCCTAAACTTAGGGGAGGAGTGGAGGAAGGGGGATGGAAGCCACCTTGGTCATTCTGAGGCACCTTTGGAGGCTGCATGCAAGAGGGAAAAGGTGGAGCTCCTCAGGAGAAGGTGGAGAGGGGGCTGGAAGAAGTGACAGGCAGGGGCAGAGCCAGAGCTCGGCTGCTTTGCTGGGAGACCCGGCTGCAGCAGAACCATGTAAGGCATGAGGCAGTGGGCAATTTGCCTTCTGCACACCCCTCCCCAAGTGGACTTGTACCTCATTTAAGGCTGGTTCTCCTCAGCCTTCTCCCTGGCTACAGATTTGTCACTTAGGAAATCTCTACTTTGAAGAAAATTGAATCCACATGGTTTTGAGATTTTGTTCTTTTAAGCTTTTTCTTTGTACTTGCATCAAAAATGAGATGTCCTTGGAGTCCTTTAAATCACGCCTCTCTTAAAAACAGGAAGTTGCTTTTTGCCATGTTCACACTGACCCTGGAGCAGAGAGCAGTGGTTTGGGGTGGGTCCCAAGATGAGAGTTTTGTCACCCCGTCTCTTTCTTTGAGGTGTGGGGTCTTACGTCTGGCCTTTCTTTTAATAGATGGAGAAACTGAGGTCGGGAAGGAAGAGTGCATCCAGAGACGCACAGCAAGTGGGAAGACCTGTGCTATCTCTGCGGACGGAACGTGTTGCTGGTTCTCGTGCCCACGCCCCACCCTCACCCAGAGGCTGATGAGTGTGCTGTGCGTGTGCTGGGTGAGGGGAGCCAAGGGACACCACAGCCCTTCTGAGAAGCTGGACCAGCGCAGGCCTCAGCCTCCCCAGGCAAGCCCGCCAGGTTCCCACAGAAAGCAAGGCCGGTGTGCAAGGAGCCCAGGCCCGCCTCAGGGTGGGCCAGGGAGGTCTGTCCAGGTGAGATGCAGCTAGCCCCCAGATGGGTCCTCCGTCCACTCACAGGGGCAGCAGGAGGACTGCGGACCGCCCATAGACAGCAGACGCCACCGCCCACACAGTCACCTGGCCAGCCAGGGCCCTGGAGCTCAGACTCCAAGCCTTCAGCCCCCTCTCCCACAGCAGGCGAGCTCTTGGCTTCCGTGCTCTCTCCTGCCTGGGGTCACTCAGCTCTGCCCTCTGCCTGTGATGTGATGGATGCCTTCTCTACTGCCTCCGCAGGCCAAAATCCAGATCGTCTTTTGAGGACCAGCTCCTTCCTGAGACTTCGGAGTCTGGCTCCTTTTCTTTTCAGCTCAGGCATGAGATGAGGTTTCCTGGTCTCCCTCAGAGTTCCGCCGCTGAGGTTTGAGCCAGCTGGTGGAGACTCGCCACACAGCGGCAGAGACGGGCCGCCATTCCCAACACAGACTCCTCTCTCACCACCCGAGTCACCAGCTCTCTGCACCCCAGGCAGTTCAGCACACAGCAGTGTTCAGCCGGGGCCGCTGGATGTGACCTCAAGAGCTGCAGTGCAGTCCCCCCGCCGTCGCCCGCCCCACGGCCCTCTTCTCCTGCGGAAATCCCTCAATCCCAGATTTCCTGGTCCCTGACTTGCCCGGCCTCCGCTTGTCCTCAGCACAAGCCCGCTTACGCCCATCAGCTGAGAAGGAAAGGGCAACCTTGCCTTGTTCTCAGATGTGCACAGAGCCGTCTCAGCCCACAGGACCCTGGCAGGGAGGCAAGGACTGAGGGCAGCCCAGGGCTCTCCCCTTGATTCCTGAGACATCTGCTCCAGCAACCCTAAGAATGTGAGCGTAGTTGGCAAAGGTTAATACCATCCCCCCGATGGTGGAGAAGCTGAGTCAGAGAAGTTAGGACATTTATGCACAGGGGCCAGGGCAGGGAGCGGGCAGGGCTTTGGGGAAAGTCACCTCCACTTTCTGAGGCTTGACCAGGAGGCAGCACCTCGGTTATGAGCTGGCTTCTGGAGTCAAACAAAAGGTGTGAAGCCTTAATCCTCCACTCACGGAGGTTTTGTGTGGTTTTGGAGAAATTGCTTCATTCTTCTCACCTGCAAAGTGGGGAATTGCCTCACAGAATTTGATGAGCTAGTGTAGGAGGAACATATAGCACTGGCCCAGCTTGGAGCCCTGAAGTGGAAAAGAACCTGGTAAATCTGAGGCCCGGATGAGTCAAGGCAGGTGAAGAGATGGAGGTGTCACCTCTCCTTACTGGGGGCTCTCCCTCCAAGTACAGAGTCAGCTCCCAGGAAGCCTCAGGTGGGTCCTCATCAAGCCCCTCAGAGGTCCGCTTTGGCACCCTCAGACTCCTCCTGAGCCTCCCGTGTCAGCGCCTCTTTCGTTGCCCAAGTGTATACTGGCTCTGACTCTGCCAGCCCAGTGCCAGGGAAACTGGGCCAGGAACCTCTCCCCCTGCTGCAGCCAAGCCTGTCCTTTCCTCCTGGGAGTTCCAAGTGCTGTGCAGCGGCGCCCTCTGCTGACAGATCTTAAGAAGACACCCACAGCCGGCATCTCCATGGCCCAGAATTTTAGACTTCTCTGGACACTGAGGAGACTCGTCTCTACTCTACAAAAAGCAGAGGGGGAAATTGAGCCCTGGACTTGCCCAAGGTGCCCAGTGAGCAGCAGCGCCAGAAGCAGAGCCCAGGCAGCCCAGCCTCTCAGCCTCCCAGCAGCTGCTTTGCCCCCTCACTTCACAGCCGCTCGCCTCTGTTACTTGACTTGGAGCATGAAACTGAAGGGGCACTGGACCAAATACAGAACATGCTCTGAACAGACTCTCGCAAAGAACTGTCAGTAAAAGAAGGAATCCTGCCCCAAATGAGAAACTCCAGTGGCACCTTCAAAATCACTCATCAGAGTCAGGGAAGGGACCCCAGAGCTCCCATTGTCTGAGGCCGGCACAGGAGTGATGCAGCAGGTACAAACACCCAAAGAAGAAAGACAAGACATGCATGTGTCCCACTTCATTCATTCATTTGCACTCAATCATTAGTCATTACCGTTCATCTGCTCTGCAGCAGAGGCTTAGAATGCAGCGGCAGTGGACAAGGCAGACAGCTCCTACCCTCCTGGGCCTCCCAGGCATTGCACAAAGACTGACCAACACGGTGAGGGCTGGAAGGAGAAGCAGGGAGCCTCGAGAGGGGCAGTGAGAGAGCCCTCTCTGCAGAGGATGTTTCGGCTTAGTCCTGAGGGAGGTAGAGCTGGCCTTGAGGATGGCAAGAGGAGGGAGCTGCAAGCAGAGGGAGCGATCAGTGCAAAGGCCCTGAGCTGGAAAAGCATCTGGAACTTTTGAGGGCCTGCAAGGAGCCGGGCTTCTGTAACACGCCAAGAAAGACCCTGGTCTCTTCTGCTGTGCCTTGTATCTAGACTCCCTCTTTGACTGCCAGCAGTCAGCAGCCCCTTCAGACTTGCTCTCCATGGCCTCCCTTTTTAAGGCCCGCTGAGCAGTGATGTGATGTCCACCAGGCCTCCGCCAGGCTCTGCAGGTCCAGAGGAGAATAAGGCAGTGCCCTCTTCTCAGTGTGTCCACAGTCCTGACGGGAAGACAGACCATAATCCATAGAGCGTGACGGCAGTGCTATGCATATGCCTGGAGTGTTCTGGAAATACAGTTGAAAGATAGCAGATCCAGCATGGAGTGGGCCGTGAGTGCTTCAAGGAAGGCCTATCAGGAGAAGCTGTCTGAGCTGAGTTTCAAAGGAGTAAGGTGTGAGGGTTAGCTAGAGAAGTGGGGAAAAGGGGGTTCCCAGCAAGGGAACATGTGGGCGGGCACACATGTGAAAAGCATGTGGGGCGTGCAGGACATACTACTCAGCTGGGGCTTTGGCCTGAGGGGAGGGCTGGGGTGGTAGGAGGTGAGAAGTGGAAAGGCAGCCGGGCCGAGGCCCACAGACCCTTACATGCCAAGCTAAGGAAGTGGAACTAGACTCAAGGCCACGGGGAGTCATTGGAGGTCTGTCAGCCGGAGAGCAGGAACAGATTCAAGGTCTCAGAAGCTCACTGTGGCAGCTGCTGGAGGGACAGAGGATTGGGGCAGAGGGACCCAGGGGCTTCTGTCCACCATGATCCAGGCAGGCAGAGGCACAGGGCTGGGCTGAGCCACATTGGGAGACGTCAGAGAGGGATGGATGTCGGGCCCAGGGAGGAGGTGGACCCTGGACTTCACGGCTGATGGAATGAGGCCTTGGGGGAGAGAGCAGAATCAAGGGTGATGCCCAGCGTCTGGTTTGGGTGGCCAGCTGGGTGGGGCACTGGAGGGATAGTTAGAGAGTTAGTTAAACAGAGAGTCCATAAAAGGATGTGCCGAGTTAGAGATGACATGGGGCCATCCAGGTAGAGGAGTTGAGGAGAGGAGAGACAGGTAGGAGATGAGGTGTCGAGGCTGTGATCTGCGAGGTGATGGGTATGGCTGCGAGAGGGTCCAGGTGAGGGCCCTGAGAGTCCCCAAACGGAACGAGGGGCAGGAAGTGAGTACCGCGGACAGAGAGAAGGAGGGAGAGCGCAGTAGTCAGGGAGAAAGGCCGCCCCACCGGGTGAGGGCAAGCTTCCAGAAGACAGAGGAAAGTAGGGAGCAGGGCCGGGTCTCTGCCACGGGGTGTCAGGTGGGAGCACCTGGCCCAGGTGTAGCAGGTGGGGGACCTGGGCTTGGCCAAGGAGGTGGAGCCATGGGGCTGGAGAGACTCAGGGTGCAGCCAGGAGGCTGCAGGCCCCAGAGCCGGGGCCGGGGGTCAGGGGGTAGTGGGGGGCCTTGCCTGACTGCTGACTGACACTTGACTCCCCTCAGTGCTCTCACAGCCGCCCCCATGTGACGTCTCAGGCAAACGGTCCCCTCTCTGTCAGAGCCCTTCCCAAGGGCAGAGACTGACACAGACTAGGTGCTTGGGAAACTGTTTACCTGAAAGGGCAAACGAGAAATGGGAAATGCGCCACTCATTATCAAAGACTGTCAGCACCGCCCATCTGCCGATCCCCACTGGGGTGGAAGATGCTCTGGGGGTTACTTTTGGGGAAGGAGCGGAAGAAGAAAGGAAGTTGGGTTTCTTTCTGACCCTAGCAACCCAGGGAGTTGATCTCTCTGTGCCTCAGTTGCTTTACCTGCTCTCTCCCAAGGGCAGAACACAAGGGTGCATGGCAGCACTACAAATGCTGCTCCAAAGCAGGGAAGCCAGGAGCAAGTAGCGGCTCAGAGCCCTCCCCAGAGCCAGCGTTCTGCTGGGTCTAGGATTCTCTGGCCAGGCCGTTGGCTGCCGCGAGACCACACCTGGGTACCCCCCCTACCTCCCTCGTCGGTGTGCCTGCTGGGCAGATCTGTGGCCCACATTTGGGAATGGAGCACAGAGGTACCTTCTGGAAAGGAGCCCACACCCTCCGCTCTGCTGCAGCTCATTAGCAGTTCAAGCAGCCGCTTTCTGGGCCCGGGAGGCTGTCCCAGGGCTCCGGAGCCTCTGCCTGCCAACTCAAGGCTTTCTTACTTGGTGCCAACACAGGGCTGAGGGAACGACAATCCGCCTGGCACCCTCTGGGTGGTCCTCCAAAAGAGCAGGCAGGCCTTGGTGAACTGGCAGGCTCTCCACCTGTGGACTGGCTTCAAGGTGAGTTCACACAATGACCACTCTTTGGAGACCTTTCATTTCTCATAACTGTCCTGGCACACGTCCCAAGCATGGCAGGGCACAGCATGGTGAGTGGGGGGAGGTGCTACTGGTAGCCCCACTCCTCTCAGCCCTTTTCGGATCAAGCCTCAGTGGCAAACTTTGTCTTGCTTTGGAAGAAGTAGCCCTGGGCAGCTTCCACACCATGATGGTCTTGATGATGTGACATAAATGTGCCAGTGGGAGAGGCCCAGCAGAGGTCCCTTCCTTCAGACATTACCCCTCATCATTTTTTGCCATCCCTGGTGCTAAGGCTGGGTCCCTGCTGGAAACTAGCAGGACACTGAGGTACACCAGTCTTCCTCCTTCTTGGAGGGAGGCCAGGGAGCTCTCACTGGACCAAAAGCACCTGCACGTAGCCAGGTCACATTTCCCAGCAAGCATCGACCTCCAGCTGGGACCTGGCTGGGTGCAGTGCTGCCTACAGGGAGGGAGTCTGAGAGAGAGGTGACCACCCCTCTGCCTTCTTTCCGGGCTGGCTCAGGCTGAGCCTGGGCCTGGAGGGAGCTGGGCCCCTGCAGAGTCAGACCCTGGCCCTCCAGGTCCTGCCTGCTCTGGGGCCAGGGTCTGGGATGTGGCTGGAATAGCAATAAGCATCACTGCCTGGGGGTGGGGCAGGGAAGAGAGAGCCCGTGGCTGATGGGGGTCAGCACAGGCTCAGGGAGACATGAGCACACCATGAAGCACCATTTCAGGACAAGGGGCAGGATAGGAAAGTGGAGGGCGGGGTGAGAAGTGTGTGGAGAGAGATCAAGAGCAAGGCTGTCCCTAGAATCCCTCCACCAGCTCACAGCTGGGGGGCATGAGACCCCCTGACTGGTTAGGGTTTCATGAAACCTCCCTGAGTCTCCTACGAGCTGCCTCGTCTCTATTTTACAGGTGTACGCAGTTAGGGTTCTACCAGAGAAACAGAACCAGAGGGAGATTCTATGTTACATAATTGTGGGGTCTGGCTGGGCAAGTGTGAAATCTGGAGGGCAAGCTGGCAGGCTGGAAATGCTCATTTCACAGGTGGCATTTCTTTCTCAGGGAAACGTCCATTTTGCTCTAAAGGCTTTCGGCTGACTGGACGAAGCTGACCCAGATTATCAAGGATGAGCTCCCAGACTTAAAATCAGTTGGTCGTCACCTCCACAGAATCCCTTCCCGGCAACGCCTGGATGAGTGTTTGATCAAATCACTGGGTACTGTCGCGCAGCCAAGTTGACACATAAAAGTGACCATCGCCGGGATGACCCCCAGTGCCTGCTCACAGCTACTGTGAGGGGGAGTGAGGAAATAAGACTTTGCACAGACTCTGGCTTGAAAACATCCTCAGGGCAAGGCAGCTCTGGCTCCCTGTGCTTGTCTGGGGCGTGCGGGGAGTGTGTTTGCAGGCTGCTCAGAAGTGTTTGAGCCAAGGAGGCTGAGCTCGGTTTGGGTCTGCTTGTCTGCAGGGGGTGGGGACTGGCTCAGAGAGCCCTGGGGGCTTTGTGGGTGGGGCATCAGCGGCTTCAGGGAGCTTCAAGGCAGGCACTTCCAGAGGCACAGTGTGCTGCCTGGCCACCCAGACCTCACGCCTAGGCAGCTCTCAGAGGAAATTTCCAGGCCAGCCTCATCCCTCCTGAAAGCCTGGCCAGGGGCAGGCTGAGAGTTTGCAGGGCTCTGGAAATTCCCACCTGGCCCGGGTGCTCTCAGCAGGGGGCTGTGTGCCCTCAGCCGGGGGTGCTGCCAGACCTTCAAGTCTGGGTGGGGTCTCCCCTGGGCTCTCCACCGTGGCAGCCGGATCTCCTGGGAAAAAGCTTAAATCTGTCCTCACACAGCTAAACCTATAACTCAGGTGCGACAACTTTCGTCTTCTAATCTGGACCAGTTTTCTAAAAGATTAAAATCTATGTGTCATACAATCGTTTCCCTAGGAATGGGGCTAATAATAACACCCATCTCACAGGGCTGCTGTGAGGGGTAAGCCCAAGTACAGTGAAGGGGGCCCGATGTCAGTGCCCAGGAAATGTTGAACATTATTAAGAGCGAGTACTTACTTAGCGCTGATTTGGAGCCTGCCCCTGGGCTAGGTGCTTTCCACACATTATTTCAGTAATTCAGGAATAGATAGGGTTCTGAAACCTGGGGGCTGGAGACAGGTGTGGAGCGCAGGCAGGAGAAGAGCCCCTGACCACTAAAGTTGTTATGGAAGATTGTGTGTCCTTTGTATTTTATAGAGAAACTGTCCATGGCTTTCAATCAGCTCAAAGAATTGAGAACTTCTGGTTTAGTTGATAGTTGGACATTCAATTATAATTATTTCAGCTCTGTTTTAGCTAAAAAGAGGATGTGTCCACCCAGCTAAATAATCCTATCACAGAGAGTCCTTGGTGTTTGTAATCAAATACTTCTGGACCTCGGATAAAGCCTTCCTCTGTACCTCTTGTCATGAACTTTGAGAAATGTCCCTGAAATCATTTCCAGTGTCTCGGAGGAGATGTGAAGAACTACCATAACCACCGGTGGACACTCCCTCGCCCGGCCCGCGCGCTGCGCCTTTAAGGTCTACTGGGGGCGTGATGTCAGCTGCCCGCGGGCACTTGGAGCGGGAGCCGGGCGGCCCGCGCGCTTCGGCGATTGCGAGCCATTCCGAACCCGTTGTGGAGAAGGACCTGCCTGCCGGTAGCTCCGCGTCCCTGATTTCGGTCTTCCGGCGCGCTCGCCCGTGGGCCATGACCAGCAGACCCTGAACGGGCACCGACCCGGCTCCGGGAACGCGAGGCTCCGAGGCCCCGGCCATGGGCAACTTCCAGCTGGAAGACTTTGTGGCGGGCTGGATCGGAGGTGAGCGCATCCCCGGATGGGAGGGATCCCCAGAGGTGAGTGCGCTGACGGGACAGCCCAGCCCGAGAGGAAGAGAGCGAGCCAGCCGGGAGTTGCGCAGGCGGAGTTTCCGCGCCGTGCCGGGTCAGGGAGCTCCGCGCCCGGGCGCTGCCCACACGCGCCCTGGGTGCTCGCTGCCCGCCGCCCGGCTGGTCTTGCCGCTCCTCGCCTGCTGCCGCGACCCCAGGGAAGATTCATCCCGAGCCTAAGATTTGCCTCAGTTTGGGTCCGCGGAACTTGATCCTGTAATGATTAAACCGCTGGTCAAAGCGGACAGCCAATGGAACGTCCCGGCGCGTACACACCCTTCGGCGCCCTGGTGCGCACCTGAGTCTGGGGACTCTGGGCTCACAGGAACTCGTGTGTGAGGGTGGCGTTTGACCGCCGCCCGCCCCCGCGCGCGGGATGCGGAGCCCGGCCTGGCGGTCAGGCCGGCCCTTGTGGCGTCCAGCTGCGGGGAGCGGAGCGCAGAGCTGGGAGCCCAGCACCGGCTGCAGGTGTCCGCTGCCAGATAGGAGGAAGCCTTCATGTCTTCAGCCACAGCCAACTGTCATGCCTCTCCTCGGGCACTGTTGGGCCCGCCGGTCCCTTCCTACCACTCCTGGAGACGCTCTCTGCTGAGCCTGGGGTGTGTTTGCTTGGGCAATAGTCGCATCCATTGCCTTGCTTCTCCATTCTTCTCTTTCCAATAGGTCTATCCCTCCTCTTTGCTCAGCTATTGGTGGGGGGCGGGGGTGAGGGACTTCGCTTATTGTCAGATATAGCCTTTCTTTTGGCTCCGTCCAAGAGGACCATCAGAAAAGAGCTGTTGGCGAATGCAGTCTCTCCCCAATGTAAAATCCTGAGACGCTCAGGTAGAGGCTATGGCTAGCGTGTTTGTGCCCCACCAAGTGTTCTAGGTATGGAGACCAGGAGATTTGTAGGAAAGGAAAAAAAGACAAAAAAAAAAGCAACTAACCAGCTAGGATCCCGGGTGGTTCCCCTTCTGGTGGCACCCTCCCACCTCCTAGCAGGAGTCCATGTCTGTCCCCCACAGGTGACCGGTGGCTGCAGGGCCCCTGCTTCTCACCCTCCCAAGCAAAGGTGATTCCTCTCACTGGGGGCAGTTCCGTTGCACAGGCTCCCTTGGGTAGGGCTGAGACCTGCCTCTCCTAACTTTGCCAGTCAGGGGACTGTGCCCAGGGACCTACCAGGCACATCCAGACCCTCTTCGGACAACCTTTCAGCCGTTCGGAGGGAGAGGCGTTCCTCGGCTGCCCTTTAAATAGTCAGACCAACTTCAGTAGGGCTGCCAGGGGCTTGGTTTGAGAAATGTCCTGGAGGGTAAGACTGTCAGAGTAGCTCAAAATCTCTTGATGACACAGAGACCCTCCCCAACTCACACAGCAAGTAGTGGGTTGTCCTTTATTCTGAGATTGCCCTTACTTTGTTGATGTCAGCGTGGTTTTGTTTGTTTTTGTTTTTGCTTCCATGAAATGAACATGAATGTAGTAGCGGTGAATACTTCGTAAGTGTCAGGTGCTGTTTAAATGCTACGTGGATACTTTTAAAGCAACTTTATTGAGGTTATTTTACATATCATAAAATCCACTCATTTCAAGTGTACAATTTAGTGATTTTTATTAATTTTACCAAGTGGTGCAACCGTTACCATAAACTAGTTTTAGAACATTTCATCCCCCAGTAAGATCCCTCACGCCCATTTACAATTAAACCCCATCCCCTCCCTCTCTCTCTGGGCAACCACTTTCGGGCTCTATAAATTAGTGTTTTCTGGACACTTTATATAAACAGAATCATACAATATGTGATCTCATGTCTACGTATATTTCTTTATAGCTCTAATGAGGTAGGTACTATCATTACATCCCCATTTGACAGATGAGGAAATGGATACTCAGAGAAATTCAATGACTTTTCCCAAACCATACATCTAGGATGAACACAAGGATTCCAACCCAGACAGTCTGGTACCAGGGCCATTTTAAGCCCAGTACTCATCTATAGCTGTTTTCTCTCTCAGTGACCTGTCATGATAAACTTTCACCATTACATCCTTCACATTTTGCTTGAAATTTTACTGGTCTGTAATATCCCAAGGTCTGGAAACCACTGACCTGATAATTCCGTTTCTTATCTTGTATCCCTGCTTTCAGATGGGTGGACTAATGAGTGTGCAGGGTGATAATGGCCCAAGGCTGGGTCTGGGGCTGCTGCCCTGGGCTGAGGGATAGAGCCAGAGCCTGAGGACCAGAGCTCCTTCCTTCCCCTGAAGGGAGGGGTTCCTGTAGACTGAATGGCCCGGCTTTCCTCTGCCCACCATCTTTCTGCCTCTGCCCCGTTCTGTGGGAAGGAGGGGTTGAGAGGGGCCTGGAGGTTCTAGACCAAGGGAACATTTGTTCTGGAATAGCTGGTTTCTCTGCCCTGTAGATATCTAATATTCCAGGACCCCTGATCTGCCCTACCTGGTGCAGTCACTCCTGCTAGCAGAGATGCTTCTTCCTGTCAGCACGATGGGGACTTGGTCTCGGAAGGATGTGGCTCCTGTTTCAATCTCACAATCACTGCCTTGTGCAGTATGGCCTCAGGGCGGTCTTGCTTGCCTCCAAAATCGTTCTGGCCTTGTGAATGTGTGTGTGGGTGGGCATTTTTCATTGAAAAGATCCAGAGTATCCATCACCTTTTCAAAGAGGCCTTCTTAAAAAAAAAAAAAAAAAAATCAATAGGGATGGCAGCCCCTTTTGAGCATCCTGTAAGTGCCAAGCTCTGCTGGTCCTTTGTATTTGTTACTTCAGTTCATTCTTAAAATGGAACCGTGAGGTAGGTGCTAATGTTATTCCCACTACACATGCTAAAAGGGAGGTGTAGAAAAGCTAAATAACCTGCAGGTACCTGAAAAGTTTCTGGGTTTTCTCTTCATACCCTCCCTCTTTTTTTTGAGGTGCAATTCACATAACATAAAATTAATCATTTGAAAGTATACAATTCTGTGACATTTAGTACATTCACGGTGTTGTGCAACCATCTATCTAGTTCCAAAACATTTTCCTCATGCCCAAAGAAGTTTCTGGACCCATTAAGCAGGTACTCCCATTTCCCCTCCTCCAAACCCTGGCGATCACTAATCTGCTTTCTGTCTCTATGGATTTACCTATTCTGGATAATTCATATAAATGGAATCATACAGGATGTGCCCTTTTTTGTCTGGCCTCTTTCACTTTGCATAATGTTTTCCACGTTCATCCACCCTGCAGCACGTATCAGTGCTTCATTCCTATTTATGTCTAGTAATATTCCATTGTATGGACATACCACATTTTATTTAGCCATTCATCCAGCAGTGGACATTGGGCTGTTTTTACCTTTTGGCTTTTTTGCATAGTGCTGCTATAAACATGTGTGTATATGTACTTGTTTGAGTGCCTGTTTTCAGTTCTTTTAGGTATATTTCTAACAGTGGAATTCCTGGGTTATAGGGTAATCCTATGTTTAACTTTGTAGTAAGCCAAACTGTTTTCTGCGGCAGCTGCACCATTTTACATTTCCACCAGCAATACGTACGAGTTCCAATTTCTCTATATCATCACGAATACTTGTTATTTTCCTTTTCTTTTCTTTTTTTTTTATTATAGCCATTCTAGTGGGTGTGAAGCAGAATCTCACTGTGCTTTTGACTTGCATTTCCCTAATGACCAATGATGTTGAACATCTTTTCATGTACTTGGCCGTTTGTATATCTTCTTTGGAAAAATGTCTATTCAAGTCCTTTGCCCTTAAAAAAAATTTTTTTTTCTTTTTAGTTGTTAGAGCTCTTTACATATTCTGGATATTTGACCCTTATCAAATGTTCGATTTGCAAATATTTCCCCCCCTTCTGTAGGTTTCTTTACTTTCCTGAGAGCGTTCTTTTATGCACAAATGTTTTTAATTTTTATGACATCCAATTTTTCTTATGTTGCCTGTACTTTTGTTGTCATATGTAAGAATCTGTTGCAAATCTACATTCGTGGAGATTTCCCCCTATATTTTAGCATATGATTCCTGTAGTTGCAGTGCTTCCATTTAGGTCTTTGGTTTCTTTTAACTTTTGTATATAGTATGAGGTAGAGGTCTATTTATTCTTTTGCATGTGGGTACCCAGTTATCCCAGCACCTTTACCTCCCTTTTTTTAGGGTACTTGTTTCTTGAGGCAGGGCCCAGCATTTTCTTTGCCTTCCTCCATGCGTGAGCCTGTGCCTAACACACTGGGTGGTTACTGTTCCCTCTGGTGACTGGGCATTGACTGAATAAGTGAATGTAAGTGTCTGAGTCCTCTGTTCTGTCCTAAGAGCCAGCCAGTACAAGCGAGGAGTCCAGGGACTGAGTAACCAGGAAGTCCTCTTTGATCCACAGGTGCAGCGAGCGTCATCGTCGGCCACCCTCTGGACACAGTCAAGGTACGGTAGCCATGTTGCCATTACCTTTTGGAAAGGGGCCTGGAGTGAGTCTGACTCCGGGAATGTGCCTGCTGTTTCTGATCCCCAGAAAGCCACCAGCGCAGGGCAGGCTCTCTGTGCCAGTCCACGGGGGCGGAGCGCTAGGAGGCCCAGTTGGAATGCTCCCCCGTCCTTGCTGGGCAGTGATTTTGTTTCTGTGAAGCTCCATTTCTGCCTCCAGGCTCTCATGAGCTGCAGGGGAGGGATGGGGCACTGTGAGTGCTCTCCTGCAAGCCTCTATGGAGGGAAGGAACCAGAATCTGGGCCCATAATCTAAGGTTGGGCCATTGGAAAAGATACTCCAGGCACAGAGAATGGCATGGGCAAAGACAGTGAGGTGGGGACACCGCCCGGGGGGGCCATGCTTCAGAAGGGCCAACATGGCCACTTCTGCTGATGCATCAGGTTTCTGAAAGCAGCTACGGATCAGAATCCAGGACCGGTAGGTCGGCACTCAATCCTTGGAGGCCTTGACCTTCGGGTTAGGACTCTAGACTTAGGTTGGGAATGGGAAGCTGTTATAACTTGACGGAGCCAGCAAAGCCACCTGGCATTGGGTCATCCACGCTTCTTGTTCTACACGTGTAGAAACTGGCCCAGAAAGGGGAAGGGTGTCACCTCAGGTCATACAACAAATCGAAGCATTGAGGAGTGAGATGTTACAAAGGGACATTCTTTGGGTCCACCCCTACCCCTGCCACCTGTCCCCATGGTGACCAGCACTCACAGGTGTACCCTGAGAACGTGGCCGCAAATAGTGCCTCCTCACCCTGACTTCCACATTTGTATCTAACGCTGTGCCAGGATCGTGCACAAAGAGGACCTGCCAGGCCCTTCTCCAGTGGTCACTGTGGTCCCCTTTCTCCCCATCTTCCTCCCTGCGTGGCCGTGGGCCCCTCCTCTGTCAGAGCCCAGGCCTGTTCTCTTCTCGATGGGGAGGTCAGCCTATGTGTCTAAATAGTTGAAGGTACTTCCTGGCCCCTCACACAAGCCCAGCCTTTTGCTTATACATCAAATGCATCTTGGATGCTTTCTCTGTGCAGGCACTGTGGGGCTGGCAGGGCAGCAGTGGTGGACAAAGCAAGTCCAGTCCTTGCCCCGGCAGGCCTAACAGCCACATTTCTGACCCAGGCAACCAGTGTCTCTCCCTGGTAGAGCATCCTTCCCTCACCTGCAGCTTGGTTCGGGGAGGGTAGAGCTTGTTGGAACCCCCATCCTCATCCCCTGCCCCTGGCATGGGCAAGCCTGGCCACATGTCACCTGTAAAGACCAGGGCTCTCCTTCTTTTCTCCACTCTGCCCCCTGAGCCTCTGCAGGGAACATTTCCTGATACATAGAATCTTGTCTCTGTTCAGGCTGAGAACCTCTCTGCTGAGGGTCCCAGTCTAAAGATGCTGGCTTACATGGCTGGCCTCCGGGTCCAGCCCAGGGTTGTGGCCTGGGGCCCTCGTTTCTCTCCAGAACATCCTCCTTCATTCTGGCTGGCATTTTCTCTAGAGTTCCTGTTCACTGAGAAAGGTCTGGGCAAGAGCCTCAGAGTCAGAATAACCTGGAGTCCAGCTCCAGCCTCCCGCATACTCTCCTGTGCCTAGGGCACAGCACTTAACCTCCCCAAGGCTCGGTTTCCTCGTCTGTAAAATGGACAAAGAGCACCTCCCCGGTGGGGCTGTCATGAGGATTGTCAAGTGGCAGTGAGGATAGAGCAGTGAGCGATCCCCTCCTGTCCTGAAGAATACACACATTGGAGTGTGGGGAGGCAGATGAATGACTTGTTCCTGGTTCCCAGGCTCGCCCCTGGGAGAGCCAAGCTAGAAGGATCCAGGCTGCTGACCTGGGTCAAAGACTCATTCCCTGCCCGCAGCTGCCTCACCACAGGTGGGAGAGCCGGCACTGGCTACTTGGTGGCAGTAGAGCTGGGGTCAGGATTCACTGCTGGCTCCTGGCACAGCTGGTGCATTTAAAGTTTATGTCTGATGCAATGTGACCAGGGTTTTCTACTCAGGGCTCAGCTCTCTATAGCCCAGCTAGAGCACTGTAAGAGAATAAATTTGCATTGTTTTAAGCCACTGAATTTATCATAATCTGTTACATCAGCAATCGGAAACATATACAGGGAATCAGCTTTCTTCATCTGTGAAGTGGGGATAGTATCCATGCCTCAGAGCATTTGTGGGATTCTGTGAGAAAAGTTCCATAAGATTTCCAGTGTTTTCCCAAGTATGCAGTTGATGCATACTAAATGCTAGCTCCTGTTGCAATTGGAGTCCTTAGAGGCTTGAGCTGTGCTGCTGGCCTCGGTGGCAGCTTCCTCAAGAGCTGGCAGACTTTTGCTCTGGTCTAGACCCAGAGTGAAGTGTGCCCTGGGCTCTTCTGTGGCTTTTCTCAGACCCTCTGCCTGTCTACGGATGCCCCCAGTCACCAGAGCCAGCCTCCATTAGAGGATGCCACAGTTTCACCTTCTGGCCCCTCGGTTAGCCAGTACAAAGGGCCGAGTGCCACAGCCATGCTCGGCTCCGGGGACGAGAGGGAAATACAAGATGGCCCTGCCCCAGAGGGGGAGCCCAAATAAACCCTAAGTAAACAGACAAACAGATCACGTCGTTGCAGCATTTAAGCTCAGACCCAAAAGATGAGCAGAAGCTAGAGAAAGTGCCTTCCAGGGGAGGAAAGCAGGTGGAACGTTCTGGAAGTGAGAAACAGCTGATGCTCCAGGGTCCAGGAACGTGCCGTGTGGCAGGCACAACGGGTGCAGAGGAAATGACATGCGGGTGGTGAAAGCCACACTTCTGGGTGCTGGTTAAGGGTGGAATTTATTCTGAGTTTGGTGGGAGGCCACTGGAGAGCTTGAAACAGCAGTGGCAAACATTCATCGTTGTTTGGAAAAGATTAGTCTGACTGTTGTGTAGGCACAGGCAGAGGAGTTGGGGTGGGGGAAGCAGGAGGCCAGCGAGGGGCCCAGCCCATCATCAGGGTGAGAGATGCAGGGGTTCTGGAGATGAGAAGAGCAGGTTGCTCCTGGGAGTATTTAGGAGGGCAGACTGACGGACAGCAGGTGGGCCAGAGCCACGGGTTAGCTTTTTGTACTCAAGATGCAGCAGCATCATATGTCCCCACACAAGCATTGTTTTTGCACACCAAACTGGCCTTTGTTCTTCTCTCAGACCAAGGGGACTCCTGCTGCATTTAGCAAGGTGAGAACGGGACTTGGTGCAGATAGAGGATGCAAGGCCAGCCAGGCCGGGACTGAAGTCCAGGCCTCCTTCCTGATGGGGTCACTGGGGCAGGGGCTTCCCTTCTCTGGGCTTCAGTGCTGGGAGCCCAGAGCCATGAGGGAGGTGGGGATGTAACCTGTCTCCGGCTGGCCCTCACGCCCTTGCCTTTCTCCGCAGGCTCGCCTGCAGGCCGGCACTGGCTACGGGAGCACCCTTAGCTGCATCCGCACTGTGTACAGGAGGGAGAGTGTAAGTGCTCCCGGGGTGGGGTCTCCTCCTGGGGACCGAGGTCACAGCCCCTCACACCGGCACGCCCAGCAGGAGGCCTGTTTATTCCGCTCATCACCTTCGGCTCAATTTTCTCTCTTCATCTCACACCACTCCTCAAATATTATATGTTACCTAAACTTAACCCTGCCCCCAAGTGGGATGTTATTGAGGAAAAAACCTGGTTTGGTGTCACCTCTCTGGAGAAATTCGGAGGCATTTAGAACCACAATGTGGAAAATTCCTACAAAAACAGGAGGACCTGCCAGGTTTTCAAAACCAAATGTGTGGCGATAAACCATGTGTTCACAGGCTCCCTTTATCCCAGCATGGGGCGGAGGGTGCGGGGAGCAGGCTCTTCTGATCCCAGACGCCCGAACAGGCTTGTACCCCAGGTCACTCCAGACCATGGACCCAGGGGTTTTCTCTGCAAAGGGGAAATTCTGAATAACATTTGAATAACAATTCTGAATAGCATCAGGTGACCTTCTTGAGAATGAGTGTGTGCTTTTGGAAGACTTTCCAAGGCTCCTCCTTGGGGAATTTAAAATAAATTTTAAAATTTAGAATGAAATGACCTGTTGGTTTAAAGAAATAGTCAGGGACTTCCCTGGTGGCGCAGTGGTTGAGAGTCCGCCTGCCGATGCAGGGGACACGGGTTCGTGCCCCGGTCCGGGAAGATCCCACATGCCGCGGAGCCCGTGAGCCATGGGCCCGTGAGCCATGGCCGCTGAGCCTGCGCGTCCGGAGCCTGTGCTCCGCAACGGGAGAGGCCACAACAGTGAGAGGCCTGTGTACCGCAAAAAAAAAAAAAAGAAATAGTCAGGTGTAAGCCCTAGGAAGTGCCCTGGAGCTCGGGAGCCTCCTGCCTGTACCTGGAGGTTCTTCTCTTCAGTCAAAATATGTCTTGTGTCCTGGTGTTGTTCTGACTCTCTTGATCGTCTGCTTTAAAATCAGGGTGGGCGCTGTAAACCCAGCACTCGTTCCGGGGTAATGTCCAATTCCTGCGTCCCCTGAATGGCAGCTGTTGAGCCTTCTTTTTGGCACATGTTCTCCACAGTGTCTGCCAGCCAGCATCTCTGCTCTGGGGTTTCTGTGGGGACTGTGGATGTTCCTCTGAGACACAGCAGCTCAGAGCTAAGTGATGTCTCAAGTTATCTGAGGGACCTTGTTGAAGAGGAAGAGGCTGAAGCATGGTGCGTGCGTGCATATGTGTTTACGTGCACATGCGTGTGTGGACGCCTGTGTGAGGAGGTGTCCTGCCCCTTGCAAAAAGGGGGCATGCGTTCAGGTCAGGAGTAGTGGGTTTGAGTACAGCCTGGAGTTTTTACAATGGCTTCCCAGTGCTTTTTCATCTTTGGTGCCATGTGTGCTGCACTGACTCCTTGAAGAGCCTGTGGAATTTTCCAGTTTCAGTGGAGCATCTGTGGTGTTTGCTGAGAACGCAGTGTGTATGGACAGAAGCCTCTTCGTGCTGTTCATCCGGGGACTCCCCCTCTGGCTTTTTTCCAATAGACTCCCATGCTCGGGGCACCCAGCTACATGCTAGACCAGGTGCCCCTGGGATGCTGTGGGACCCTTCTTACCCCATCACTACAGGCTTGGCACATTATATTTTAATTGCCTGTCAGTTTATCTGGGTCCCCCCTCCCCTGCCCCCAGACTGTGAGCTCAGTGAGGGCGGAGAGTGTGTCTTTCTTGTTGTCCTCCAGGGCCTGGCACATGCCCAGAGAATGCTTTTGTTGGAGTGACACATGGGGAAA
>NW_006788200.1:3889435-3899594 GCF_000442215.2 Lipotes vexillifer
AGTGTGTGGTGCTTGGTAAGCCCACTACCCGCTGGGGCTCCATGGGCTGCCCTCGGCCACAGCCCAAGAACACTGCCACTCCAGTGACAAATGCAGGTTCCAGGCCCAGCACATGACGGCTCAGGAACCAAAGCTTCATGCAGAAGCCAGTTCCTCCTGGGTTAAGGATGCTCTCACCCTCCCCTGTCTCTCCTCTCACATCAGCATCCTCTTTTATTCTTTCCACCAACGTACTGGTTTGCTTCTCCTATGGTGTCTCCCCCGCCAGCCCGCAGGCTCCAGGAGGGCAAGGTCTCTGCCAAGGGCAGCATAGGCCCTCATGCTTCCTCCCCCTGGGTCTCCCCACAGGTGTTTGGCTTCTTCAAGGGCATGGCCTTCCCCCTCACCAGCATCGCTGTCTACAACTCAGTGGTGTTTGGTGTCTTCAGCAACACACAGAGGTTCCTCAGCCACCACCGGTGCCAGGAGCCCGAGGCCGGTTCACCCCGCGTGCTGTCTGACCTGCTCCTGGCCAGCATGGTGGCTGGCGTGGTTTCTGTAGGGCTGGGTGCGCCCGTGGACCTCATCAAGATCCGGCTGCAGATGCAAACACAGCCATTTCGGGAAGGTAAGCGGCCAGGGGAGGTGGCCTGGTGTCTGGGGACCTGTGACCCTTTCCTGGTTTCCCAGGTCTGGGGTTTGGTTAATAATCTTTTTATGGAGCAGGGCATCTATGTTGAATCGTTTTATCTATAGTGGTAACTCTCACCGGTTAAGGATTTTCTACGCGCCCGGTGCTTGCAAAGAGCCCCGCATGGGTTCTCTTAATTCGTCTTCAGCACAATTCTCTGAGGCAGGTGCTGTGATTTTTTTCCATTTTACAGATGAGAAAACTGAAGTTCCCAGATGTTAAGATGATTATTCGAGGACACGCAATTAATGACTGGGCAGTCAGGACCAGCTACATAACCTGCAGCCCCCCAGGGTGAAATGAAAATGCGATCTCTTGATCACAAATTAGTAAGAATTTTAAAAGGGCAACAGCAGAGCATTGTCAAGTGAGGGGCCCTGTGTGACGGCCCAGGTCTCAGACCTACACCTGCCCCCCACACACCAGGGAGTGCAGCCAGGGAGGCCTCAAGCTGGACTGGCTGCAAGGCCATGAAGCGGGCCGCCCCTACCTCACCCTTGATGTTCCATTAGAGCTTCATTTCTTTTTTTTTTTTTTTTTTTTTTTTTTTTTTTTTTTTTTTTTTTTTTTTGCGGTACGCGGGCCTCTCACTGCTGTGGCCTCTCCCGTTGCGGAGCACAGGCTCCGGACGCGCAGGCTCAGCGGCCACGGCTCACGGGCCCAGCCGCTCCGCGGCACGTGGGATCCTCCCGGACCGGGGCACGAACCCGCGTCCCCTGCATCGGCAGGCGGCCTCTCAACCACTGCGCCACCAGGGAAGCCCAGAGCTTCATTTCTTATGCGCTACGTAGCTACTCCTGTGCCGCGAGCTGGAGCTGCCATCTCCTCCCTGCCAGGAAAGAGGTTTCTGACTCTTCTCCTGGAGCAGTTTTGATAAAGGAGAATGGAAAGGATGGGAAGGCACTTGCTGTGCAGAGTAGAAAGTGCCAGCTCCGGAGGAAGCATGAGCTGGCGGTCTTAGACAAATTTCAATACCTTGGGGTTTGGTCCTTGGCTCTCATTTTACTCTGTCTCCTCAGGGATGATATTATCCCTTCCTGGACCTCAGTCTCTTTTCTGTATAATGGAAGGATTGCATCCCAGGTCCCTCCTGTCACCTCAGATATATACCTGACAGATCTCATGGGTAAGACCCCTCTCCTCGGCAGCCTCCTGAATGGCCTCCATGTGAACCCTCTGCCCACAGAGGCGGGGGGTCGGCTCTGCCCCATGGCAGAAGCCCCAGAAGGTCGCTCGGGAGCATCCCAGGCCAGTGCCTCTCCTGCCCCCAACCCACGTTCCTCGATTCAGCCTGCACTCCCTGCTCAGCCGGGGAGGTGTCTAGGGCAGGTCTGCACGCACTTTGAGCACAACGCTAATACTCCTCACAGGGGTCCCTGCTACCCCAAGAACATGAGTCACACCTGCTGGATGCTCATGGCCCCTGTCAGCATGCGGGGAGATGCAGGGCAACAAGCGGGTTGGCTCACCCAGAGGGTCACAGAGCATACTCCCATGGGGGCCGCCCAGGGAGACACGGGGCAGGCAGATCCTCATCTCCATCTGCCTGACATACTGAATCGTGTCTTGGTACAGCTCAGTTTGACCAAAGAGGTCACACCTCTGAGAAGAGTTTGAAGCTCGCTGATCTGGTCCTATCCCAGAGGCAAAAGCAAAGATGTAGACAAGTGAAGGGCGTCGTGGACAGGCCTAGAACCCAGGAGTCCTGGCCCCCAGGCTGGTTTTTTGCGCTATCCTGTCTACTTCCAAAAAGCTGTGTTAGTCTAGGGTGCAGAGGAAATCTCTCCATAAGCCTTAAAGCTCTTTGGGGTCCAGATGTTGCAAGAGTCTCGGTGATGAGGCTCCTGGGGGCAGCCTCACCTCCTTCACAACCAGGGCACCTTGTCCATGGAAGGGGAAGAGAGAGGAGTAGGCATGCTTGTGTACGTGTGAGGGGGCCCTCAGCCAGCCTAGACACCAAGGAAGGTGCTTCTCAATAAATGCCGGGACATTTGGAGGCAAGTTAATTGGCAAACTTTCTTCACAGGGTTTGCTTCCATTCTCTGTTCTGTCCTCGCCCACCTACACTTTCCCTGCAGAGGGTTCTAGAATGGTGGCTGACTTGGCAGGCTAAGGCCTGAGCTATAGGGGTCCTGAGGCCAGGCTAGAAGCCTCTGGAGACTGGAGGAAGGATAGGAGCAGAACAGCCAGACCCAAGAAAGCCCCCAACGCTGGGTGTGCAGGAGCCTCACTTTTAGGGAGCTGAGCAGCCTCCATTAGCAGCTGCCAAAGTTGCTAAGTGTTCGTCGTGTCCTGACACTGTGTTAAGTGCTGTATGTGCATCATCTCATTTAATATCCACCCGACAGTGGGAGGTCAGCATGACTGTTAGCCCTGTTCATTTACCCAACACACAATAGTTATGTACCTGCTGTGTGCCAGGCACAGGGCTAGGTGCTGGGGACACAGTGATGAACAGAAGGCTCCATCCGTCTTGTAGTGCTCTGTCCAGCAGACGGGCAGAGGGGAATTGGGCCACTCCAAATAGGGTGGGTGGCAGGGAGTGGGTTGGGCTCTCAGCCAGGCTGGGGGTCAGGAAGGGCTCCGGGGCAGGTGATGGGAGGGGTGGAAGGAGAGCATAGAAGTCAGGACTGTATACCTGGTTAGGGCAGCACCGAGGGCCACCCATGCCTGCTCTCCTGGGCCGTGGGAGCCTGAGGCACAGCCCATCTGGGCTGGGACTCTCTAGAACTGCCTGTCCAGGCAGTCGGGACCGTTCTGGAGCCTTGTTTCCTGGATAAGCCCACTGAGCAGGGAGAACCTGGGGATGGTGTGCCCACCCCGTCCTTCCCCAGCATCTCGGGCCGGGAGGTGGTTCCTTGACCCTTACTCCTGTACAGACGGGACCATGGCCTCAGGCTGTAAGTTCATCCGCATGGCACCAGAAGGAAACCGGTTCTTAAGTAAACCGCTTGAGGCAGCAACAGAAAACGAAAACGTGTTTGTTCTGTCTTCCCCAGTGTGCCAGGAAGCTGACCTTTGGGGAGCTCAGGGAAGGCTCTTCATAAGAGACCAAGGGAGGTCCTGCACACAGATTTTTCTCAGCCCTGCAAAGCTCGAAGTCATTAGCGCCTGATCCCAGGGGCTTAGCTGGCAGTGCGGACACAAAACGGTTGACCTGAGTGGGCGGAGGGAAGGTAGAAACCAAGACTGGAGGGTCCGCCTCAGCTGTGCCCCTAGAGCCTCTGATCTGGACTAACCCAGAATAGTCACAGCCATGGGGGCCGAGCAGCCAGTATCTACTTAGCCCTCACCATGTGCCAGGCACTGTGCGAAGAACTTGGTGTGTGTTTAATCTTCACAGCAACCCAATTCCTAGACATTTACAAAGGGGAGACTGAGGCACAGAGAACTTCCATCACCTGCCTGAGGTCACTGCCCTAGTGGTAGGTGGAGCTGGGATACAGACCCAGGCAACTGACTCAGAGCCTACTGATGCTGTTTCTGCTTCTGCCCCAGGGTTTTTTAGAAGCTGAGGCTACAACAACTTTGGTAATATCTGGGCCTTTGAACAAAATCATCATGTACAAAACCAGTTGCAAACTTTGAGGGAGGAAAGGGGACTTGGAGGATGTCTCCAAAATGACATTGTTCAAGTAGTGGGCATAGCTTGTGGGCTTCGAGGGATGGGTCTGAATTCTGTGGCTTTGGGCAGCTCCGCTCTGCGTGGCCCACTCTTCCTTACCTTCCCCTGTCCCCCCAGATGCATGGGGAAAGGGCTTTGGCGACTACAGGAGCTGGTCAGGATCAACTATTGGGGATGAAGCATGGGAGGCAGGCAGTGGGTCACCAGGCAGTACTTTCTGCCAGGAAGCTCTCCAGCAGATGAGGAAGGATGTAGTTATCTTTCACTTGTTCCTCGGGAACCCTCTAGGCCAGAGATAGAAAACTCAGAGACTCACTGGGACCAGGGAGGTAACATAAGTAAGCACAGGTACCTGGAAAATGTACCCTTTTCCATTTTTTGGACATCTACAGCCCTCCTAACCTGTGTTTCATTTTTCCTCTTTTTATTGAAACACAGAACACACTTCACTTTGCATATCACTCTGCTGTTAGAAACACAGCAGTTCAAGCACATGTGTCGGCCTTGGTGCTGGGAAGGCAGTCGGGAGTGGTGCGCACAGTTGCAAGCTGCCCAGATCCTGTGGGAGGGGTGGCTGCAACCCTGCTCCGGCTGACTGTTGCCACGTGGCCTGGATCTTCTGCTTTTTAAGAGAAGGCAGAAAGCTAGATTTTCCCAGGGTCTTCCAACTGGAAATTGTCAGATAATTCAAGTAAAAACAAAACCAAACACAAACCAATGTAACACCATGCAGCCCAAAGCATTGTGTGGGCTGGACAGTGTGGGGCTGTGGTTGGCTGCGAGCTTGTGGTCTCTGCTCTGGGTCAGGCCCGCTCTCCCTGATAACTGGGCTGAGATGGGTAATTGCAGGCTACCCTGTGCAAGGCTTGTGGCATTGCTCATGGCTTGTGGCTTTACCCCAGAATTGCCAGTCCACTTCCCCGGGTGGTGACAACGGGCTATGAGAGACTACGCCACGTTGGAGACGTGCAAATATAAAGCCATTGAGTTCATCCTGACTGTCTGAATGTGGAGGGAGAGAGCGCCCACCCACCCAAATACAGTCACCGTTAACACATTATTATGTTTCCTTTTCCTGTTCTATATGCATGGATTAAATGTTTTAAGAGGTTGTACTAATGTTATATAGACAGTTTCACATCCTGTTCTTAATTCAATGTAAAACAGAAGCATCTTCCATCTTACTAAAATAGAATTATAAAATTAAAATAGATGGATAATATTTAAAATAGATGTACAATATTCCATCAAATAAACACACACACACACACACACACACACACACACACACACACACATTTTGAGAGGGACGATACAGTGTAGTAAGAATTCAGTTTCTGGAGTTAGGCCACCTGCTTCTAATCTTACCCCCACCTGTTGTTGCCAAGCCTCAGTTTACTCATCTGCATAAAAGGCGTAACAGGAGTAGCTCCTTCATAACTGGGATGGGATGGGATAACGTGTAACACAGGAAGATCTTAGCACAATGTCTGGTACATTGAAAACACGAAATAAATGTTAGCTATGCAATTAAACTTATTATTTAGAAGTCTTCCTACTAGTGAACATTTAGGTTGTTTACAGTTTTTCCTCTTCTAAAAGTAGTGATGTGATCAGCAAATTCGTCCATAAAGAGTTGCCTTCATTTACAGTCATTTCCCTAAATGTGTGGGCTCTTTGATTCGTGACTGGGTCAAAGAGTACAGTCATTTTTAAGATTCTTGGTACGTATTGTGAAATTTGTTATACAGGGGGGTTTTACCAAATTACGTAGGCAGTTGCTCAAGTTTAAAGGGAGTGTCCGTTTGGCGCTGCCTCTACCAGTACATGCTAGACGGCAGTTATCCTCATGAAAGCTTCCAGCTTCACGAAAGTTTTCTCCTGCGGCCTCTGTCACTTGGCCTGAATTAATTCAGGTCTGGCCTTGACAGTAAGGTGCCTGTGAAGGTGCCGTTTTCAAGTTATCATTACCCTTCACCCAGGCATGAGCCTCACTAGGCACCCTGCTGGGCCCGAGCTGGAATTCAGGGGTGAGGTCCCTCTGCTGCCTGGGCCAAGTCACATCCCCGGAGCCCGGTGGTCAATGACACTCACTCCTCCCCCATCTGGGAGCTTTCAGTTCTGTGTTTTCATTAAGAGCCTAATTAATGTGCAGATCACAAAGCCCTCAACACCACAGGAGGCCAGAGTTTGTGGAATCAGAGGAGGCCACAGCATTAACTCTGTGCTGACCATCATAGTAATTTCACCAGGCCCAGTTGGAGGCAAAGGGCTGAGGGTTACACTTGATTGAATTCACTCTTTGATTCATTCATTCACTAGCATTTCCCGAGGCCCTGCTCTGAGCCAAGCAGAGTAGGTAAATCAGGTATCAGACACGCACAGCCCCTGCCTTCATAGAGCACTCAGTCTGGTGGGGAATCAGCTGTGCACCAGGATGAGAAGGGCCCCAGGAAGGCTCTGGAACCTCAGAATCTGGCTCTGCAGACCGGGAAGGCTCCAGAGAGGAAGTGGCTATTGATTGGGTGTTTGAATACTGGCTAGGATTTGGAGGTGGAGATGTAGGGAGGGAGAGGTGTTTCAGACTGAGAAATGATGTAAGGAAAGAGTCAGTGGCAGGGGACTTCCCTGGTGGTCCAGTGGTTAAGACTTCACCTTCCAGTGCAGGGGGTGTGGGTTCGATCCCTGGTCGGGGAGCTAAGATCCCACGTGTCTTGCAACCAAAAAGCCAAAACATAAAACAGAAGCAATATTGTAACAAATTCAATAAAGGCTTTAAAACTGGTCCACATTTGAAATGAGAGAGTGGCATGGACTTATATATACTACCAAATGTAAAATAGACAGCTAGTGGGAAGCAGCCGCATAGCACAGGGAGATCAGCTCGGGGCTTTGTGACCACCTAGAGGGGTGGGATAGGGAGGGTGGGAGGGAGACGCAAGAGCGAGGAGATACGGGGAGATACGTGTATGTATGGCTGATTCACTTTGTTATAAAACAGAAACTAACACACCATTGTAAAGCAATTATACTGCAATAAAGATGCTAAAAAACAATGGTCCACATTAAAAAAAAAAAAAAAAGAAGAGTCAGTGGCAGGAAAGGCGAGCATGTGGCAGGATGAGGGGGGAGGGGTGGAAGATGCAGGGTCAGTTGTGAAGAGCTTGGATTTTTAGCCGAGTATGGGTTTCCTTTCTATTCTGCAGGCAGTGGAGCGTCTTGGAGAGCAGCATGACCTGAGCACAGCTGTGTGGTAGGAAGTGAACCTGGCCTTCAGAAGGGATGGAAGGGGGTGGGAATAGTAGAGGTGAAGAGGCTGATTTGGAGGCTGCTCCACAGACCAGACGAGAGGCTGGGAACGCCGGACCCAGGGCCGTGGGCTTTGGGAGTAGAGGGGAGCAGCAGATGGAAAAGGCATTGATGATGTAGAACCAACAGGCCAAGCAGGAGAGAGGAAAGTGTCGAAAATGACCCAGGATTTCAAAGTTGGGTGGCGATGAGGGAGGTGGTACCTCCCACGCAGGGAATTAACCAGCAGATGAAGCCTGCAAGACAGAGCTTGGCGTGGAGTGGGTGAGCACACATACTTATCGTTGCTGCTGCTGGTTTGGACGCTGGCTGGAGGGGTAGGCTCGAGTGAGAACTGTGGGGACTTGACCGTGCTTCCTGTTGAGGGAGGGACTGCAAATGGAATGTCAGGGCTGGAGGTCTAGACAGGGGTGTGACAGACATAGAAGTGACAGCTGAAGTCATGGCGGTAGATGCAAATGCCAAGGTGAGCTGCAATAAGACCAGGGTAGACATCAATGAGAAAACGCTGTAAAGGAGTTTGGGAGGGAGCTATACTGATGCTAATAGCTGTAGTTAACAAGTATTGCGCCCCAGCCATGTGCTCTGTGCTAACACAGATCCCGTGATTCAGTCACCACAGCAACTCTATGAAATCCGCACTGTCATTCTCCATTTGACAGGTGGGGAAACTGAGGCTGGGCTTAAGTGACTTGTCCGTGCTCCCTGGGCTGTTCCGCCCCGGGCCATGCAGCTCCACACCCTGGGAACACAGTCCTGAGAGACTCGTGTCACCAACGTGGGGAAGGAGAGGGAAGAAGTGAGAGTTGCTGAAGCCAGGGTGACAGTGGGGATGGAGACCAATGGACAAAGAAGGAAGAAGACTTTCTTTTCCAAGTTGGGAGGGGAGCAGGAAAGAGACGATTGCGAGAGAATTTTAAGGCAAGAGGAAGGAAGTTGAGGAAGCCTGACTCTACCATACTTAAGATAATCTGATGGAATGACAGGGACAGAGTGTGGCCAGGATTCGAGGAGGAGAATGTCCTAATATCTGGACATGCCGAGAGGAGACAAGCTGGACTGGATGGTAACAGTGGGAGTGCCAGCTGAGGGGTGATCTGGGCAAGTAAGATCATCAGCCACACACCTGATCACAAAGCCCGTTTGAGCTCAAGAATCTGCATGATGACAAAATGGGGCAAAGCCATTTCTCCCTGGATCTTCCAAAATGTCTGGCTGAGAAGGTCAACAACTGTGCCTCAGAGGCCCTGACTACATCAGTTTGTCTCTTTGGCAACACAGTTTTATTGCTCCCATAAAGATGTGTGGCTGCCAAGAAGCATACTTATCTCCAGGCAGGTTAGCCTTTTGATACAGTGGACTTTCTAAGAATTTCCCAGTTCAGGGCAGGAATTACTGGTGCTAAGCTCTGTAAAGAGATACACATTACTCCATTCAGTTCCTAAAGAAGGAAGCCTCTGGGAAGGCAGGAACCCTTGGAATGTAATAAGGGGCACAAAAACCTGGAGACTAGCCAGGACCATACAGTCGGGGCCTTCTTCTCAAGTAGGCTGTGTGCCAGTAGGAAGTGAGGGCTGGAGCAATGGCAGCCCAAAAGTGGAGGGAGGAGGTTTGTGAAGAGGCCAGGCATATAGCCATGCCGTTCAAGAGGTGCCCTTGAGCTCTGGGCAGTGTGACTGAATATTTTTCAAACTGTGGTCCCACATAGCTTGCCAAGATTAATGAAGGTGTACACAACAAAACACACCGTTGTGTAAATTACATACAGTGGGGACACATCCATTTGTTCTTTGAATCAATTGACAAGGGCAAATATTGTCCTGATTTCTAGACTTCACACTAGTGTTGGTAGTTCTCAGAGCTGGGTCGGTATCTACAATCTTTCCACAGTAGGCTTGGCAGGTCATGGCAGGTGACAGCAGGGCATGGCTGCCTGAGATTAGCAAGTCCAGCACTTCCGGAATCTGAGGTCACATCAGGGCAAGGTAATAAAGACAGGAATGATAACTATTTGCCTCAAGTAAAGTACATTTGCACAACACACATTTTAGTAAAGTACATTTGCCAACATTCTCATTTAATTTTCACAAAAGCCAAATGATGTGGGCAGGCCACTGATTCTTCCCCTTTTGTGTATGATGAGGAAACTGCAGCCCAGTGTGGTTGAGTCCTTTGCACCAGGTTGTACAGTAAATAGCAACTGAGCAACAGAGCAAACCCCAGCTGCTCCTAACCCAGGGCTCTTTCTACTAAACCATCTGCCTATCGTGGACTCTTTAGATCATGAGAAAACTGCTGGACTCTTTAGAAACAGGAACTGGGCCAGAGCTTCCCAGTTGGTAATACCCTGGGGAAGTGAACTGAGGGGTCCCTCAGCTTGTTCAAACCCAAACCACAGAGGTTATACCCAACCCATTTGTTGGAGGATGTCCATCCACATTACTGGATGCTTCCATAGCATCTTTGACAAGTGTGGCAGCTTATGATTTGGAAGTTTCTTTTAGCATCTATAGTCTCTGGCACAAGGACCAGACAGGGCTGGGCTTGGAGGAATG
>NW_006788200.1:3899604-3915413 GCF_000442215.2 Lipotes vexillifer
GAGGCCCCGGTGCTAGAGCTGCCGACCAGATGCTCAGGTGTTCACTGAATGGATGTTGATGCACATAAGGCCCACAGTGTCAGGCGCAGGGCCACAGTGCCTGGGACAGGCCACAGTGTGTGATTCCTATCATCAGGAAACTCACTGAACCGGTTAAGGCAAAACAACATGCTCAGGAAACAGCAGCAGCCAGGACAGACCATGATAGGGGGTACAGCCTTGGCATGGACTAGGGGTCCCAGCTTTTTCTACGAGTACCTTTTAAATATATAAAATGGAGGGCTTCTCTGGTGGCGCAGTGGCTGAGAGTCTGCCTGCCGATGCAGGGGACACGGGTTCGTGCCCCGGTCCGGGGGGATCCCACATGCCGCAGAGCGGCTGGGCCCGTGAGCCGTGGCCGCTGAGCCCGCGCGTCCGGAGCCTGTGCTCCGCAACGGGAGAGGCCACAGCAGTGAAAGGCCCGCATGCCACAAAATAAATAAATAAATAAATATATAAAATGGAGACCAACCCATAGAACAGCTGTTTACTTTGTGTCCACAGATTAAGAAAACACATATGACAAGAAGCTACCATGTATCATCAGTGTATTTAAGTAATTGTTATTGTGTTCCCACAATAGCAGCTACACATATGAGAAAAATGGCCAGACACGTATGTGAGATATTTTAGGAATTCTGTCAATCTATAATGCTTGTGGATTGATGGGTCCCTTGAAATAACCCCATGCTGCCCCCTTCCATTTGAGAGCCTGCTGGCCCAGAGGCATTCGAGCACAGAACACTTGGTGAGCCTGCACATTGGTAACTGGGGACCAGCAGGGCCTCATCAGTGGGTGGAGGACTTGTTAAGGATTTTCTGGAGAAAGTGACCTGTTGAGAAATGATGTTGTATTTCCACCCCACCCTAACATAGGCACACAGAGGAGGACTGGTGGCGCTGTCCCTTCCAGAGAGGCTCCTGAGGCCTGGGCCCTCCTTACTTCAGTGGATCAGTGACCAGTCACTGTGTTTCAGCTGACTTTCCTGTTTCCAAGGTCATGACCCACTGAAGAAATTGAACAGCATTTGCCTGAAAAAGGAAAGAAGTGAAACTTCTTTGTGTTTGTGTCTGGGAAGGATACAGCGGGATGCAGTGGCAGGACCCTGGGCTCTGAGAAGAGGGGCACTAGTGGCAGATCTGTGGGGACCTCAGCCTGCATCTGGGCCAGTGCAGCCTCTCTGAGGTAGGAGGACCCCTGCAAGGAGTGGCTGCATGTGTACCTGTTAGAACTGGCCAAACCTGGACACCCGTACTCTCTGCAGAGCTCCCTGCAGAGGCACCTGCCTACAGAGGGACCTCCTGGCCCAGGCAGGAGCCAGCAAGCAAGGCACCAGACACTGCTGCTGAGCGGGGGAGCCAGACAGCCACAGTGTGTGCTCCGAGGAGCGATGGCGGGGACTGAGCTGGACAAGGCAGGGGAGCTCGGAGGAGGGGTCTTTTTAGAACTGTGTAGGCCTTCCTAAGCTCCTAGGTGAAGGTTAGGAACAGGGTGGGGGGCAATTTTATCAACTTTGAACATCCTGCTCGTCTCGGTGTAGGGTGCTTGAGTTGACCCTAAATGAATTTGGGAAAACAAAGAAAACCACAGGCATCCTGAGTGTAACTCTACCTATCATAGTAAAAGACTCTTGATTTAGAGAGTACAGCAAAAAATGGCCTTCATGACAAAAAGTGCTCATGATAAGAGATAATCAAAATTTGATTCATCATCTTATCCTCATTTTAGAACAAAAAATTCTCATTAGGGAAACTAAATACGTTTCATTCTAGAAGGAAATATACCTAATGTGAACCCTTCACTTGCATGTGTGCACCCCAAGCCAAAGCCCTGAAGGTTCTAGAACAACAGGCTGAGGGTCAGTGGTTCAGTGTGAGCAGGGTGCCTACTTCCTTCCTTGGGTTCCTTGCACAAAGACAAATCCACATGTATCAGTTGTGCATATTTCCAAGAGCTGCTTGCCAGCAACCTCCCAAGTCAGTTCTTAAGGGTCACCAAAATTTGTTTTACACAAACTAAACTTGGTCCACTGCTAGAGTTACCGGAAGCTCTGCTTCGGCGCTTTTCTAAGTCTAGCTGCCAAGGCTCCTGGGCAACTCCTTCCCCAGCTGAGCCACAGAGCATCTTGTGGTCTGAGCAACTGATCAGAATCCCAGCGGTCTTCTGCCTTGTGGTCCCTTATGAATTGTCCATACCACCATTGCTAAAGTAGGTGGGCCCGTAACAACTCTCACCCGAAAGAGATTTGCTTCTCATTGAGTGACACGTCATTGATGTCACAGAATCCTTTTGTCTCGAAAAGCAGGAGAGGCTAGGTAGGCTTCTTTGCTCTGCCTGAGTGACCAAAACAGTTTATTTCAAGGCTAAGACGTCATTTTCTCAGTAGGATATGGTGTCTGGTGCATGCCATGGTCAAAACTCACCAACTGTGCACTTACAAGCTACACCTTTTATGGAATGTAAATTATACCTCAGTTAAAAAACAAACTAATAAAAACAGGCAGAGAAGGCCAGAGGAGAAGACAAGGGCTATTAAGAGTGATTGGTTTTCATGGGAAAAAAGGTGAGACTTAAGAACAGGGAAGAAGTCCAGCCAAGAATGCATCATCTCAATGTAATAACAAGGACACATCAAACAAGCCTCAGATAAGGAAAGTTCTGTTAACAAGAAAGGGAGTGGTGTAGTTTTGAAAAATGGCAGTGTCATAAAAAAAAAACAAGAAAGGCTGTGGAAATGCTCCAAATGAAAGGAAGCTAAAGAGACATGACAACTAAATATAATACATGATAGACTGGATCCTGTCCTGGGGGTTGGAGAGGAACACTCTAAAGGTCAGCATGAGATCACGGCAAGGTATGAGCATAGGCTGTACATTAGATACAAGTATTGTCCATGTAGATTATGAACCCGGCTGTTGTCCCACAGTATGTAGAATGGTATCCCGAGTCTTAGGAAACACAGACTGAAGTATTTAGGGGTAAAGGACCATTTTGTATGTAACTCACCCTGAAATGGGTCAGAGAATAAAATTATGTATTTTGCAAAAGAATTTCCTTATTGCTTATTTTGGGAGAAAAAAATGAAAGTACAAAAGAATTTCCTTATTGCTTATTTTGGGAGAAAAAAATGAAAGTACAGATTTGGTTCTGGTTTGGGTCTTGATGTCAAGGCCAGTTCTCGTTTGGCCAAGTGTTTTTCCAATTTTATCAGATTCTCTCCTTCTATCAGTAACTCCTGAAAGCCACATTGTACCCACAGCTGATTCGTGAAAACCCTGACTCCAAGTCAGGTCACTGTTACCTGGAGATGAACATGGCCCAGGCAAAGTTTAGGCACTGGGACAAAGGCACCTGTTCCTTTTAATTGCACACACGTGTTTGAGTGAAAAGTTGGGGGGTGGAGTGGGAGAAGAGGGGGAGGGAGGGAGAGAGAGCATACAAACCATAAAACAAATAAGGTAAAATGTTAACAATAGGTGAATCTGGGTAAAGGTGTTCTGTGTACAGTTTTCCTTTTTTGTACTTTTTTTTGCAAATTTGAAATTATTTCCAAATAAAAAGTTTCTTTAAAAATATTGGGGTTGAGGGAGCTGGAAGGAGTTCCAAGGGCTTCACAGCATCAACTTGTGTCTAGAAGGCCTTGGCCACCAGTTCAGACTCGTGTCAGTATTCCAGGTCACCATGACAATTCTATTGCTGTAATAATTGTAAATGGATCATTTTCAAGCAATAAAAGCTAGATTGATTATTTTATAACCCTAGGAGAATGTGAGAGAATTTCCTTATTGCTTATCCTGAAAAGAAAAGGAAAAAAGTACAGGTTTTTTGTTGACAAAGTCAGTTGGAGGTAGGACAAGTTTATTTTTCAACATCTGTCCCCCAAACAAACAGAATGTTATCAGGACATTCTCTTTCAATCAGTAACTTCTGAAAGCTACATCATACCCATAGTTGATTCATGAAAACCTTGACTCCTGGGACAGATCACTGTTACTTCGACATGAGCATGGCCCAGGCAGAGTTTATATGTTGGGACAATTAACATCTATGTGGGCTAATGTCAAATTTTCCCAGGATGACCCTGGTGGTATCATAGTGGATTTGGGAGAGAAAGGGGTGTTCAGTGACCTCTCAGTGGATTCTCAAAGACCACGGTGTCTGATCTTGCTCTGAGCTCAGAGGGCCCTGTGCCCCTAAAGGTGGCCACCACCCCTGCTCACTCCCTGCTATAGACTATAGAATGAGACTCAGCCTCCTGCCCACGCTGTAGTTGGCCTAATGTACGTGGCCAGGATGACTCTGTTCCCCCAACATAGAAAGAAAATACAGGATTAGTTTGTTCAAGCATACTTTCCAGGCAAATAGGAACCTCCCCCTGGACCTCGTCTACTTCTGGGTTGAGTGAAAAAGACAGGTTGTACTTTACTCCTAAATCTCCGGTTTGGACTGTGGCATCATGAAGCTGAGTATTTTTTCCTAACCTTTATTTGATAAAGATGGGGCTATGTAGGGGGCTTGGATGTTCACCTATATAACAAAAGTGATCTGTCTCTTAACCAGCATGTGTAAAACCCCATTGAGGGGGTGCTTACCGGGAATTAAACCCAGGTGGCAAAATACGCATGTGGTCACAGGCAAGCTTCATTCTGTTTCTGTCCTGGCCATGTCATGTTAGTTCTTCAAGAAGGGAAATTTGAGAACATGAGTCTGCTTTATCTGCACTGGGACTAGGAGGTCTCTCTGGCCGTGAGTCAAAGCTGTGCTAAAAGGTCCGTTGCAGGGGCCTCCCTGGTGGCTCAGTGGTTGAGAGTCCGCCTGCCGACGCAGGGAACACGGGTTCGTGCCCCAGTCCGGGGGGATCCCACATGCTGCAGAGCGGCTGGGCCCGTGAGCCATGGCCGCTGAGCCTGCGCGTCCGGAGCCTGTGCTCCGCAACGGGAGAGGCCACAACAGTGAGAGGCCTGCGTACCGCAAAATAATAATAATAATAATAAAATAAAATCAAAGGTCCATAGCAGAGTAGACAGGCATGAGGCAGGGAGATGGAAGAAGCCCGATGGAAGAATTAGAGGGACAGACAGAGTCACTACTTGCTGGCTACACACCTCCTGTAAAGAAGCTACTGATATAACAACTGATGATCTGCCAGCAGAGACCCCAGAGGTCAGCTAAGGAGACAGCACCCTGTGCCCCTGGACTTTGAGGGGCCAATGGCACCAGTACTGCCCTACAGCTGTTTCAGGGCACAGCCTGGCCAGGGCTGGAGAGAGTCAGTGAGAACATGTCCAGCCCTCCAGCCAGTGCATCCTGCACCCAACTCACACCAGTCAACTTGGTCTCAGTAATAATCTGGTGATAACATTGCACCCCTACAGTGTTCCTAGTACCATGCTGAGCTCTTTATAGGTATTACCTTGTTTATACTCACAACAGCCTGTTCCCTTTTTTATTTAAAAAATACAATTTTCCAACTTTATTGAGATACAGTTGACATATAGCCTTGTGTGAGTTTAGGGTGCACAATGTGATGATTTGGTATACGTATGTATAGTGAAATGATTACCAAGATAAGGTCAGTTTACACATCCATCACATCACATAGTTACCATTTTGTGTGTGTATGTGGTGAGAATGTTTAAGATCTGCTCTCTTAGCAACTTTCAAGTGTACAATACAGTATTGGCCTGTCCCCTTTTCAGAGGTAAGGAAATAAAGGCTAAAAAGGTGCCTACCAAGGTCAGAAAGTTGGTAAGAAGCAGGGCCAGGATTTGGAACCAGGACAGTCTGGGTCCAAATCTCATACACTTTTTACCACACTATGCACGAGTACACACACACACACACACACACACACACACACAGTTTGTTGGATTTTCCAGCCTCTGCTCCAAGAAGGAGCTTGGTATGCCTCAGCATATTTGATCCAAGGCATCGTGCAGTCACATTTACTCAAAAAGACATAGTGATGGTTGACCGAGAACCTCTGGGCATTCTAAGGCAACAGGTGCTTTATCACCTGGCTGGGATTTTGTCCAGTCTGGCTGCACATGCTGGCAGGAGCTCCCTGTTGGGACTTCAGAATACCCATCTGAGTTGCCAAGACGGTCAGAAGTTTTGGTAAAAATCAATTGGTGACGTGAGTGGGAACTGTCAATGGGCTGGGCTGACTCCAATGCCAGACAATGGTCATTCTCTTGCCCCCAGGTCACTTGCCATCTTTTTGCCCTGTCTTTGCAGCCAACCTCGGTTTGAAGCCCAGGGTGGCAGCTCTTGGGGAGCAGCCAGCCTACCAGGGCCCTGTGCATTGCATCATAACCATCGTGCGGACTGAAGGCCCGGCAGGGCTGTACCGGGGCGCCAGTGCCATGCTGCTGCGGGACGTCCCGGGCTACTGCCTCTACTTCATCCCTTATGTGTTCCTGAGTGACTGGATTACGCCCGAGGCCCACACAGGCCCCAGCCCCTGTGCTGTGTGGCTGGCGGGAGGCATGGCAGGTAAGGGCGGCATGGCCAATCCTTGCCCCCATGCTGACCACGGCAGCAAGACAGCTGGGGAGCCTACCATGCCCTTCTCAGCCCTGGGGAAGGGCAGGGTTCATCCAGCCACTCATCCAACAATTCTCTGTTAAGTACCTGCTATGGCCAGACCTAGCCAGGCAGACGAAGGGCTAGGAATGGGAATGGTCCCCCCTCTTTCTCCCATCCCCTTCTCTCTGAGTCCCTATTTGGACTCTTCCAGCTTTCAGCTGGAAGGTATATTTTGAGCACTTACTCTGTGTCAGGTATCACTGAGCTTTGAAAAGAAAATCTGTTATCATGGCTCACCTTTTTTGAATACTGGCACCCTGCAAACCTTTCTAATGTGAGATTTTCACTGGCCCCAGAAGGTAGGAATCAGTCTCCCCATTTTTCAAGTGAGAAAACAGGTTCAGCATGACCAACTCAAGGTCACACAGCTAATGTAGACAGTATAGTAGGGACTCTGCAGTCAGAAAGATCCAAGTTCAAATCCACACTTAGTCATTTTGTGACCATGGGCTGGTTACTTAACCTCCTTACTCAGAACCCATGCTGCATCCCCATTTCACTTTGGGTAAAAGTCAATGACCTTGCAATGGTTTCAAGACCATCAGCATTCCAGCTGCCTGTTACCCTTCCACACTCATAATTTTGCTACCGTCCCCTTACTTTGCTCTGCTCCAGCCACGCTGGTCTCTTCCCTGCAACTTGACCGTGCCTGGCTCTCTCCCCACCACAGGGCCTTTGCACTTGCTATTCCCACTGCTTGGATTTAGCAATGCATAGGTCACCAGGGACTTTGACAAGATCCATTCTGATGAAGAGAAGGGTGTGAAAACCTGATTGAAGTGGGATCAAGAGAGAATGGGATGAAAGAAATTGGAGAACCCAAGGACAAAAAACACTTCTGAGAGATCTGAATGTGCTGTATCGGGAAAGAGAGAAACACAGCTATAGTCAGAGAGGGGTACGGAAGTCAAGAGAGGATTGCTTCTCAAGAAGGTGGATAACTGATGGGAACATACTGTATAGCACAGGGAACTCTATCTGATGCATGGTGGTAACCTAAATGGGAGGGAAGTCCAAAAGGAAGGGGATGTCTGTATGTGTATGGCTGATTCATTTCGTTCTGCAGTGGAGGCTAACACAACATTGCAACCAAACTCCAATAAAGATTAAAAAAAAAAAAGGCAGATAACATGGTATGTTTGATGCTGATGGGAAAGATCCACTGGACAGAAGAAAATTGTCATCCCTCCTCCTCATTATCTAATCAGCTGTGCTTGAAACTTAGGAAACACATAACAGAGCCCGCATCTTAGCCACCAGACCCCAGTGTTCCCATCCCCCGCCTTGCGCCTGAGGCCTGGCCTGTGCCAGCTCCCAGTAAGTACTTCTTGACTGAGAAGGCAAACAGGCCCCAGCTGCTCTCATTTCTGGTGAGAGCTGATGCGTGTGGCCTGGCAGTCAAACCTGGTTTTGTAATGCCCTCGCCCATGGGCTGAGAACAGGGGAGTGTACCAGGGCAGCACCTGGGCTGACTCCAGGGAAAGCGGCCCCATTTATCCTGGAAGAAGGCAGGAGGGACGAGAGGTCCAGAGGGCTCCCAGAGGACCAGGGGCAGGAGGCTGGGACGGGCAGGGGGCTGGGGACAGGCTAAGGCCTCTTTTGGGAGCCGCTGGGCAGCAGTTACAAAACCTTGCAAACCAGCTGCCTTGGACTTTGGCATCAGTTTGTTTTTCTCTCCCCATCAAAGAATGTGCCAATTTCTCTGTTTATACAATAACCTGGCGTTGTTTTCTTAGAGTCCGTTAAAGTCACAAAGTACTCAAACCAGGACACCTGAACTTATCCAATGAATTAGACCCAGTGGCACATGGTCCTAAGGCTTCTATTCCACATCACTGGAAAAGATAAGAGCTTCTTAAAGACCCGCCCCTGCTCTTCTCTGCAATCCCTAAGCTGACCCTTCCTCGGCAAGCAGGCTATGTGAAAGTGTTTGTTTAGCGCCGCCTTCACGTTCAGAGTAAATCCTGCCTCTGGGGAGCTGCCAGCCTTCAGCCTCAGGCCTCACCCTGGTCTCCCTCCCCTGTGCCCGGAAAGTGCTATGGGGCCTGTTCCTGTTCCTCCAATAAAAGCTGCTAATAAAGCCTTCTGCTTAGGAAGCACTAGCGATGGACCTGGCACTGTGCTAAATGCTTCACGTGCATCAGGTTATTTGTCCTCATAGCAAGCCCATGAAGATAGGTGCTGCTGGCCCATTTTACAGAAGACAAACCCAAGGCCTAGAGGTGGCAGGAGACTTCTGCAAAGTCCCACAGCAAGTGGCGAGGGAGGATTCAGATTCCCCTTCATAGGCCCTGACCTTGAGCTCTTTCCACATCCCCCAGCAGCACATTAAGCCTCTGAATGGTGGAAATCTGCAGGGAGCCGGGTCCCCTCCAGACCCCAACCAGCCAGCCCCTGATACCTATTTGTCTCTCTCTTAACAGGAGCAATTTCTTGGGGGACAGCAACTCCTATGGATGTCGTGAAGAGTCGACTGCAAGCTGATGGGGTTTATGTAAACAAATACAAAGGTGTCCTGGACTGTATCTCCCAGAGTTACCAGAAGGAAGGTCTTAAAGTAAGCCCCACAGCAGTCATGCAGGGTCAGTGTTAGTCCCTGGAAGGTAGGGTCAGAGATTTTGGAAGATGTGAGACTACAGAGAAGGGAATCAGGAAACCGAGGTGCTGGCTGTTAAACTATGAAGCACTTGTTTCATCCAGTCCTTGCCCCGGCCTGGAGGAAGAAGTGGGTGTGCACCCAGCTGATGGGTTCAGAGAGGACCGGTAACCTACCTGAGGTCACACAGCTGGTATGTGGCAGAGCCGGGGTCTGGACCCACATCTGTGTTACCAAAGCTGGCCTCCTCATCCAGAAAGGCTAGGAGCTCCTTCCTCACTCCCTGCTTAGCACCTCAGCCTCACCCCTCCTATAAGTGGGAATTCCCAGAACCACCTCAATCATCACATCTTGCAGGTTCCAATTCCCATATCTGTCTTCTGCTTTCCACCCCACACAAGTCCAGACCCCATCACCTCTGGTCTCGGCTACTGAGGCAGCCTCCAGCCTGGCCTTGTCTTCCTTCTCCTGAACCTAAAGGGCTTATCCTAAACCCAAGCCTCTACTTGCCTCTAAACTATCTCAGAATGAAGATCAGGTTTCCACGTCTAGTGTCCAAAGTTATAAACATCCCCATCTTTCTTGCCTCCCACTATACCCCCTAGTACCCTCATGCTTGCTCTTCCTCGAATGGACCCCTGGCTTTCTTGGCATGCCTCTTAGTCAGCAGACTTAAGTGCAAAGCCAGGCCTGGCTACTTGTGAACTGGGGGAATCTAGGCAAGCTTCCCCTCTCTGGGCCTCAATTTCTCCAATGATAATCACCCCTACCATGAGCAGCAGAGATATTTGTAGGTTAAATTAAATTAGGCATATAAAAATTGCTCAGTTTAATGTATAACACATAGAGAACATTTAGAAAGAGTCATCTGTTTATCATTAGCATTAGTATTAGTAGTTTTATTAGTGTTAATGTTACTACTGACCTATGGGCCTTATCTCACGTGACTGCCTCATCCCAAGCCCTCCAATCCTTATTAACTGCCACTCCAGTGTGTCCAAACTTCTGTTTTTTTTGCTCCAATGGAGTGCCAGAGCTTGTCCTCTGGAAACCTGGTCTTCCACAAAGGCTCTCTCATCCGTGTGTGACCTCCCAAGTCAGTGTTCTCCAGCTGCTCCTGGACTACAGCCAAGAGTGGCTGGAGCCAATTCACAGGCTACTGTAGGTTTCGCTGCCAGTACTGAGGTCTGTCTGCCTATTAGCTGATGCACAGGTGGGCAAGATTCCTCTTGGTTCCCTTGGTGTATGGTGCTGGATCCCATAACTCCCACAGAGGCACTTTTTTTCATGGATGGATGCTGAATTTTTGTTGTTGAACTGAGGACGAAATAAGGGACATTTTGGGCTGCCATGATGCTAGTGTCACTCTCCCCTTGTATTTACCTTTTGTGAGATTTTTACAATATCTCTTCATACAGCTGCAAGTTACTGTCTAGTGATTTTATTTCAGCCTGCAGGGCTCTCTTGAGAATTTCTTACCGGGTAGATCTAGTGGTAATGAACTCCTTCAGCTTTTGTTTATCTGGGAATGTCTTGATTTCTCTCTCACTCTTGAAGGATAGTTTTTCTGGATATAGAATCCTTTCTTGACAGTTTTGTTCTTTTTCTTTCAGCACTTTGGATATATTGGTCCATTGCCTTCTGGCTGCTAAAGTTTCTGATGAGTAATCTGCTGAAAGTCTTATAGAGGATACTTTTTATCTGCTTTCAAGATTCTCTCTGTCTTTCAGAAGTTTATTATAATGTGTCTTCTTGTAGGTCTCTTTGAGTTCATCTTGCTTGGAGTTCATTGAGCTTCTTTGATGTTTATATTCATGTCTTTCATCATGTTTGGGAAGTTTTGGGCCCTATTACTTCAAATATTCTCACTCTTTCTCTCTCTTTCTCTTCTCCTTGGACTCCCAAGGAGAAGAATGAATATGTTGCTCTGTTTGATAGTTTCCCACAAGTCCCTTAGGCTCTGTTTACTTTTCTTCAGTGTTTTTTCTTTCTGTCTCTCAGACTCAATAATTTCTCTTGTCCTATCTTTAAGTTTGCTGATTCTTTCCTCTGCCTGTTCAAATAAACCTTTGAATCATTCTAGTAAATTTTTCATTTCAGTTATTCATTCATTCATTCAGTGCTTTTCAGCTCCAGAATTTGTTTGCTTTCTTTCTGGGTTTTCTATTTCTTTATTGATATTTCTATTTTGTTCACATATCATTTTCTTGACTCTCTTCACATCTTTCTTTAGTTCTTCAAGCATCTTCAAGAAGCATATTTTAAAGTCTTTGCCAAGTAGATATGCTATCAGGTCTTTTTCAGGGACATTTTATTTTGATTTTTTTTTCTTTGAGTGGACCACACTTTCCTGTTTCTTATATGCCTTGTGATTTTTTATTGAAAACTAGACATTTGAATCTAATAATGTGGTAACTCTAGAAATCCAATTCTCCCTCTTCCCCAGGGTGTGGTGGGTTTTGTTATTATTTTTGATTGCTGTAGACTATCTCTGTGCCAATGATCAATCTGAGGTGTAAACTTAAGGTTTTCTCAGTGTTTTTCTGAGCGTGTGCCTTTCCCTGGGCGTACGCAGTCACTTTCTAATTTTCCTCATACATGCAGTCGCTTTTGAATGTCCTAGTCTTTAATGTCTGGCTCCCAAAAGAGGAAAAAGAGAGAAATGAAGGGAAGGGAAAGGGGCACCATCCCTTTAAATTCCCTGGAAGTCACTTCAGCCAGTGAACAAGGGGGTTGCAAGATGGAGGGGGAGGTTAAACAAGAATGACTGCCCTCCTCTTTGCACCTCATGATCAGAAACAGCAATCAGTGACCAGAACACAGTTGTCCAGTATTTGGAGGACAAGGTTCTCATTGCCCACCCTGTTTCCCACAAGCTGTGTGCAGATTACTCCAGGAACATGTGCATAGATGCCTGCCAAAGAGTTTGAGATGGGGGATGGGTAGCTGCTACTGTGCTAAATGCTGACATTGACTGAAATTAACCACTGCCCAAACCCTCTCCTGGAAGTTGGAAGCCTTCAGTAAACTCCAGAGTTCTAAAGTAGTTACATCAAATTCTGTCTGTGTAATAGTTATCTAGGTGAGGAGACAGAGTCCTGGTATTTTCTACTCTGCCATGTTCCTAGAATTCTCACCTCAGTTGTTTTTTTTTTCTTTTCCAGTTTTATTGAGATATAATGGACATACAGCACTGTAGATGTTTAAGGTGTACAGCATAATGATTTGACTTACATATATCATGAAATGATGACCACAATAAATTTAGTGAACATCTATCACCTCATATAGATACAACTTAAAAAATAGAAAAATACTTTTTTCCTTGTGATGAGAACTCAGGATCTACTCTCTTAACCACTTTCATACATAATGTACAGCAGTGTTCATTATATTTATCATGTTGTACGTTACATGTTGTACATCCCCTCCCACCACCCCTCACTTCTGGTAACCACAAATCTGATCTCTTTTTCTCTGTTTGTTTGTTTTAGAAGTATAATTGACCTACAACACTTTGTTAGTTCCTGGTACACAACATAGTGATTTGATGTTCCTATGCATTTCAAAATGATCACCATGATAAGTCTAGTTACCGTCTGTCACCATACAAAGATATTACATAATTATTGACTATATTCCTCACACAGTACATTTCATACCCATTACTCATTTAGTTTGTAACTGCAAGTTTGTACTTGTTAATTTCCCTCAGCTATTTCTCTCCTCCTCAACATCCTTCCCCTTTGGCAACAACCTGTTTGTTCTCTGTATCTATGACTCTGTTTCTGGTTAGTTATGTTTGTTCATTTGTTTTGTTTTTTAGACTCCACATATAAGTGAAATCATACAGTATTTGTCTTTCTCTGACTTATTTCACTTAGGATAATACCTTCTAGGTCCATCCATGTTTTCACACATGTCAATATTTAATTGTCTTGGCTATTGTAAATAATGCTGCAATGAACATAGGAGTGCATGTATCTTTTCTAATTAGTGTTTTTATTTTCTTTAGGTAAATACCCAGGAGTGGAATTGCTGGATTGTATGGTAGTTCTATTTTTAATTGTTTTTGAGGAACCTCCATACTATTTTCCATAGTGCTGCACCGATTTACATTCCCACCAACAGTGTGCAAGGGTTCCCTTTTCTCCACATCCTCACCAACACATGTTATTTCTTGTCTTTTTGATAATAGCCATTCTGACTGGGGTGAGGTGCTATCTCATTGTGGTTTTGATTTGCATTTCCCTGATGATTAGTGATTTTCAGCATCTTTTCATGTGTATGTTGGCCATCTGTGTGTCTTCTTTGGAAAAATGTCTTTGCAGGTCCTCTGCCCAGTTTTTAATTGGGTTGTTTGGTTTTTTGATGTTGAGTTATATGAGTTCTTTGTATATTTTGGATATTAACCCCTTATCAGATATATCATTTGCAAATATCTTCTGTTATTCAGTAGGCAGCGTTTTCATTTTGCTGGTAGTTTCCTTCACTGTGAAAAACCTTTTTAGTTTGATATAGCCCCATTTGTTTATTTTTGTTTTTGTTTCCCTTACCTGAGGAGACTGATCTCAAAAAATATTGCTAAGACTGATGTCAAAGAATGTATAGCCTATGTTTTCTTCTAGAAGTTTTATGGTTTCAGGTCTTAGTTTAAGTCTTTAATCCACTTTGTATTTATATAGGGTGTGAGAAAGTTGTCCAGTTTTTCCAACACCATTATTGAAGTGGCTTTATTTTCCCTATTGTGTATTCTTGCCTCCTTTGTCATAGATCAATTGCCCATATAAGCATGGGTTCATCTCTGGGTCCTCTATTCTGTTCCATTGATCTATGTGTCTGTTTTTGTGACAGTATCATACTGTTTTGATTACTGTAGCTTTGTAGTATAGTTTGAAATCAGGGCGCATGGTACCTCTAGCTTTGTTCTCTGTTCTTAAGATTGTTTTGGCTATTCAGGGTCTTTTGTTTTTCCATCCAAATTTTAGAATTATTTGTTCTAGTTCCATGAAAAATGCCATTGATATTTTGATAGGGGTTGCATTTCATCTGTAGATTGCCTTGGGGAGTATGGTCTTTTTAATAATATTAATTCTTCCAATCCATGAGCATGGTATATCTTTCCAACTGTTTGTGTCATCTTCAGTGTCTTTCATTGATGTCTTACAGTTTACCAAGTACCTTTTACCTCCTTAGTTAGATTTATTCCTAGGTTTTTTTTTTTTTAAAGAAGATTTTGGGGATAGGAGTTTATTAATTAATTTATTTATTTTTGCTGCTTTGGGTCTTCCTTTCTGAGCAAGGGCTATCTCTAGTTGTGGCAAGTGGGGGCCACTCTTCATCACGGTGCGCCGGCCTCTCACTATTGCGGCCTCTCTTGTGGAGCACAGGCTCCAGATGCGCAGGCTCAGTAGTTGTGGCTCACGGGCCTAGTTGCTCCGCGGCATGTGGGATCCTCCCAGACCAGGGCTCGAACCCGTGTCCCCTGCATTAGCAGGCAGACTCTCAACCACTGCGCCACCAGGGAAGCCCTATTCCTAGGTATTTTTTATGCAATTGTAAATGGGACTGTTTTCTTAATTTCTCTTTCTGATAGTTCATTGTTAGCAACAAATTTCTGTGTATTAATTTTGTATCCTGAAACTTTATTAAATTCATTGAAGAGTTCTGGTAGTTTTTTGGGGGCATCTTTAGGATTTTCTATGTATAGTATCATGTCATCTGCAAACAGTGACAGTTTTACTTCTTCTTTTCTAATTCAGATTCCTTTTATTTCTTTTTCTTCTCTGATTGCTGTGGCTAGGGCTCCCAATACTATGCTAAATAAAAGTGGCAAGAGTGGATCTTCTTAGAGGAAATGCTTTCTGATCTTAGAGGAAATGCTTTCAGCTTTTTACCATTGATTAAGAAGTTAGCTGTGGGCTTGTCATATGTGGCCTTTATTATTTTTACCATAAATAGATGTTGAATCAATTGTCTTTTGTATTTTTTTCTCAGAATCACAGTTTGTGACTCAACCAACAAATACAGAGTGACACATAAGAGAGATTCAAAAGAGATGCTCAGTTTTTATTTGAGACTTTTTTTCTATTTCCCCAAATATTAATGTATCATTTTTCCAAAAAGTCCTGTAGAAGCAAAATATATTGCTGATATTATTTCCTCCAAAAATTTACTGTGTTCTGTTAAAAGCAAACTCCTAGAAAACAACTGAGGTCAGATGATTGATTTCTTAACCTCAAAAGTGTCTGACCCAAAGTTTATATTCAGAGACAGGTTTTAAGCAGAGATAGCAATATTCAACTTGATTAACCACATCATTGACTGAAATTATTTTTTATTAGTTGCTTAAAAATGTGTAGTATGTAGGGCTTCCCAGGTGGCGCAGTGGTTGAGAGTCCACCTGCCAATGCAGGGGACGTGGATTCGTGCCCTGGTCCGGGAAGATCCCACATGCCGTGGAGCAGCTGGGCCCGTGAGCCATGGCCGCTGAGCCTGGGCATCTGGAGCCTGTGCTTTGCAACGGGAGAGGCCACAACAGTGAGAGGCCCGTGCACCGCAAAAAAAAAAAAAAAAAAAAAAAAA
>NW_006788200.1:3916828-3921811 GCF_000442215.2 Lipotes vexillifer
TTTTTTTTTTTTTAAAGAAGATTTTGGGGATAGGAGTTTATTAATTAATTTATTTATTTTTGCTGCTTTGGGTCTTCCTTTCTGAGCAAGGGCTATCTCTAGTTGTGGCAAGTGGGGGCCACTCTTCATCACGGTGCGCCGGCCTCTCACTATTGCGGCCTCTCTTGTGGAGCACAGGCTCCAGATGCGCAGGCTCAGTAGTTGTGGCTCACGGGCCTAGTTGCTCCGCGGCATGTGGGATCCTCCCAGACCAGGGCTCGAACCCGTGTCCCCTGCATTAGCAGGCAGACTCTCAACCACTGCGCCACCAGGGAAGCCCTATTCCTAGGTATTTTTTATGCAATTGTAAATGGGACTGTTTTCTTAATTTCTCTTTCTGATAGTTCATTGTTAGCAACAAATTTCTGTGTATTAATTTTGTATCCTGAAACTTTATTAAATTCATTGAAGAGTTCTGGTAGTTTTTTGGGGGCATCTTTAGGATTTTCTATGTATAGTATCATGTCATCTGCAAACAGTGACAGTTTTACTTCTTCTTTTCTAATTCAGATTCCTTTTATTTCTTTTTCTTCTCTGATTGCTGTGGCTAGGGCTCCCAATACTATGCTAAATAAAAGTGGCAAGAGTGGATCTTCTTAGAGGAAATGCTTTCTGATCTTAGAGGAAATGCTTTCAGCTTTTTACCATTGATTAAGAAGTTAGCTGTGGGCTTGTCATATGTGGCCTTTATTATTTTTACCATAAATAGATGTTGAATCAATTGTCTTTTGTATTTTTTTCTCAGAATCACAGTTTGTGACTCAACCAACAAATACAGAGTGACACATAAGAGAGATTCAAAAGAGATGCTCAGTTTTTATTTGAGACTTTTTTTCTATTTCCCCAAATATTAATGTATCATTTTTCCAAAAAGTCCTGTAGAAGCAAAATATATTGCTGATATTATTTCCTCCAAAAATTTACTGTGTTCTGTTAAAAGCAAACTCCTAGAAAACAACTGAGGTCAGATGATTGATTTCTTAACCTCAAAAGTGTCTGACCCAAAGTTTATATTCAGAGACAGGTTTTAAGCAGAGATAGCAATATTCAACTTGATTAACCACATCATTGACTGAAATTATTTTTTATTAGTTGCTTAAAAATGTGTAGTATGTAGGGCTTCCCAGGTGGCGCAGTGGTTGAGAGTCCACCTGCCAATGCAGGGGACGTGGATTCGTGCCCTGGTCCGGGAAGATCCCACATGCCGTGGAGCAGCTGGGCCCGTGAGCCATGGCCGCTGAGCCTGGGCATCTGGAGCCTGTGCTTTGCAACGGGAGAGGCCACAACAGTGAGAGGCCCGTGCACCGCAAAAAAAAAAAAAAAAAAAAAAAATTGTAGTATGTGAACATAGGAAGCTTCAAAAGGTATAAGAGGATATACTGTCTAAATGTCCCTCCTGTGACCCCCTGCCAGTCTTCTCTCAAAGGCAATCACTGTTATAAGTTTCTTGTGATATATTTTCAAAATATTCACAGCCTATGCAAGCATATATGTGTGTATGTATATTTATGTATGTTTGTATATGTGTTTGCATATAAACATACATAGTAACATGATTAAAAAAATAATCTTATACAGCCCTGGAAAGTTGGGTGGTCTCACAGTCAGATCCCCAGCTGTGGCAGGTGGAGCATCTTTTCCCGAGGCCCAGGGATGGCTCCAATCGTAGTGAGCTTGAGTGCTGGCTTTGTGGAGTACGCATTCCCAAACAGTTTTACTGCAGCTCACTGAGGCTGCAGCCTATTCTCACTTCCCTATGGAAGAACAACTCAGTGATAGTAAAGATCTGGAAAGGAGTGAAATAACGGCAATGGTACCCAATTTTAGTAGCCCCTTGTAACTCAGTGATTACCAGTAAAGCAGTCTTTATGGTAGGGGAACTAGTAAGTCCGTGGACTTCTGGGACATTCCCAAGTCAGAACGGAAGAAAGGTGGGGTAGTTTTGGATCCATTCTCTGCCTGCTGCGAGGATCATCCTAAACCACATGAGCCATGGCTCACGCTTGGAGAGCTGTCATCTGCAATAAGGAGGCTGGAGCAGTGACTTGATGTCCTCTAGCTCCACAGAGGTGAATGTTGTGAGGGGGTTTGTGACAGTGGGATGAGACTGGATGACTCTAAGGAGAGATGGAGGGGACCATTTGTAAGTAGGCACCGGTGTTGGTTACTCTTTGGTTCTGCCACTTGGGGGATCTGAAGGCCTCCCTCTACTCCAGGAATCCCCCACTACCACCAGGATGCTTTCAGCCCAGAGACCATTTTTTTTTCACATCAAGGAGTTTGTTCGTTCATGCATTCATTCATTCATTCATTCACTCATTCATTCATCTGCCTGTCCATCCATCCATTGATTCATTTAATAAGATTTATAGAGGATCCTCTAGGCCAAGCACTGTGCAGATGCTAGGGATTCAGATGTGAGCCACACACACAGCCCGGCTGTCACTACTCTGACTGGGACTTTTTTTTTTTTTTTTTTTTTTTTTTTTTTTTTTTTTTTTTTTTTTTTTGCGGTACGCGGGCCTCTCACTGTTGTGGCCTCTCCCGTTGTGGAGCACAGGCTCCGGACGCGCAGGCTCAGCGGCCATGGCTCACGGGCCTAGCCGCTCCATGAACCCGCGTCCCCTGCATCGGCAGGCAGACTCTCAACCACTGCGCCACCAGGGAAGTTCTGACTGGGACTATTAATGAAGGGATAGACAAGTCATAGGTGATTGGAGGATGGTGTGAGAAGTGCTGTGATGGCAGAGATACTGAGGGCACAGAAGACAGTGGGCCATAATCCTACTTGGGGTGGCCATGGCAGGGCTACCAGAGGGTATAGCCTAGTCTGGGGAGGATTCCAGCAGAGGGGACCAGAAGAGGCTCAGTGGTGAGAGAGAGCTGGCCTGTTAGGAGGAGTGAATGGCAGGCCAATATACTGCCCACAGTGTCAAGTGTAAGAGGCAGCTCAGAGCAGTGCAAGGAGAGAGCATGTAGGTCCTGGCAGGCCAGGGAAGGGTATGGACTTGACCTTGGGAAGTGGGGAGCCATTGAGGATTCATGAGGAAAGACTACTGTTTTTGTGTTCCAAAAGCCAAGGTGATAGCCAGTAGCTCTGCACTATTTTTGCCATCTTTGGGCCTCACAGCAGAGCAGGCCATAGCTAGGGGTAAGTAGGCACCAGTGTTGGTTACTCTCTGGTTCTGCCACTTGGGGGATCTGAAGGCCTCCCTCCACTCCAGGAATCCCCCACTACCACAACCACCACCAGGATGCTTGCAGCCCCAGAGACCATTCTTTTTTCACATCAAGGAGTTCGTTCGTTCATGCATTCATGAACTCTGGCTGCCTGAAGTGGCCCACGGCTCCTGCACAGCCCAGTGCTATGGGAGAGGAGGGTCACATTCCAAGCTGCGTCCTGCCTGGCTTGCCTCGCCTTGCAGAGCCAAACCCCGGTGCACACGGGAGCCTCTCTGTGCACCCAGCATGGAATTTTCCTCTCAGAGGCTGACCCAGTTCCTTGCTGCTATTCAGTCACCCTGGCTGAGCCTGTGGAATTCCATAAAGGTTAGACATTAGAGAGGAGTCCTAATGTTACAAGGAGCCTTCCTGCCCCCTACCTGACTTGCTCCAGGGCTAGGCTGGGCCACTTGCTCACCTCTGGGGATCTTAAGCTCCCTTCCCTGGGGCCAAGGCTCCCTCACCCCCCAAGGTACACTGAGGCCCTTCTCTCTCCTTCCTGACAAAGCTGCATGTCCCAGGCTGCCACGAGTGCCATGGTGCAGGCGCCTCTTCTGAAGGGATGTCTGTCACCTGATGTCCTGGCCCATGACAGTGGCTTGCACCTACCCTGACATCACAGTGTCCAACAACTAAGAAAATTGGGGACATGTAAGGGATTTCTACCTTCTGAAAATTATAGTACCAGTTCTAGTCCGTAAACAGTAAATTATACAGGCATCAATAAACAAGTTTACATCTTACACCTGACAGTTCTCAGGTCATTCACACTTGGGTAGTGATTTGCATTCAGACACGTGATCTCTTCCCAGAGAAGACATTTAATGACAGCTCCTCCCCATTCCACCCCTCACCAAGGCCTTTATTTATTCTCATCATGTTCTAGGTTATACTGTAGTTACTCCTGAATGGGGCTTATCTTCCCTAGTAGGTTATCAACTTCCCAAGGGCTGGAACCACATCACAGAGATCAGTGTCTACCCAGCATCAGGCAGGAAGATTCAGGGTGGAAGGAAAGCATCTTACCATATTCCCTAGGGGTGAAGACAAATACAGTCTTCTTGTGTTAAAGGCCGGGTTTAGGCCACTGGTACTAATACTCTTCAGCGCTCATACTAATGACCAAAGTGGAGTGCTTACTCTGTATGAAGTGGTGACTACTGATAATAAGGATGGCGGTGTGATTGTCAACAGTTAGGGAGTGCTTTACCACAGGCACTGTGAAAATGCCTTTAAAAGCAACGTCTCATCTATTCTCTCAAAAACTGTAGGAGGTCAATGGTATTATTACCCCCACTTGACAGTTGGGAAAATTGACTTCTAGGGACTTTGCTATTTTCCCAAGTAACACAGCTACTAACTGGCAAACTGTACCTGGACTCCAGGTGTGCCATCTTGAGCAGGGCCTGAGTTCCCCCTGCCCTGCCCCTTTGGGGACGTCCTGTGAAGCACCTGTCACACTTGTTGGTCATGGCCGGGTGCTCTACCACTGCAAAGCGTGTGGAACTCTGACTTGCAGAGTCCCGAGAACCCACCATGTGTGCGCATGCTCACGAGAGAGCGCAACAATTAAGCAGAGTGTACGTGGTGTTCGCGGGACTCACCTGTTGGCGCATAGTATGTAGCGCATGCGTACCGGGCCTGCGAAGGAGCGCGCCTTCAGAAGTGACGTAGCTGAGGGCGGGGGCGTGGCTGGAGTGTGTGTGTGTGTGCTGGGGGGGG
>NW_006788200.1:3921887-3924701 GCF_000442215.2 Lipotes vexillifer
GGGGGGGGGGGCGTGTCTCCACCCCCCCGGTCGGTCCCTTGGGCTCTGTAGGGTCCAGGCTGGGACAGGGGGCTGTGTGGGTGGGCAGCAGCACCGGCCCTGGCTCTGCCCTCGGTGGCAGCCCTGCGGAAGGTGCAAGTCAGTGCCCTGTGATAACGCCGCCTCCTGCCAAAGGTGTTTTTCAGAGGCATCACGGTCAATGCCGTACGGGGCTTCCCCATGAGCGCGGCCATGTTCCTTGGGTACGAGCTCTCGCTGCAGGCGATCCGCGGGGACCACGTGGCGACCAGCCCCTGAGCACAAGGTCAGTGCACCTCCTTCCCGGCCACTTGTGCCCTCCTGGAGCTTAAAACTTTCTTCTTTGAGGTGAAAATGGTGTGGCCTTCTGAAATATCCCTCTGTCATTTGTTTCCTGTTTAATCTGTGTTAATTCTGGGCTAGAATTGCCACCCTTCTTGTCATCAAAAAGCCCTTCTGAAATGCCCACCTGTGGCTGATGGTGAGCTGGACGCTCAGTAACTGAGGTCGGCACAGAACTTACCTGTTTATGGTGAGCTCACCTGTTTCCCATTCAGTGGCTTCAACAGCCCTTGGAGAGATGCGTGTTTAGCTTCACTGTACAATTTAAATAACCCAGGCTCAAGACTGAGGACTTGAACCAGGGTACCCACCGCCTGTTACATAGGCAGCATCTCCCCACCTCCCTACTGAATCAGTCTAGGTCTGAGGACAGGCTCCCAGAGCTTTAGAGGACAGCTCTGCTATACCATCCCTGCCTCCCTCACCCTCTCTTTTTCCTGTTCTCATTGTAGAAAGGTCACTACAGCCAAAGGGATCTAAAAACAGAAATTTGAACAAGTGACTCCCTTGTTCCAGTGTCCTCAATGGCTTCCCATTGCCTTCTAGGTTATGTTTCGGTCCTTAACAGCCTCGTTCTCACCAGCATCTTAAACATACCATCCTCACTCTCGCCTCTGGGTCTTTGTGCATGCTGCCCTTGCCTGACACCCTCTTCTCAGGCCTTCCTCTTGTTTTTGGCCTCACCAACTCCTCTTTGTTGTCCAGGTCTTGGTGTAGAGGTCTCCTCCTCCAGGAAGCCTGCCCTGATGTCTCAGCCAGGATTATGTGTGCCTGCTGTAGGCTCTGCTGTGTCCCTGCCACATGCCCTTGCATTATAACTGCCTGCCAACTTTCCCCACTCCCCAGCCAGCACGAAGGCTCCAGGAGAGCTGTAACTGTGTTTTCACCTCTGTATCACTAGTGGTTCTCATGAAGCCTGGCACACAAATGGCCACTCAGAAACACCGTTGAGTAGATGGATGATCAACTTCTAATATCCCCTCAATTCCTCCCCTTCTTTTCCTCCCTTGTTTCTCCTTCTCTAGCCCCAAACTAGTTGTGTGCAGAGCTCAGAAGACAAAGTGGGATGAGTCACTGAATTTTCTAGAAAACAAGAGACCATTTTGCTTCAGTCGTGGTGACTGCAAATTCTCTCAAAAAGGATTGTCTTCATTAGGAAGGTCTAGCCAACCTCCCTGTTGACTGCCCTGGGGCACCAGAGTCTGGCTAGGATGCATGGATGGGGCCAGACCCTAGAGCCAAGGGAATGGCAGGATGGATCAGGCTCATGAGAATGAGTGCAGGCCCAGCCCTGGACGCTGGCTTTAAATCACATGCTTGAGCTTTTCACTGAAACACCTATATCCACAGCTTTCTGGCATTTTGCCCTTTCTTACTAAAGGAAAAGGGCAGCAACACATTTTGCATAATTAAATATCCTGGGTAAAGAGTCACTGAACTTGGGTTATGTCCAAGACAGGGAAGAGAAGTCTGATTCTTAAAGCTGTGCTCAAATACTGGCCACATCCCCCTTTTAACAGACGAAAGTGACTTAAAAAAAAATCCTATCATAAAATCAATGCATTTTTATTGTAGGAAAAAATAGAAAATACAAATAAACAGAAAGAACAAAATAAAAATACCTGTAATCTCATGACCTTGTTAATATTCTTCCAACTTTTTTATCCCCCAAATGGGATCCAACTTTACTCAGTATTTTATAACTCACTCCTCCCATTTACTAGTTCAGGACCATTTTTCCATGTCATTAAATCTTCAGCTGCAAAACGGGTTTAATGCCAAGGCTTCACAGATCCTAGAGTCACTGGACGCTTGCCTGAGCCATGGCACCCTGCCACTTGTGGCCACCCTGGTGATTGGCTGCTTCAGGAGGAAAGAAGGCGTTGCTAGCAAGCCCCATCCTGATTGTCCTGGATTTGACCTTTCAGAGCAGTGCCCCACCTGGAAGCTTTTCCTTCTGAAAGCGCTCTGATAGGACAAGGGGCACATTTGTCTGTGTGCCTTTTCTTTGCTGAGGTGGCAAGGGGGCTGGTGCCTCTCAGGTGGAGGAGGGCGTCCCCAGTGACTCTTCTGGAGCCTTGTCTTGAACAAGCCTCACCCAAGGACTTCAACTTCCTGCTCTAATCCAAGAACACCAAAGCCCTTTAATGAGTCCTGGATCTGAATTTATCAAGTCGCGCTGAGATATCGGGCAGGTCGTGCCCCAGGCAGCAGTAAAACCCACTCTCTGAAGACAAGGCAGCCAGTGCCCACCTCGTAACCTAGACTGAGGACAGAGTGGGATGAGGTAGTTAGAGAATTAGGGAGCCTGAAAAGTGGTGGGACGCTGTCTGTCTCGATTCCTGGGCACAGGTGGTGGGAACGGCGTGGAATTGTTTCCAGGTGCCTGCGGGGAATAGAGTCCAGCCCCCTTCCAACCACCGGATACAGAGCCCTCCCCCTGCTCCCCCGCCC
>NW_006788200.1:3925744-3949198 GCF_000442215.2 Lipotes vexillifer
CTCCCACGAAGTCCTGGGAAGGAAGAGAACTTCCCTCTCACTCATCCACGCAGTTATCTTGCTCCCACATCACACATATGAGTGACCCAAGGATCATTTGAAACCAAGTAAATACCGCACAAGGTGGTGGTTTTGTGATGTGGTTAGTTTTGTCTGTTCACATGGAGAAACCAGGATCAGACTGTACGAGGAAGATGACCTTTGGCGGTAAAAGTGGGGTCCCAGCCACTGCTCAGTGGTCAGCGCTTGTGAATCCAACTGCACCATCCCTACCGGCCCGCCAGCATCCCCTGCCCCCAGAACTTTCCTCCGCCCTCTGCTGTGATATTCAAACTTCATTGGCCCACTTTCAACTTCAGGAAAATTCATTTTCAAGGCAGGAAGATACATGTTTTCCTACAATAACTTTTATCGAATTTTTACAGATAACCCCGGACAACCTCATAGCCTTTCCCCAGTCTGTTCTCATGGCGATACTTTGCCCAGTGTTACTTCACTGAAACAGTTTTCAGATGGATTGACTCCTGGATCTCGCTGACTGATAACCCCAGTTAGATGAAAGTCTTACCTTTCCTCTTTCTTCCCAGAGCCAGCATCACCTGACCAGGGCCTCATTCTGCTACAGCTGATGCTGATGGCAGCGTCTCTAGAACCTGCGGTAGCGAATTTACTAAAGAGAAAGAACGCCTCCCTGCCGACCCTCAGCCAACCGGTCTCACCTCCAGAATCCCTGCTTTCCCAGTTGCAAGCACTCTTCCTCACCTCTGGGCTGGGGCCGCTGAGCTGCTGCCTTGGAAGGACCTTTGATTCATGACCATCTATTTCAGATCCTCACTGGCACCTGATATCAAGCAGGATCAAATAGACCCTGCCCCCAAGACTGCTGTAAACTCACTGGGAATTCACAGAGGAGCTGGAGTTGTCTCGAAGTTCCCAAATAAAAACATTTCTGTATCAGATGCTTCCGCCTGGCTTTCAAGAGACTGGCCACCCTCATTCTTCCCTCTGCTTAGACCCCTGTGGATGTCGCTGGCCCAGAGAGGAGCCCGCTCGACACAGGTGAGGAGAGGAACTCAGATGGCGAGCTCGCTCCTTTTTCCCCAGCTGCCTCAGGTGGGCAGGGCGGCGGGGAAGCCTTGTAGCAGGTTTCTGTTCCCCGGACAGTGACGTGCGCGGCTGCAGCATCTCCGGGATGGCAGCATTGAGCGCAGGTCGGGTGGGCGTTCTCTGGGCCTTATTTTCACATGGAGGACAAAACAGAACAAAACGAACTCTTTGTCTACAGTCTGATTTCCATTATGATGTCATTAATCTAAATTTTACTTCTCCCTGGGACCACGTGGGGAGGCCACTGCTCTTTTGCTGTTATGTGTCCATGATGTCACTGCCACTTCCACGCCCCCAAGAGCGTCCCTAATCAGTCATACAGCCCCTTCCTCGTGAGCTGAATGCAGCTCCCGAATCCTTCTCAACACAGTGCCCTGGGAAGCCGCCACCAGCCAGCACGATGCATCTATTCCTGGCTTAAATCCTGGTGGGGAAAATATCCTTAGATTCCCCCCCCCCTTTTTCCCCCTTGAAAGGGTCTTCCTTGATTTTTCCACTGTCTCTCATCCCCCTTGAGTGATTTGGAGAATGTCTCTGAAAATCCCCTCCCCCAACAGACCCAGCACCAACACAAAGCATGGCTCTGGCACCAAGTTGAAAGTGTTCAGTCTCCTCAGCTTATGCTGTTATTGTAGCAAAGGGTTCCCTGCTTGAAATAAAACCCTCAGTATGGTCTCCTTGATTTTTCTCCTTTACTACCCCTGGCACTGCGGGGTCCCCGGGCGGCTCTATAGGCTGGGGTCTAAACTGTTCACCCCGCTAGCAGCAGGATGTTTGCTCATTCCTTCAGTCATCAAACATTTTTGAGCATTTACTACATGCAAACGCTGTCCTTGATGTTGGGGACAGCCATGAAGGGCCCCTGTGATAGAAGTACCACAGAAGAATGGAAGATTCTGGCGTATTAGAGACGGTTCTGTTTACATGAGAGATGGGTCTGCATGCATCGCTGGGCCCGGCAGGCACTATGGATGCTGGTGAAGAGAGGCTGACTAGCATCTGGTTCATTCCCGGGGGAACCTGAGGTGTTTTGTATAACACAACCCAGAACATGTTTCTTTTTTTTTTTTTTTTTTAACATCTTTATCGGGGTATAATTGCTTTACAATGGTGTGTTAGTTTCTGCTTTATAACAAAGTGAATCAGTTATACATATACATATGTTCCCATATCTCTTCCCTCTTGCGCCTCCCACCCTCCCTATCCCACCCCTCCAGGTGGTCACAAAGCACCGAGCTGATCTCCCTGTGCTATGTGGCTGCTTCCCACTAGCTATCTACCTTACGTTTGGTAGTGTATATATGTCCATGCCTCTCTCTCGCTTTGTCCCAGCTCACCCTTCCCCCTCCCCATATCCTCAAGTCCGTTCTCTAGTAGGTCTGTTATTCCTGTCTTACCCCTAGGTTCTTCATGACATTTTTTTCCCTTAAATTCCATATATATGTGCTAGCATACAGTAGTTGTCTTTCTCTTTCTGACTTCACTCTGTATGACAGACTCTAGATCTATCCACCTCATTACAAATAGCTCAATTTCGTTTCTTTTTATGGCTGAGTAATATTCCATTGTATATATGTGCCACATCTTCTTTATCCATTCATCCGATGATGGACACTTAGGTTGTTTCCATCTCCGGGCTATTGTAAATAGAGCTGCAATGAACATTTTGGTACATGACTCTTTTTGAATTATGGTTTTCTCAGGGTATATGCCCAGTAGTGGGATTGCTGGGTCATATGGTAGTTCTATTTGTAGTTTTTTAAGGAACCTCCATACTGTTCTCCATAGTGGCTGAACCAATTCACATTCCCACCAGCAGTGCAAGAGTGTTCCCTTTTCTCCACACCCTCTCCAGCATTTATTGTTTCTAGATTTTTTGATGATGGCCATTCTGACTGGTGTGAGATGATATCTCATTGTAGTTTTGATTTGCATTTCTCTAATGATTAATGATGTTGAGCATTCTTTCATGTGTTTGTTGGCAGTCTGTATATCTTCTTTGGAGAAATGTCTATTTAGGTCTTCTGCCCATTTTTGGATTGGGTTGTTTATTTTTTTGTTATTGAGCTGCATGAGCTGCCTGTAAATTTTAGAGATTAATCCTTTGTCAGTTGATTCATTTGCAAATATTTTCTCCCATTCTGAGGGCTGTCTTTTGGTCTTGTTTATGGTTTCCTTTGCTGTGCAAAAGCTTTGAAGTTTCATTAGGTCCCATTTGTTTATTTTTGTTTTTATCTCCATTACTCTAGGAGATGGGTCAAGAAGGATCTTGCTGTGATTTATGTCATAGAGTGTTCTGCCTATGTTTTCCTCTAAGAGTTTGATAGTTTCTGGCCTTACATTTAGGTCTTTAATCCATTTTGAGCTTATTTTTGTGTATGGTGTTAGGGAGTGATCTAATCTCATACTTTTACATGTACCTGTCCAGTTTTCCCAGCACCACTTATTGAAGAGGCTGTCTCTTCTCCACTGTACATTCCTGCCTCCTTTATCAAAGATAAGGTGACCATATGTGCATGGGTTTATCTCTGGGCTTTCTATCCTGTTCCATTGATCTATATTTCTGTTTTTGTGCCAGTACCATACTGTCTTGATTACTGTAGCTTTGTAGTATAGTCTGAAGTCAGGGAGCCTGATTCCTCCAGCTCCCTTTTTCATTCTCAAGATTGCTTTGGCTATTCGAGGTCTTTTGTGTTTCCATACAAATTGTGAAATTTTTTGTTCTAGTTCTGTGAAAAATGCCATTGGTAGTTTGATAGGGATTGCATTAATCCGTAGATTGCTTTGGGGAGTAGAGTCATTTTCACAATGTTGATTCTTCCAATCCAAGAACATGGTATATTGCTCCATCTATTTGTATCATCTTTAATTTCTTTCATCAGTGTCTTATAATTTTCTGTATACAGGTCTTTTGTCTCCTTAGGTAGGTTTATTCCTTGATATTTTCAGAACACGTTTCTTAAGTCCACCTCAGCTAGACCATTTCCTGGTGCTGCTGCTGGTTGCCAGTTTGTTCAGAAGAGTGTTGTATTCACGAAGCCAGGAGAGGTCTTCTGCTGGGTGCTCCTGATGAGCTGAGATCCACAACAACCTTCTGCAGGTGTCAGAACCTGTCCCAGTTCCTTTTGATTATCTTGGCTCCTCTGCGTGATTGAAGGAGGTAAGTTAACATGGAAATACGATGCTGGCCATATATTAAGTGCAAAAATGAAGTGGAAGGGTAAAATGTGTTACTCCTTTAAAAATATACATGTTGGGGCTTCCCTGGTGGCGCAGTGGTTAAGAATCCGCCTGCCAATGCAGGGGACACGGGTTCGAGCTCTGGCCCGCATGCCATGGAGCAACTAAGCCTGTGTGCCACAACTACTGAACCTGCATGCCACAACTACTGAGCCCGTGAGCCACAACTACTGAAGCCCGCATGCCTAGAGCCCATGCTCCGCAACAAGAGAAGGCACCGTGAAGCCCACACACTGCAATGAAGAGTAGCCCCCTCTCGCCGCAACTAAAGAAAGCCCGCGCGCAGCAACACAACACAGGCAAAAATAAAAATAAATTAATTTAAAATATATGTTATATAAATATATTCTAATTATGCATAATTATATAGATATTGAAAAGAATCTGGAAGGATACACACCAAACTTAATAGTAGCTGTTTTGGGAATATGGAATTGGGGGAAGTCTTTCAATTTCTACTTTGATGATGATGGTGATTTCTCTGTGCACCGCTATAGTGTTTCAGTCTTTTATAGTGAGCATATATTGATTTTATAATTTTTAAAAATAAAACCACATCTATTTGCAGAGCTGGGTTCCATGCTGGGCACTTATTTCTCGGGCTCCCGCTGGCTCAGCTGCATAGGCCAACTTCAGGCTCTAAGTAACAGCCCTTCCTCTGCTTGCCCTGCCCACCCCCATGCCAGTTATACACAGCCTGCAGCACACTTTCTGCACACACACACACACACACACACACACACACACACACACACACACACACACACACACACACACGAACACCTGGACAGCAAAAGGATGGGCCTCAACCTTAATGAAGGCACTTGACCCCAACCCAGACAAACCTCATGTGTAGCCAGTACTGGGAGGGATCAACCAGCAATGGCCCCGCTTACTGTTAGATTCTCCTGGAGGAGATAATCTTGTGGAATAATTGGGACCAACAGTTTGGGGGTTTTCGTTAGTCCACACGTCATACACTCAACCCAAAAGATGTGTGTTGAATCTGACTCTGTACCAGGTGCTTGTGGTAGGCATGCTGGGTGACCATGGCAGGGATCCTGCCCTCGGGAAGCTTAGTACAGGCTGATCTGTGTCATCATCAGGAATATGTTTACAAATGGAATTCCTTTTTTTTTTTTGGCTGAGCCTTACGGCATGTGGGATCTTAGTTCCCTGATCAGGGATCAAACCCGTGCCTCCTGCATTGGGACTGCAGAGTCTTAACCACTGGACTGCCAGGGAAGTCCCAGAATTCCATTTTTCAGAGAGGCTGAAGACAGAACAGAATTTCATGCTAAGCACCAGGTTTGGTGCCTGTATCCTGGTCTTGAAGAACTTCAGATTTGCCCTTTTGCCTTTCTGGGGATGGCAAAAAGAATACCAATAACCATTATTCTACAGCAGAGGTTCTCCACAGCAGTCCTTTCACTCTGTAAAATTACGGAGGGTCGCAAGGAATTTTTGTTTATGTAGATTATAACATTTACAGAAATTAAAACAGAATTTTTACAATGTTGTGTTAGTTTCAGGTGTACAGCAAAGTGAATCAGTTATATGAATACATATATCCACTCTTTTAGATTCTTTTTCCATATAGGTCATTACAGAGTATTGAGTTCCCTGTGCTATACAATAGGTCCTTATTAGTTATCAGTTTTATATATGGTAGTGTGTAGATGTCAATCCCTATCTCCCAATTTATTCCTCCCCCGCTTCCCCCCGGTAACCATAAGTTTGTTTTCTACATCTGTAACTCTATTTCTCTTTTGTAAATAAGTTCATTTGTACTATTTTTTTAGATTCCACATATAAGTGACATCATATGATATTTGTCTTTCTCTGTCTGACTTACTTCACTCAGTATTACAATCTCTAGGTCCATCCATGTTGCTGCAGATGGCATATTATTTCGTTCTTTTTTGTGGCTGAGTAATATTCCAGTGTATGTATGCACCACATCTTCTTTATGCACTCCTCTGTCAATGGACATTTAGATTGCTTCCATGTCTTGGCTATTGTAAACAGCACTGCAGTTGGGATGCATGTATCCTTCTGAACCATGTTTTTTTTTTTTCCAGATATATGCCCAGGAATGGGATTACTGGATCATATGGTAGCTCTATTTTTAGCTTTTTAAGGAACCTCCATGCTGTTCTCCATAGTGGTTGTACTAATTTACATTCCCACCAACGATGCAGGAGGGTCCCGTTTTCTCCACACCCTCTCCAGCATTTATTGTTTGTAGACTTTTTGAAGATGGCCATTCTGACTGATGTGAGGTGATACCTCACTGTAGTTTTGATTTGCATTTCTCTGATAATTAGTAATGTTGAGCATCTTTTGGCCATCTGTAAAAACTGAGAATTTTTAAAGTATTTGTTTAAAGTATAATAAGCCCATTACATTTTAGCACACATATTTTAATGAAAACAGTTATTCTTTCCAAACAAAAATAAATAATGAGAAAAGTTGCACTGTTTTACAGTTTTGCAAATCTCCTAATGTCTGGCTTAAACAGAGGACAGTTGGATTCCCATATTTGCTTCTGCTTTCGGTCGGCTGCGCTATCCCTTGCCATGTAGTTTTCTGAAAACTCCATTGTAAGCTTGTGATAATGTGAGGGTAAAAAAGGCAGATAATATCTTGGTGTCATATGAAAATAGTTTTGAGCACGGGTCTCTCTTTGAGAACTCCTGCTCTACAAAACAAAATCAGTCACCCAAAAGCGCTCTCGGCTGATGAACTGTAGAATCGCCACTAGGTGGCAGCAGAGGTCAACTAAATGCACGGCAGGTCGGGGCTTCTGTTACCTCGTGACATTGGTTTCAGTGGTTAGAGTGTCTGGGCCCCATGACACTTCTCTTCCTGTTTTTTTGGGTCTCATCATCTCCGTTGTTGTCGTTGTTCTTTTACTTCTCTGTGGTGGAACTAACTTCAGACCAGGGAGACCTTGCCTTGGGGTCTGTAATCAGTTACCTGCATGAACTTGGCAAGATTTGGCCCTCCTGGACCTCAGTTTCCTCATCTGTAAAGTGGCCACACTGTACCCTTACCTATCTTCCAGGGATTCAGTAAGACTGTACCCTTACCTATCTTCCAGGGATTCAGTAAGACTCTGTTGCTGAAGTGGTTTTCTAAACTGTGAAGTGCTAAGCATAGGGGTCAGAGGAACGTGGTGGAGGTTGGGTACTCTGTGATTTTTCCTGTTTCGGTTTCAGGCTGTCTTCCTCTCTCTGAGTCTGGGTTGTTGGCGTTTTTCATGGGGTGACACAGAGTGGCTGCATCAGTGGTCCCTGAGCCTTGTCTCTGCCTCTAAAACTCTGACTTCTACAGACGCTTGGCTCCTAGGCCTCTGGACCCCCAAGTAGGCCTCTGATATGCATGCTTGCGGGGGTGGGTGCAGATGCTGATGTGACCTTTCTGATGCCCAGGATATCTGTCGAGTCACTGATTCAAGTCCTCCAGGGTTCTGACTCCCAGTGCCTCTCTCTGACAGGCTGATCTCAATGAAGTTTCCAGGAAACATTTGGTCAAGCAGAGGAGTCCAGCCCGTGAGCACCTGGGAGCCAGAAAAACCATCCAGAGAATGTCTGCTTTTTCCGGCTGCTGGTGGAAAGTGGGGAGAGGCCAGCGTGCTCTGGGCCCAGTCACCCTCACCAGTCACAAGACCCACCCCTAACTGCCTTGTGCCGGGTGTCGCTCCCGTCCACACCTGTAGATTATGAAGACACCACTGTGTCTTACTCACCACTGTGCCGAGTCCAGCACCTGGCACTCCTTGCATGCTTTGCTGGTGTTTGTTGATTGACTCAGCCACATCCTCAGGTGTGCAAAAAATCAAAGAAGCTTGCTTTTTTTTTTTAATTTAGTTTTTTTCAAGCTTCCATTCTACCTGGTGGCAGAAAAAGTAATTTTGCCATTTCAGATGTAAAACTCAGAAAATCCAAGTTAAATACAGCCAGTTCAGGATTTTCTCCTTCTCCCTCTCCTGGGGTGACTTTAGATTCTCAGGGTTTGGGGTATAGGGAGAGGCTTCTTGCTCTTGGGAGATGCTCCATCCTACGCTAGCATTCGTCCTGTCTAGTCCTGGGGCATGGCCTTCCCTCCGTGGTGGCTTCTGTGGAAGCATCTTCATTCCCATCTGGTCCTGGCCACATGGTTCCTGCCTGCCATATCTGCCAACCCCGAGGCCCCTCTGGCCTTACCGTGCTCCATGACACATCCATGCCCCTCTCTGTCCTATGGGAAAAGCCTTGCCTTCCACACTGGAACTACTCAAGGGCCTGCATCAGGCCCACCTTCCTGGGGCTCCCTATGCCACACCATGTAATGGGTGGCAGGAGACAATTTCTTTTCCGATTGTCATCTCCCAGGGTACACGGGACATGTGGCCCAGGAGCCCTGCCTTCTCAGGTCCTCAAGCCTCCCTAGAGTTCTGCCACCACCACTCCAAGCTCAGCTGGGGGAGAAGCACTCACCAGTGTCTTCTATCATCTTCTCTAACTTCTCTTCCATGGTCCATACGCTATTACTTCTTCCCCCTAGAGCTAGGAGCTCTACCTTTGGAAATTCAAAAGCCAAGAATTAACATCTATATTAATAAGTAAAGGACAGTCACTTCAGTCGATGCAGAAAAAGCATTTGACAAACTCCAGTACTTGTTCATGATAAAAACACTCAATGAACTGAGAACAGAAGAGGGCTTCCTCAACCTGATACAGGGCATCTACAAAAAGTCCACAGCCAACATCAAACTTATAGTGAAAGGATAGGTGCTTTCCTACTAAGATCAGGAACAAGACTCTGGCCACTTCTATTCAACATTGCACTGGATGTTGTAGCCAGGGTAATTAGGCAAGAAAATGAAATATAAGGCATCCACGTTGGAAAGGAGAGCTAAGCTACTTCTATTTACAGATGGTATGATCTGGTACATAGAAAATCCTAAGGAATCCACTAAAACCTATTAGAACAAATAAACAAGTTCAGCAAGGTTTCAGGATATAAGATCAACCTACAAAAATCAATTGTATTTCTATATCTTAGCAATGAACATACCAGAAATGAAATTAAGAAAACAATTCTGTTTATAATAGTATTTGAATAATGAAATATTTAGGCACATTTTAATAAAAGTACAGGATTTTTACACTAAAAACTACAAAACCTTACTGAAAGAAATTTTAAAAGATCTAAATAAATAGAAAGATACTCCATGTCATGGATCAGAAGACTAAATATTGTTAAGATAGCAGTACTTTCCAAATTGACATACAGATTTAATGCAATCTCTCTCAAAATCCCAGATAGCTTTAAAAACAAACAAACAAAACTGAAACACTAATCTTAAAACTCATATGGAAATGCAAAGGACCCAGAGTAGCCAAAGCAATTTTGATATGGAAGAGTCAAGTTGGAGGACTCACTCTTGCCTATGACAAGGTTACGGTGATCAAGACAGCGTGGTGCTGGCATAAGGATAGACTCGTAGAGCAACGGGATAAAATTGAGAGTCCAGAAATAAACCCTTATATTCATGGTCAATTGGTTTCTGATGTGGGTGCCAAGATAATTCAATGGAGAAAGAATAGTCTTTTCAACAAATGGTGTTGGGACAACTGAGTATCCACATGCCAGAAGAGTGAAGTTGGAACCTTATCTCACACCATATTTGAAAATTAACCCAAGATGGATCATAGACCTAGATGTAAGAGGTAAAACTATGAAACTCATAGAAGAATACAAACAAATAAATCTTGTGACCTTGGGTTAGGCAAAGATTTCTTAGAATACCAAAAGTGTAAGTGACAAAATAGAAAATAGACAAACTGGACGATAACTTAAAACTTTTGTGCTACCAATACCATGAAGAAAAGGAAAAAGACAACCCGCAAAATGGGAGAAAATATTTACAAATCTTATATCAAATAAGGGACTTTTATCCAGAAGTACAAAAAACTCTTACAACTCAACTATAAAAAGACAGATAACTGAATTTAAAAATGGGCAAAGGCAGGACAGACAGCAGAAGCAAGAAGAACTACAATCCTGCAGCCTGTGGAACAAAAACCACATTCACAGAAAGACAGACAAGATGAAAAGGCAGAGGGCTATGTACCAGATGAAGGAACAAGATAAAACCCCAGAAAAACAACTAAATGAAGTGGAGATAGGCAACCTTCCAGAAAAAGAATTCAGAATAATGATAGTGAAGATGATCCAGGACCTCGGAAAAATAATGGAGGCAAAGATCGAGAAGATGCAAGAAATGTTTAACAAAGACCTGGAAGAATTAAAGAACAAACAAACAGGGCTTCCCTGGTGGCACAGTGGTTGGGAGTCCACCAGCAGATGCGGGGGACGCGGGTTCATGCCCCGGTCCAGGAGGATTCCGCATGCCACAGAGTGGCTGGGCCCGTGAGTCATGGCCTCTGGGCCTGCGCGTCTGGAGCCTGTGCTCTGCGGCGGGAGAGGCCACAGCGGTGAGAGGCCCGCGTACCGCACAAAAAAAAAAGAAAAAGAACAAACAGAGATGAACGATACAATAACTGAAATGAAAACTACACTAGAAGGAATCAATAGCAGAATAACTGAGGCAGAAGAACGGATAAGTGACCTGGAAGACAGAATGGTGGAATTCACTGCTGCAGTACAGAATAAAGAGAAAAGAATGAAAAGAAATGAAAACAGCCTAAGAGACCTCTGGGACAACATTAAACGCAGCAACATTCGCATTATAGGGGTCCCAGAAGGAGTACAGAGAGACAAAGGACCCGAGAAAATATTTGAAGAGATTATAGTCGAAAACTTCCCTAACATGGGAAAGGAAATAGCCACCCAAGTCCAGGAAGCGCAGAGAGTCCCACACAGGATAAACCCAAGGAGAAACATGCTGAGGCACAGAGTAATCAAATAGGCAAAAATTAAAGAGAAAGAAAAATTATTGAAAGCAGCAAGGGAAAAATGACAAATAACATACAAGGGAACTCCCATAAGGTTAACAGCTGATTTCTCAGCAGAAACTCTACAAGCCAGAAGGGAGTGGCATGATATACTTAAAGTGATGAAAGGGAAGAACCTACAACCAAGATTACTCTACCCGGCAAGGATCTCATTCAGATTCGATGGAGAAATCAAAAGCTTTACAGACAAGCAAAAGCTAAGAGAATTCAGCACCACCAAACCAGCTCTACAACAAATGCTAAAGGAACTTCTCTAAGTGGGAAACACAAGAGAAGAAAAGGACCTACAAAAACAAACCCAAAACAATTAAGAAAATGGTCATAGGAACATACATATAGATAATTACCTTAAATATAAATGGATTAAATGCTCCAACCAAAAGACACAGGCTTGCTGAATGGATAACAAAAACAAGACCCATATATATGGTGTCTACAAGAGACCCACTTCAGACCTAGGGACGCATACAGATTGAAAGTGAGGGGATGGAAAAAGATATTCCATGCAAATGGAAATTGAAAGAAAGCTAGAGTAGCAATACTCATATCAGGTAGAATAGACTTTAAAATAAAGAATGTTACAACAGACAAGGAAGGACACTACATAATGATCAAGGGATCAATCCAAGAAGAAGATATAACAATTATAAATATATATGCACCCAACATAGGAGCACCTCAATACATAAGGCAACTGCTAACAGCTATAAAAGAGGAAATCGACAGTAACACAATAATAGTGGGGGACTTTAACACCTCACTTACACCAATGGACAGATCATCCAAACAGAAAATTAATAAGGAAACACAAGCTTTAAATGACACAATAGACCAGATAGATTTAATTGATATTTATAGGACATTCCATCCAAAAACAGCAGATTACACTTTCTTCTCAAGTGCACACGGAACATTCTCCAGGATAGATCACATCTTGGGTCACAAATCAAGCCTCAGTAAATTTAAGAAAATTGAAATCATATCAAGCATCTTTTCTGACCACAACACTATGAGATTAGAAATGAATTACAGGGAAAACAACATAAAAAAATAAACACGTGGAGGCTAATCAGTACGTTACTAAATAACCAAGAGATCACTGAAGAAATCAAAGAGGAAATCAAAAACTACCTAGAGACAAATGACAATGAAAACACGACGATCCAAAACCTATGGGATGCAGCAAAAGCAGTTCTAAGAGGGAAGTTTATAGCTATACAAGCCTACCTCAAGAAACAAGAAAAGTCTCAAATAAACAATCTAACCTTACACCTAAAGGAACTAGAGAAAGAAGAACAAAGAAAACTCAAAGTTAGCAGAAGGAAAGAAATCATAAAGATCAGAGCAGAAATAAATGAAATAGAAACAAAGAAAACAATAGCAAAGATCAATAAAGCTAAAAGCTGGGTCTTTGAGAAGATAAACAAAATTGATAAATAATTAGCCAGACTCATCAAGAAAAAGAGGAAGAGGATTCAAATCAGTAAAATTAGAAATGAAAAAGGAGAAGTTACAACAGACACCGCAGAAATACAAAGCATCCTAAGAGATTACTGCAAGCAACTCTGTGCCAATAAAATGGACAATCTGGAAGAAATGGACAAATTCTTAGAAAGGTATAACCTTCCAAGACTGAACCAGGAAGAAACAGAAAATATGAACAGACCAATCACAAGTAATGAAATTGAAACTGTGATTAAAAATCTTCCAACAAACAAAAGTCCAGGACCAGATGGCTTCACAGGTGAATTCTGTCAAACATTTAGAGAAGAGCTAACACCCATCCTTCTCAAGCTCTTCCAAAGAATTGCAGAGGAAGGAACACTCCCAAACTCATCCTGTGAGGCCACCATCACCCTGATACCAAAACCATACAAAGATACTACAAAAAAAGAAAATTACAGACCAATATCACAGATGAATACAGATGCAAAAATCCTCAGCAAAATACTAGCAAACAGAATCCAACACATTAAAAGGATCATACACCATGATCAAGTGGGATTTATCCCAGGGATGCAAGGACTCTTCAATATACGCAAGTCAATCAATGTGATAAACCATATTAACAAAATGAAGGAGAAAAACCATATGGTCATCTCAATAGATGCAGAGAAAGCTGTCAACAAAATTCAACACCCATTTATTATAAAAACCCTGCAGAAAGTAGGCATAGAGGGAACTTACCTCAACATAATAAAGGCCATATACGACAATCCCACAGCAAACATCATTCTCAATGGTAAAAAACTGAAAGCATTTCCTCTAAGATCAGGAACAAGATAAGGATGTCCACTCTCACCACTGTTATTCAGCATAGTTTTGGAAGTCCTAGCCATGGCAATCAGAGAAGAAAAAGAAATAAAAGGAATACAAATTGGCAAAGAAGAAATCAAACTGTCACTGTTTGCAGACGACATGATACTATACAGGGAGAATCCTAAAGATGCCACCAGAAAACTACTAGAGCTAATCAATGAATTTGGCAAAGTTGCAGGATACAAAATTAATGCACAGAAATCTCTTGCATTCCTATACACTAATGATGAAAAATCTGAAAGAGAAATTAAGGAAACACTCCCATTTACCATTGCAACAAAAAGAATAAAATACCTAGGAATAAACCTACCTAGGGAGACAAAAGACCTGTATGCAGAAAGCTATAAGACACTGATGAAAGAAATTAAAGATGATACCAACAGATGGAGAGATTTGCCATGTTCCTGGATTGGAAGAATCAATATCGTGAAAATGATGATACTACCCAAAGCAATCTACAGATTCAATGCAATCCCTATCAAATTACCAATGGCATTTTTTACGGAACTAGAACAAAAAATCTTAAAATTTGTATGGAGACAAAAAAGACCCCTAATAGCAAAAGCAGTCTTGAGGGGGAAAAAACGGAGCTGGAGGAATCAGACTCCCTGACTTCAGACTATACTATAAAGGTACAGTAATCAAGACAATATGGTACTGTCACAAAAACAGAAACATAGATCAATGGAACAAGATAGAAAACCCAGAGGTAAACCCACACATCTATGGTCAACTAATCTATGACAAAGGAGGCAAGGATATACAATGGAGAAAAGACAGTGTCTTCAATAAGTGGTGCTGGGAAAACTGGACAGCTACATGTAAAAGAATGAAATTAGAACACTCCCTAACACCATACACAAAAATAAACTCAAAATGGGTTAGAGACCTAAATGTAAGACCAGACACTATAAAACTCTTAGAGGAAAACATAGGAAGAACACTCTTTGACATAAATCACAGCAAGATCTTTTTTGATTCGCCCCCTAGAGTAATGGAAATAAAACGAAAAATAAACAAATGGGACCTAATGAAACTTCAAAGCTTTGCACAACAAAGGAAACAATAAAGAAGACGAAAAGACAACCCTCAGAATGGGAGAAAATATCTGCAAATGAATCAATGGACAAAGGATTAATCTCCAAAATATATAAACAGTTCATGCAGCTCAATATTACGAAAACAAACAACCCAATCCAAAAATGGGCAGAAGACCTAAATAGACATTTCTCCAAAGAAGACACACAGATGGCCAAGAAACACATAAAAAGCTGCTCAACATCACTAATTATTAGAGAAATGCAAATCAAAACTACAATGAGGTATCTCCTCACACCAGTTAGAATGGGCATTATCAGAAAATCTACAAGCAACAAATGCTGGAGAGGGTGTGGAGAAAAGGGAACCCTCTTGCACTGTTGGTGGGAATGTAAATTGATACAGCCACAATGGAGAACAGTATGGAGGTTCCTTAAAAAACTAAAAATAGAATTACCATATGACTCAGCAATCCTACTCCTGGGCATATACCCACAGAAAAGCATAATTCAAAAAGACACATGCACCCCAATGTTCATTGCAGCACCATTTACAATAGCCAGGTCATGGAAACAACCTAAATGCCCATCCACAGACAAATGGATAAAAAAGTTGTGGTACATATATACAATGGAATATTACTCAGCCATAAAAAGGAACGAAATTGGGTCATTTGTTGAGACGTGGATGGATCTAGAGACTGTCATACAGAGTGAGGTAAGTCAGAAAGAGAAAAATAAATATCGTATATTAACGCATATATGTGGAACCTAGAAAAATGATACAGATGAACCGGTTTGCAGGGCAGAAGTTGAGACACAGATGTAGAGAACAAATGTATGGACACCAAGAGGGGAAAGCAGCGGGGCGGGGCGGGGAGGGGGATGGTGGTGTGCTGAATTGGGCGATTGGGATTGACATGTATACACTGATATGTATAAAATGGATGACTAATAAGAAGCTGCTGTATAAAAAAATAAAATTGAATTTAAAAATTAAAAAAAAATGGGCAAAGGATTTGAATAGATATTTCTATACAAGTGGCCAATGAGCACATGAAAAGATGCATCACTAGTTATAAGGGAAAAGCAAATCAAAGCTACCACGAGAGACCACCTTATACCCACTAGGACGGCTATAATCAAAAGGACAGATAATAACAAAGGATGACAAAGAAGTGGAGAAATTGGAACCCTCATACATTGCTGGGTAGAAATGTAAAATGGTGCAGCCACTTTCGAAAACAGTTTAGCAGTTCCTCAAAAGTTAAATATAGCATTACCTTATGACCTGGCAATTCCACTCATAGGTATACACCCAAGAGAAATGAAAACATGTTCACACGAAAAACCTTTAAATGAATGTTCATAGCAGCATTATTCATAATAGCCAGAGAGTGGAATCAATCAACCCAAATGTCTATCAACTGATGGATGGATAAATAAAATGCCGTATATCCATGCAAAGAAGTATTATTTGGTTATAAAAAGAAATGAAGTGGAACTTCCCTGGTGGTCAGTGGTTAAGACTCTATACTTCCACTGCATGGGACGTGGGTTCTATCCCTGGTTGGGGAACTAAGGTCCCACACGCAGCACGGCATGGCCAAAATAATAATAATAATAATAAAATTAAAATTAAAAAAATAAAAAGAAATGAAGTACTGATACGTGCTACAACATAATGAACCTTGAAAGCATCATGGTAAGTCAAAGATGCCAGTCCCAGAAGAACACGTCATATTCCAATTATAGGAAAAATCCAGAAGAGGTAAATTTATACAATAGAGACAGAAAGTAGATTATTAGTTGATTAGGCTGGGGGAAGGGAGGATGGGGAATGGCTGCTAATGTGTACAGGGTTTCTTTTGCGGGTGATGAAAATGTTCTGAAATCAGATTGTGGTGATGGTTGCACAGCCCTGTGAATATACTCAAATCCACTGAGTTGTACACTTTCAGTGGGTGAATGAATGGTCTTTGCATTTCTGCTGAGCGCTCCCTTTGCAGAGGGAAGAAAGGTGTTGGTCTGGGATGAATGAGGAGGGGAGCAGGGTAGGAAAGGAATTGCAGGGCTGAGACTGCACAGTATCCTCCTGCCTCAAATGGGAAGGGTGGGCAGAGAGGGAGAGACAGACAGATGGATGTGGACTGGTCAGCTTTCAGGCCAGAAGCTTCTGGGCTTGGCTTTGGCCAGTGACAATGTGCCCTGATCTGGAATCTCCTGGGCACAACTCTGCTGGGGGCCTGGCAACCTGGACAAGGCAGCCAGGTTGTTGAGACTGACTGTGTTGAGAGCCCACACCCTCCCGTGGGTCAGATTTAAGAATGTAGCTCTTGAGTCAGTTACCTGAGTTGGAATCTTGGCTTTTCCACTTGTGAGCAGTTTGCCCCTGGCAAGTTATGTAACCATGTAAACTTTCTGGGCCTCGGTTTCCTCATCTGTGCACTAGGCATAATTGCAGACAATAATTCTACACCAACCTCATGGGCTTGTTGTAAAGATCCAACTAGATATTGAACAAAACATCACTAACCGAGCGCCTGGTACACAGCAAACAATAAATGTTACTCCTTCTTTTTCTCCTTTCTCCAAGGTGACTTCCAGATAAATCTCAACTCCTCTGGCACAGGAAGGAGAGCAGTGACAGGGCACCTCATCACAGGCAGGCCCTGAGAATCCTGTTTTGAACTGGCTGCAGGGGTGCATCCGGTGGGTAACGCCACCTTTGTAGAAAAGCCAAGGGAAAACCGCCAAGCTCTGCTGGTGACTAGGCTGTGACAGTGGGTTGCAGCCTATCTCTCTGCCCATCTTCTCCGGCAGCTGATTGCATCCCCAGGTTGTGTTGTGAAACCATCACCAACCACTAGCGTCTGTCCTTGTTGTGATGCCCGTGTGGGGTGAGCATTGCTGAGGGGGTGGCTTCCAAGGCTGCAGGCTGTAAACCATGTTGTATAATGTGGCACAGCTCTGCGTCTGGGGCTAGTCATTCAGAAAACCCAGATAGGAGAGGAGAAGGCCCTGCTGCCACGACCTGGGTGCCACAGCGGGCTGTCCAGGGTGCCGCAGAGGTCTTCGTCCCTCCTGGAGGTGCCCAGTGCAAAGAGAGGGCCCCCCTTTCTGTAAGTGGGGCCAGAACTAAAGAAATGCCCACAAATCCCTTATCATAATGTTGAAATCCAAGCAGCTCTGAAAGCCCAAGATTTGTTGAGATCCATTTGGTTGCCAAAGCTGACTACCTCACGCGATTGCTCCTCTGTTTTTTGCAGAATATTAATGTGTTTAATTACAGGATCCTGCCCCAGGCCCCGCCATGGATGTTGTGTAATGTAAGAAGTGTGAACTGTGTATCCTCTTTCTAAACAGGTAAACAGTTTGAATTCTGAAAGCTCTCTGGCCCCCAGGTTTTTGGAAAATGGAATGTGGACCCGTATTATTATGAATCTTTTTTACTGTCAGGCTGTAGTCAGAGGGAACACAACACAGACACGATATATACAGAGTAAGAAAAGAGCAGAATGGAGAGAGCAAAGAGTTTGGAATCAGAGATAGCTGGGGTTGGATGTCTACTCTAACTCTTAGCACCCGTGGGACCTTGGGAAGGTCACTTAACGTTTCTGAGCCTTAATTTCCTCATCTGTAAAACAGAAATAATAATACCTACCTCCTACGGTTTATTAGGAGATTAAATGAGGTAATGTATGCTTAGTACATATAGAGTAAGGGCTTAATCATTACATGATTAATATTAATAAATAATAGTAACTATGTTATTTGATAGACCATTTTCTCAGCGCTTTGTCCATGGGAATCCACAGACCAGCTAGGGAGCCGGCACAGCAGCCACAGCCGGACCCCGCATTCGACCCACCCTGCAGGGCAGGCCTCCGTTGCTGGGAGCTGGGTGCCAAGAGGAAGGGCACTGAGGACACTTAGGGGTCAGACTGTGAGTCTTGGAGAGGAAGTAATATAGAGATGCTGGGAGATATTAAAACAGTAATAGCTGGAGCACGAATTCTCATGCTATGAGAGGTCCTGAGGAAACCTCCTCGACAGAACCTATACCCCACTCCCACCCCCCTGCCACGGGATATTTTCCCTTTTCTCGGGAAGCCAATGGGTCAACAGACTATGACTGTTGTCTGTCTGTATGGAGGTCTGTGTCCCCTGCAACATGCCTGATGGCCTTCAGCACTGAGGGAAGACAGAGTTTACACCAGTGAGCAGAAAGCCTCTGGACTTAGAGATCCAGCTTGTTGCCCTTTGATAGACATGTCATCGTGAGTTAATCACTGAGAAACTTGGCTCTTTCTGTCAAAACTAAGACTAAAATAATTATGATTGGAGGTACCCATAGACCCACCATTTCTGCACCAAATAATAAAACACTCCCCTGACCTGGGCCCCCTTTGCCAAAACTCCTCCACTTCCCCTATGCGGGAGGGGCGTGGCTGCAGGTGGAGGGCGAATTTCATGCCACCCCCGCCACTAATGGAGCTGCACAGCTACAGGGACCACACTGCCCATATCATCAGAGAACCTCACCTCTGGCCAAGGCCCGTTTGCTGTGCAGGTCACATGGATATTTCTTGACATTGTAACCAACAGAAATCCCTTTGAGGAATCCTGGCTCTGGGTGCTCTGAACTTTATGTATTATTGACACCAAAAGTACCAAAGGATGGTCTAGCCCCATAGGGAGAAGCAATTTTAATTTTACCAGTACCTAGAAAAATACTGCCCTTAGTAGATTCCTCTAAACCAGCGGCCCCCAGCCTTTTCTGCACCAGGGACCAGTTTTGTGATAGACAATTTCCCCACAGGTGGGGGTGTGTGTGGGGGGGCTGGGGGATGGTTCAGGCAGTAATGTGAGCCATGGGGAGCGGCAGATGAAGCTTTGCTCACTTGCCGCTTTCTTCCTGCTGTGCGGCCCTGTTCCTAACAGCCCAGACACGGTCCACGAGGCTTCAAGTCTGTGTTGAGGATAACGAGTCTTACTGTTATTACAGGAGTATTTGACTCATCAGCCCCATTGACAGACTTGTAGCTTTCTTTGTTCTGAGCATCAAGGAACAAATAAGCACCTAGAGACCAGACTTGAGTTTTTTCCCAAGATCTGTTTATTCCAAAATAAAGATATAAAATTTTAAACGAACTATTAAAACTGATTTTGACTTAGCATATGCCTTATTTGATTTTTTAATTGCAACAACTTAAAGAGGAGGCTTTCTAAATTCAATAAATAGAATAAATAACATTTCAGCTTCACACTCTGCCTCTCATCCTTTCTTTCTGGAAACTTTCCAGGAGAGTCTTCAGAAATGTCAGCGTATTGCCTGCTGTGGTTTGGTTGCATGGCTGTTCACAGGAAAAAGACTGTTGGGATAAAAGTTGACAAAGGCAGAGTGACTAAAACAGTATTGGAACCCAGCAGCCCCAGGAACCACCCTGCCCAGAGCCTGGTGAGTGGACGGGGGGGATGGTCAGTGGGGGTGGGGGTGTGCTGGCAGTGGGGGGCTTGAGGCATGGAGCAAATGGATGGGGACTTGCTAACATTTTGTGTAGGCGGCATAGGTGGTTGACTTTGAAGTAGGATTTCAGGGGTCTGCTTGCTACACACACACAGACACACACACATCAAGTGGCCCTAAATCTCTAAATCTCCTCATTAGAGGAAACCTTCTTGGGATGCTTTGAGGCTTAAAATTTTGTTATTGTCCTTCTTGGCTGTCCTTCCAAGGTCATTTTATAGCACAATGACTAAGAACGGGATTTAGGAGTCCCATAGACCAGAGTTCAAATCTCAGCACTGCCACTTATTAACTATGCAGCCTTGGGCGAATCAGTTAACCTCACTGAGCCTCAGTTTCCGACTCTACAGTGTGAGGGTGGTAAATCTGACAGTTGTCATTAAAGTAGGTATTCAATGAAACAGTATATATTAAGCATTTAGAACTGCATGCTGTTGATGGCAGAAACCCCCGCAGTTCAGTAGCTGAGTGAGGAGGGGCCCTCACATGGTGACGGTAATAAAAAAAGTTCACTCCCTCCCCTCTCCTCTAGCGACCAGCGTGTATGCTCAAGAAGAGGACGCGCTGATGGACATTTAGGGCAGATGACAAGCTTCCACCTGGATGTGGATGTGTCTTCCTTTAAACACCTCCTTGGCCAATGGAAAGAAAACTTTAACTTACAGGCCAGAATATCCACTCGGCAAACTGAATCTCTAAGATTATTTAGAACTGTATGGCCTATAGCCCTGATTCTCTAGATTTTAGCTTCTAATTACAATCAGGCTAGATTCTTTCATTATTCAAGAGGTGGAGAGAAGTAAAAGCCAACACAGGGGTGAGTGTTTTTGAAAGTGAGAGGGAACAATGAGCCATCCAGGCAGATCTCACTTTAATTCTTTTGCTCTGATTAAATTTCTTACATGTCCCTAATCAACCTTGAACTACCAGTTCCAACTTTATCACCCTTTCTCATTCAGATGGAGTTGGCATTGACATTCACACAAAAATAACTAACCAGAGCACATCACAGATAAAAACACACTCACTCCACACTTCTTGTTCTGGAGGGCTTCAACTGTTTTCTTCACCCGATTGAAAATCAGCGGGAAACTTGTTTTCACTATGGTGTTGGTCATCTGCGACAGACCCTCCTGTAAGCATGCTGAGGTGCAGTTGTCCTGGTAAATAACAAGGATTTAGGAAAAGAAACACTCAGAGGACAGCTTTGAGTAGGAATCACAAAGAAAATGCTTTTAGAGGCTATTTTAATTTAACCAATGTCATCTAAACTTGCATTGTTTTTTAGACAGGTCCCTTGCCAGGCTAGGAAATGATCTTCAATATTTCAAGGTAAGGCCCTTTTCCCACAGTGACACTCCCTGAAGATTTCCAGTATGTTGCGCCCCAGGGAACATGAGGCCTGTGGAACCCAGGAAACAGCCAGTGCTGAGTCTACTTTTCAAAGGATGCTTCCTTGTTCCAAGTCTTGTCATAGTGAGTTTGAAAGTACAGAGAAAGGAAGAGCCTTTTCACACCAGCCTGATGGGATATGCCAGTTGAATACTGCCATTGTTTCAGCAGTAGCTAAAACCAAGGATTAAAAACTGAGGGGATGGGCTGGGCCATAAATGTGTGGTTCCTCCTCAGAAGGCATAATATGCTCTTCTCATCTAATAGATGGACTGTGATAGGGAGTGACACCTAACCTCAACTGTGGTAAAAAGCTCAGGTTCTCCCAGGCCTGGCTTGTGAGAGAGTCAAGCACAACAGCACCTTGGGTAGGTGCTGCTCCCTCACCTTAACCAGGAAATTCCTGCCATGCTTCCTCTCTGCCAAAGTGGGGAATGACTCCCTGGAAACGCTTTTCACTTTCCCTCCACCCACAATCTCAGACACCCTATCCTCCTGGAAGGCAGGCTTCAAACCTTGCAATAGCTGCTCTAAATCAGCTAAAGAGAAGGATAGGGAGGGAGGGAGGGAGGGAGGGAGGGAGAAGGCAAAGTATGGAGAGTTTAGGCCAGTGGAAGGACAAAAGGACGTCATTTTACTTACATTGTTGTGCAACCCCAGAGATACCAGCAAATGGATTAGAAAACTGTGATTTGAACTATATCATTTGTTATATTCTCAGTCCCAGTTTGATTTAATTGTGCACATGGCCACTAATCTAAAAACACATTCAAGATTCTTTTTTAAGTATCGAAAAGTGTTCAGACTTCCCAAGGAGACTAAATGCAAAGAAATGTATATATCAATAGCATAGAATTTCAAGGTTTTGAAAGGTTTTTAAAACTGTTGCTAATCTGTAACAATTATAACTAAGTAACAGTTTCTTATTTCAGATATCATATAGAACAATTAATTTTGACTTAAAGGCTTTAAAAAAACATGATCAAGATTATTTTCTTTTACTATACTTACAGAAGGAATGGGCAGACACAAACAGTCAGTCACCTGTGAAAGAAAAATGTCAGAGTGAAGACTCCAGATGTGAAAACTAAAATTAGTTTGAAAAGATCTTAGAAGAGCATTTACTCACATTGGTGCTGCAGCTGCATTTTGAAGGTGGATGTTTCTAAAAAAGTAAGTGGAGAAACAAGAACCCATGGTGGGTGGTGCATTTTTCATCCTCTTATATTTCACTTAAATTTTCAATAATTGCCTTTCCCGCTGGCGCCCCCGTCTGCAGCTTACCTGCAGGTTGTTGATGAGGTACTCGACATCCTTGATCCCCGTCAAGGTCAAACAACTCTGGCTGGCCGCAGAGCAGAGGAGCAGGGCAGAGGCAAGGACCACGGCCAGGAGCATCTTGACAAGGGGCTGGAGCTTGGCCTTCAAATGCCTTCAAATCAAGTTGTATTTAAAGGTGCCCTGCAAACATGGAAAATCCCTGACATCAAACTGATACCAATGCCCACTTTTTCTCTGTAAATTTGGGCCACTTGACATTGAAAAAATATTTGTGTGTATATATATATCTCAAACTGAGTCACTTGGCAAAGACGATGTTACATTGTCCCACGAAATACCATTCCTCAGAAAAGATGCTTTTCAAAAAGTTGGGTATGAAGACGCTGCAGGAAAAGTTAAAGATCTTAAAACAATAATTTTTTTGAAGGCAGGAGATTCTGGTTGTGAGAGTGAAAATACTTTCCATGAAGGCCCAGGTCTGTATTTTCCCCTTTTTACTGATAAATGCTGATATGATAGCCAGTCACTGGTATTCTGACGAAGGTGGGTGTGGAGGATGAGAAATAGTGCAGGAGAGCGGTTT
>NW_006788200.1:3949319-4039613 GCF_000442215.2 Lipotes vexillifer
AGCGGTTCTGTCATCAGGGTTTTTGCAAGCTCAGTCTCGTCATTGCTACCTCAATCTTACTATACTTTACTTCCAAATCTTAAACTTGTCTTCCGTGCTTGGGGCCAGATTCCCTACCTCACACAAATGCATCCTGGAACAAGTGACTGAAGGAGGAAGTCTTCAACTTAAGCACAAGAATGCAGCAACACTGCCTGTTAAAACTGGCCTGGAGGATTCCTTAGTGTCTTTAGGGAACTTACATAGCACTGTGCAACAGCCAGTAAAAACTCCATGCTCAAAATAAGATAATAGTTAACATTTATTGAGTACTTATTACATACCAGTCACAATTCTAAGCACTTTATGGGAATTAAACCATGTAATGTGTACAGTCATCAAATGAGGTCTGTCGTAATTTGTCATCCCCATTTTTTTACCTTTTAAAACGCTGTCTGCACCTTAGCGTCTTGGTTCTTTGGAGAAGCTGTTCTAATCCCTATGAGCCAGGAAGCAGTCTTACTGTAGCCCTATGAAGGAAGTTGTATAATTATCCTCATTATTTTATTTTATAGCTGTGGAAACTGAGGCACAGAGAGGCAAATAATTTGGCCAAAGCCACACAGCCAGAAAGCAACAAAATTTGTATTCAAACCCAGATGTCTGACTCCCAGGTTCAGTCCTTAATATTCTGGCTCTCCTGCTTCTCTGTGTTTTTTGTATGCCTCTTGCATCAGGATATGTACCTCTTGTGGGTCTACTTTACCCCTGTATCCTTAGCACTTGGGAAGGTGCCTGGGGAACAGTGGGCCATCACTAAATCCTTGTTGGGTCAAATCATTAATGGGAAATGTTTTTGAAATAGTAAGAAATGTGCACATAAACTGAGATTTTATAAGACTTCAGACCTAGTTTCTAGGGTACATATTTGGAGGTGTGTGCGCTTAAGAAAATATATCTTCTACATAAGAGAGACTGAGAAAGCACCCTGCTTGGCACTTTGTGCCGTAGTGGCCAATGGGGACAAACCCGTAAGATTTCTCACCACTACTCTTACTACTGTAAGAGCGTGTGACATTAATGCTTTGCTCGTTGCACGTTGTTCCTTACGAGCGACGATGGATCATTGGTGTTTGGCGGCTCTATGTGGCCACACTATCTTGGTGGCAAACAAGGTAAAAAGAAATTGGCTTTCTGCTTAATTCCCCCAATCCTCCCGCATCTCTAACTTCCAGGCCTGTCCTCTGCAGGCACTAAGAAGGTTCAAAGGCTTCCCAGCCTATGGCAAATACTTTTATTACTGAGTCCAGTATCTATGCCCTTTCCTTGATTGTAGAACCCTGATTAGTTCAGGGTGGCAATGTGTCCAGCCAAACATTCACTTTTTCAGCCTCTCTTGCTGCTATAGGTGACCATGTGACATGTTCTGATCCATGCAATGTCTGTATAATTCTTTTGCTTTCTTGGTAGTAGGAGATAAAAGTAGCTGAAACCTGCCCTTACCCCTTGTTCCAGTTTGGGCATGGATGTGATGGCAGGAGCTTCAGCAGCAATCTTATAGCCATGAAGGAATGGAAAAGAGAACTGCAGCAATAGCAGCACTAACACTTTACATAAATAGAAAATAATCATAAAAAACAATAACAATAAAACCATGAAAGCAACACCAGAAAGTAACAATAAGAATAGAAGAGTGATACTAAATTCTAGCTAGATATCACTGCCTACTGAAGATGCTGAGCCTTGAAACTCAGTAAAAATGGAAAGCTGTTATAGAAATGGAAAATACCATGTGCTGGAGAGATGTTAAAAGACATGCGAGGGTCATATTGAACCTTTTTCCCTGACATCATTGGAAGATTTAAGAGGCTTGAAAGGACAGTCATCTCACCATGTGAATCAACATTATTTAATGCTGTGTGTATGAACCATGGAAATCATTCCACACAGCATCAGGTGTGCCTCTCACACTGAGGAGGACCCCTCTTACTGCACAGATGGGGGCTGTACCCAGAAAGACAAATGGATTGGTCCAAAGCCGTATCTCTAGCTAACGGTGGGGGATAGTATAGTGTTGTGATTAAGACCAGGAAGCCTGAGAACAGACTGCCTGGGTTCAGACCTTGCTTCTATCATTTGTTAGACACATGGCCTTGGGTGGATGTCTTGACCTCTGCAAGCTTCCATCTCCTGACCACAAAACACCGATGAGTGTGGAAAATGGGGATAGGGTTGTCATATAAGACCTATCTCAGAGAATTCTTGTAAAGATTAAAAGAAATGTTTATGCAGCATGTAATGCAGATTAAGTAGCCTCAGTCTGAAATTTGACAGGACAATGTAGTCTAGCGTAGGACTCAACAAACTGTAACCTGCTTGGCCACGTTCAGTGTAAGCCCTGAAAGCTAAGAATGGTTTTTAATCCTTTCGAAGTGTTATTAAAAAATAATTAACAGATAAAAACAAAGAAGAATGTGTTACAGAGACCATATATAGCCTGTGATGTCTAAAATATTGACTATCTGACCCTTTACCAAAAAGGGTACTTCACATATCACATTCCTCATTTTCAGAAGATACAGTCTGTTATCTCCCACTCCTGGGAAGGGCACGGCTAGGAGCTGGTGGCTCACGTGTCTCTTCTCCCACTGTCCTTCTGTCATTCAGGTCAGCCCTCCATACAGAGGGGAAGGGAGTGGGGGCCCTGGAATCTTTGGCTGCCTGATTGTCTGCAGTGCTGGAGGCCCATCATTTCCTGCAGCTGTCTGTGGAATGAGCTCGATGGTCCCACGAGCAAAAAATCTTCTCTTGGTGTAGCCATGACCCACCATCCGTGGTATCTAAAGTAGGCCCTGGTTTACTGGGAACAGTTTTGCATATTGAAGTCAGAAGAAAAGTGGGTGAACTAACATCCTTTTCTTCCTGGGACAAATCCTGGCCTGACCAGCTAGCCTTGGGTCACCCACCCTCCTACCTACCCCCTAAGAGCTGGTGCTGGGGATAGGTGATCAGTGGACATTGGTGCTCCTTGGGAAGGTTATCTAGCCTTTCCAAGCATCAGTGTACCATCAACACTCACCCACACAGGAATCTGGGGCAGATCACCTAGGCCTACCTCACGGAGGGATAGGAGTGTTCCATTTGGAATACTTCTCCAGGAACGAGCCACGTTTCCATTTGGAAATTTGGTCTGGTCTGATCCAGTCTCTACTCTCCCCTCACCTACCACCCTCCAGTCGTGTTGGTTTCTTTCTATGTCCAGCCTCCAGGCCGTTGCTCTTGCTGAGCTCTGCCTGGAATATTCTTCCTCAGCTCTTCCATGTATGGCCCGTTTTCATCCTTCAGGTTTCAACTCAAAAGCCACCTCCTCCACGAAGCCCTCCATGACCATAGTAGTCTTTGCAATCTGCATGATTCTGTCTTAAGGTCTATTCCTCCTTATGGGCTGTAAGTTCCACGAGAGCCAATACGATGACTGACTCTTGTTCATTTGTATTCCCAGGGTGCAGTCTATATTAAGTATTTAGGAATTACTGGTTAAATGAATGAATGATGAATACATTTAATCTTGTAAAAGCTTATTAAATTTATCTTATTTACAAAATGACCAATACATATTCTCCGTGGACCAGTAACAAAAAAAAAGAGCAAATATAACATTTTAAAAACCTGAGCCAGGAAAGTGATTCAGCAATGAACAAAATGAACCTTCCTGTTCTGTAGTCCCTTGAGAAATTTGAAGTACCTTTTAATCTCTTCTTTTCAATTCTCATTGAACTACATGAGGAAGGCATGTCAGGTGTGGGAACTCCAGCTCTGTAAAGGATGAAACAGATAGAGAGAGAGAGAGAGGTGACTATTCTTAACAATTCTTTCCCATCTCCCCACCCACTCAGTTATAAAAAAGAAAAGAATTAAAAGTACTTAAATGGTAGCTCTGCAGTTCAAAACACCATTAAACAGCAGATGTTTATCTACGCAAAGTCTACAACTTTTGAAGTTTAGCTTCTAGGATTTCTTTCAGTATCAGAATGTATGAACGTATGCAAATGATCACTTACAAAGGAAATACACCAAGCTCAGAAATTAATTACTCACCTGTTTTATCAAGAAGATTGGAGAGTAAGATGCTTACCAAGATTTAGCATAGATAACATATTTTACAATAAATGACAAAAGACTATACTCAACCAGTTATTTTGTTCTAAAGATAAAGTTTGACATTTTTGTTTTGTGATAAAAACCCATGTGTCATGGATTATTTCTCTGGGAATAAAACAAAATGGTTATTTGTTCTAGGAAGCCACAGCACAAAATGATACACCCCAAAAAAGGCACTCAGTTTCTAGGTAAAACCCAGTCTACTTTTTTCTGTAAACAACCAAGCGATAACTAGTTATGAGAATCCTCAAGCACTAATTTCTTAATCAAATAGTTATTTCTAAGTTAGTATTTCTCAATCAAGTGTGATAGGGCAAACCCCACTGGATGTGCTGTCATCCCTTTAGGGGCTTCTCCCCCAAGGAGGTGATTTCTAGCTGGGTGCCCAGCACCCTCCCCTTGCATCTATCCCTCCTAAGGAAATTCTGGGTCCCAAGGACACAGAGCCTACTGCTCCCAGACTGGCCCCTGTGCAGTTTCCAGAGCTCCGAGACCAGCATCCTCTCTTCCCTCCCCTCTGCTCTTCTCTGCACTGTTGGTGAATAACAATCCAGGCTACCTTTGTCAATGGAATCTTCACACCCTCCTATCGACGCAGCCCATCATTACCTGAAACCTGCTCCTACATTAGTTAAAGACTGTGGGACCCCCTTTGCTGTGGCTAGTTTACTAGTGTCCATCTAATTAAGAAAGGATAAGAACTCCTGTTCTGGATCCCATTGGGGAAGGCACTAGAATTTGTTGAACCCTTACTACATACAAGGTGACATGTTAAGCACTTTATGTATATTATTTGACTCGGGCCTCTTGACAATCTTTACTAGCCCCATTTTTTAAAAAATTTTATTTATTTATTTATTTATTTTGGGCTGTGTTGGGTCTTCGTTTCTGTGCGAGGGCTTTCTCTAGTTGTGGTAAGCGGGGGCCACCTTTCATCGCGGTGCGCGGGCCTCTCACTATCGCGGCCTCCCTTGTTGCGGAGCACAGGCTCCAGACGCGCAGGCTCAGTACTTGTGGCTCACGGGCCTAGTTGCTCTGTGGCATGTGGGATCTTCCCAGACAAGGGCTAGAACCTGTGTCCCCTGCATTGGCAGGCAGATTCTCAACCACTGCACCACCAGGAAGCCCCTACTAGCCCCATTTTATAAATGTGGAAATTGAAGCTCAGAGAGGCTGAGAGTCACCTTAGTCACACAGCTGGCAGTGTGAACTGGATTTATCTGCTTAGCTGGACTCTCCGATTCGTCCCAGTGACACGTCTACTTATATTGGTGCTATTGTACCATGACCTTTCGTTTCTGTGGCTCTTCTGTATATCTAAATATATGGTTGGGAATATCTGCCTGCTTCTTATTACTTGTCATTTTCAAAAGTGCCTTAGATGGCTTCAAACATTTATAGCTCTAGATTGGTTTTAGAATCCTTTTGATAAGTCTCCTCCCCAAAAAAATCATATTAGGATTTTAATTGGGATTGTGTTCAATATAAACTGAATTTAGGAAAAAATGATGTCTTTGAAATATTGAATCTCTCCATCCAGGATGATGATATGTCTCTATATATTCAAGCCTTTTCTTCCCCCTCAATTCAATTTTATATTTCTTTTTTCCTACAGGTTTTGCAGAGTTTTGTGAAGTTTATTCCTAGGTCTACCTATTTATTCAACAGTATTTATTGAGAACTTATTATATCCTGAGCATTGTTCTAGGCCTCTGGGGATAAAGCAGTGAGCAAAACAAAGTATCTGGTCTTGGAAAGCCTACATTCTAGAAAGCAGAGAAAGATAATAAACAAATATCTTGCTAATATGTCAGGTGGTCATAAGTGCCATGAAAATCAAAAGCAGGTGAGGAAACAGTGAGTGGTAGAAGGTGGGAGTTATGTTCTTTAAGGTGGTCAGTGATTTTGATCAGTATTAACTCTCTGATCCGGTGATTTGAGTAGAGGTCCACAGAAAGTGGGTGAGTGCGTCAGGCAGATATCTTGGAGAATATTTCAGGCAGTGAGAATAGAAAGCTCAAGGGCCCTGAGGGTAGGGTGTGTCTGCCATGCAGGAGGAACAGCATGGAGGCTAGTGTTTCTATAGCAGAGTGATGGAAGAAAAGAATGGAAACATTGGGGTCAGAGAGGGGGCCAGAAAGCAAATCAAATAGAGCATGATAGGCAGTGAGGAGGACTTAAGATTTTACTTGAAATAAGGTGGGAGCCATCGGAGAGCTTTGAGCAGAGGAATAACACGATCTGACCTGTATTTTAGGTCATGAAGAATAGCTGCTGCATGGAGAATAGCTGGGACACAAGAGTGGAAGACTTGATCGCCTTTTACGGTTAGATCTGATAGGCTGCTATTGAGGTGGTCTATATGAGAGCTGTTGGTGGCTTGGACCAAAGTGGTATCAATAGTGGTAGACAGATACTTCAGAATCTGGATGTATTTTTAAAGCAGAGCCAATAGATATGCTGGTGGGCTGGCTAAAGGATGAGAGAGAAAGAGAAGAGTCATTAACTGACATAAGGAAGACTGCAGAAGAAACAGGTGTTGGAGTGGAGGAGCTGTGATGGGGTGAATTTTGTTCTGGACGTGTTTAGTTTGAGATGCCTATTAAGCATCCAGGGGCCATGTTGAGTAGGTAGTTGGGTAAAAAGGGTAAAGACAGAGATGAAGTGTTTTCTATTTTAATAGCTATTGAGTGCAGGGTTACATTTTCTAACTGGTTATTGCTAATATTATAGGTCTAGAAGTTAGCTTTTGCTATGTAGCAAAAGACCACAACACCTGAGTGGCATGCCACAATAATCGTTAATTTCACATATATTTATGGGCTTCAGGTGGGCTTGACTGCACAGCTCTGCTGATCTTGTCTGGGTTCACTTATATATCTGCAGGTTTGCAGGAGTTGGTTAATCTAGGTTGGGCCTGGCTTCCACATACCTGAGACCGTTGGGATAATCCCATGTAAAAGTTCTTCTCATGGTAGTGGAAGACATGTAGGAGTAAAGCCCAATGCTTAGTTTCATCTCAGGCCTCTGCTTGCATCACTTCTGCCTACATGCCAGTACCAAAGCAAGTCATATGGCTGATCAATGAGCGAAGCAGGGCACCTTGCCCATGGTGAGAGGAGATGTAGCAGTTATACGGCAAGGAGCATGGATATGGGGAGGAGGGAGGAACTAGGCCAAATGATGCAATCCAACACAAGAGAAAAATGATTAATGTTTGTATCTTTATCTTATACCCACCAACTACTGAACCCTCTCATTAGTTTTAATGATTTTCAATGGATTCTCTTGGCTTTTTTCCTTAAGTAGATGTTCTCATCTGAAAATAATAATCCTCTAGTCCAGGGATCAGCAAATTTTTCTTAAGTGTCCAGCTAGTGGTTATTTCAGACTTCGTAGGCCATGTGGTCTCTGTCCCAACTCTTCAACTCTGTTGCTGTAGCAGGGAAGTAGCTAGAGACATTACATACATTAACGGCTCTGGCTTTGTCTCAATAAAACTTTATTTAAAAATAAACAAGCAGTCAGCCCGTTTTCTGACCTCTGCTGCTATAATCAATTTCTTTAGAATACTATGTCTTGTTTCCTTTTGTTGTTATTATTTCACAGCTAGAATTAAGGAAATGCCATTTTTGTCACAGCAAGCCTCGTGGCCATTTTCTTCACTTTACTGGGAATACTTTCAGTGTTTTCCATTTAAATATCATGTTTGCTATTGATTTCATCATAAAGAATGGTTTTGTATTTCTAGTTTACTAAGTTATTAGAAATGTCTCTCAATCTTACAGAGTGTCTTTTTAAGTGCCTGTCAGGACCGTGAGTTTTATCTTTTCACTTATTCACGTGATAAATTATTTTAATAGATTACCAAATGTTGAATCATCCTTACATTCCTTGAATAAAATCTATTTGGTCATACTACATTACCTTTTTAACATATTGCTGGATTCAACTTGCTATTCCTTTATTTTGAATTTTTTATTTGTAATGCACACTGGGAGGTCTTCCTAGGCTCAAACATTCAGCTAAATGTGAACTCAACTAAACATTCAGACTCACAAGACTATCCTAGGCCACACTCAGTACCTGCCTCCTCCGAAGGGTAGAGGATGGACATAACTTGCAGGAAGGCAGCGTTGGTGGCTTCTCTCCATGGGAGCGGTCATCCAGGAGCCATTCCTTTAGCCCTCCATATGAGATGGCTCAGGTGTGAAGCAGCAAGACTCCCACTGCAAGGGGATAGGATGGTGGTGGCTTAAAGGCCTTGTGCCCCATAGGAATCAATATCTCTTGCAAAAGTTCCAATGGGGGGGGCTTCCAAGTCCCCTGCATTCAGGGGAGCCCAAGGCTGTGATGTCCCCAAGAGGAATTTATAGTTCATTGGTAGTCCTCCCAGTCCAGACACACTTTGCCAATCAGGCCCAGTTTATATTTTACCTTCATCTGGTTTTCAGGGAAACAGAACTAAAAAATTAATGGAAAGGCCAAATTCTCTTTTGGAAGGGGAAACTGTTGTGTTAATACATTACGTGCATCATCTGCATCCATAAGTTCATTCTTAATTTTCCCTTTTTTGTGCTTTTTCAGGTTTTGGTCAGGATTATGCTATCCTCATAAAGTGCGTTAGGAAGCTTTGCATTTTTCTCTATACTTTGTAAGAGTTTAATCAGCCTGAGAATTTTCAGTGTTCCGTCATGCCTCCATGGAAAGCAGGGGATTTTTCTTGTTCATTTCCACAAACCCAGTGACAACAGTGCCTGGGACACAGCAATTAGATTATTTGCTGTCCTTTCTGTTCTACCTAGACAGGGGTGCGTGGCATTGTTCTGAGTTCCTGTCGTAACTTAAAGGGAAACTTTCACAATGTCTGGAGCCCTTGAGGTCCTGCAAATGAAGGAGGGTATGTCCTCAAATTCCTAGCGGCAGGGACCCACTTAGGTGGCACCAACCTTGACTTCCAAATGGAACGGTACGTTTACACAAGAAAAAGTAATGGTATCTACATCATAAATCTGAAGAGAACCGGGAGAAGCTTCTGCTGGCAGCTCGTGCCGTTGTTGCCTTTGAAAATCCTGCTGGAGTCGTGTCATATCCTCCAGGACTACTGGCCAGTGGGCTGTGCTGAAGTTTGTTGCAGTCAGTGGGGCCACTCCTATTGCTGGACACTTCACTCCTGGAAACGTCACCAACCAGATCCAGGCAGCCTTCTGGGACCTGCAACTTCCGGCGGTTACTGATCCCAGGGCCTGCCCCGCATGTCTCTGGGTAAGGCACACTCTCCTCTGCACCGTGTGGACGTTGCCATCTCACACATGCGCAAGGGCACTCACTCAGTGCATCTGACGTGCTGGATGCTGGCCGGGGAACTTCTGCGCCTGCGCGGCGCCATCTCCCGTGAGCACCCGCGGAAAGGCACACCTGCTCTACGTCTACGGAGACCCTGAAGAGATGGCAAAGGGAGAGCCGGTTACAGCTGAAAAGGTTGGGAGCACGGAGGAACTTCAGGGTGAACGGACTGCTCCAGCTCCCGAATTTACGGCCCCTCAACCGGAGGTGGCAGGCTGGGCTGCAGGCACAGGGGCCCTCTGCCCTCTTCGGCGACTCCCCGCTGAAGACGAGTCAGCCCGCTTCCCAGGACGGCACTGCAGCCAGTGGGTAGGGACATCCGCCAATTCACCTTAAGCTGTTCTTCCGCAGACTCTGAAACAGAAAATGCAAATAAGGTTGACGGAAAACAACCGTTTCTTTTTTGAAAAAAAGCATTGCTGAACGAATTAAGTTCTTATAAGAACTTGTCCATAAAATCTGGTTCTGATGACTTTCGGAGGTTAACGCTGGCATTTTCTGTTTTTTTTTTTTTTTTTTTTTTTTTTTTGTCTTTTTAGTGTGCTCTATTGTTTTTCACGTCTTGATTTTTTTTTTTTATTGCGCATTTTCCTAGAAGATGATCCCAGAATTTTGCTAACAAAGTAGTGATATTGTGCATTTTGCCCACATCTTCTCTTTGGTGAAACTTGTAGGAAAGTTTGTATAGTTGATTATTTTCAGAGAATCAAGTTATGCTTTTATTTATCAATACTGTGTATGATTTTTCTTATTCTAATTTAGCATTTTTGCTAAATTATAAATGATTATTGCCTTTATTAATTCCTTCTTACCTGATTGAGATTATTTTATTGTTCCTCTGCTAGCTGCTTAAGTCACGTTTGCTTCACTTTTTAAACAGATAGCAGCTCCAGTTATTGAGTACACTATTACATGTATTATCTCACTGAATCTTCATAACACCCCATAAGGCCTCATAAGAAGTCTTTAGCATAGTGGTTATGAGTGCAGACTCCGAGCTACAGTTGCTGCCGTTTGTAACTTGTGCATGTGACTTCTCTGTACTCCTATTTCTTCACCTGTAAAATGGGATAATCATATAATCTACATTATAGGCCTGTTAGGGGAGATAAATAAATTCATACACATAAAGCCCCTAGAACCGTGTCTAGCACATCATTTGCACCATGGAAGTAGTTGATATTATTATTTAAAGGTGAGGAATTGAAGCTTTATAAAGTTAAGTAACTTGCCCAGGATCACATAGTTATTACTAGATAAGAAGCCAGTCTTTTGAACACAGCAGCCTTGTGTAGATTTTGGGGTATGGTTTGCTTGTTCTCATTAATTTCTTAATAGTCTATAATTTCAGTTCTGTTTTCTTCATGAAGTTTCTATTGGTTTCTTCCTATCCACGTGATCTTCATCCTTGGAACTCAGGAATTTCACCCAGAATTTGTGTAGTTGTGGCTATTCTTTTTACTCCCGACCAGCAAATAGCCCATTTGATCTTAAGATCATAATCTTTCTTCCAGTTAAAATCTTTTCTATTAGTTTTTTGATCACCAATCTTCATTTTTGTCCTCCTATAATTCCTATTGTACATATTTTGAAATGTCTTAAACTTATTTTTCATGGCTTTGTTTTTCCCTTAAATTTCTTACCATTGTTTTTACTCCTGATTTCTGGGGGAACTTTTGGATTGGGTCCTTTAATTCCCAATTCAATTATTTGCAGAATCCAATCTGTTGTTTAAACGCCTCTATTGAGGGTTTTTCCCCCACCAATGAATATTTTAACTTAGAATTTTCAGTGTGCATTCCAAATAGTATGTAATAAGCTCATGAAGCCCATCATGCACCATTTTTATAAAAATGATTAATTAAGAATTCCACCAAAGCTTTCATTTCCATTAAAGTTCTTTGACCCGGGATACAGCCATCCAACTTCTCTTTCTCCAAAATCTGATACCCACTGTCAGACCCTAAACCAACTTATTTGGTTCAGGCTCACTCTCCCCCATACCTTACTTCAGCATCTTTCCATCTTCTTTTTTGATCTTTAGTAAAGTTTTAATTTTAGAACAGTTTAAGGTTTACAACACAGTTGTGAATATAGTACAGAAAGTTCTCATATAGCCCACATCTAGTTTCCCCAGCTATTAACATCTTACATTTGTTACTTATGTACATGGTTCATTTGTTACAATTGATGAACCAATATTGATACATTATTATTAACTGAAGTCCTTACCTTATTCAGATTTTCTTAGTTTTTCCTTTATGTCCTTGTGCTGTTCCAGGATCCCATCCAGGACACCACATTACGTTTAGTCGTTATGTCTCTTTAGGCTCTCCTTGGCTGTGACAATTTCTCAGACTTTCCTTGTTTTTGATGACCTTGACAGTTTTGAGGAATACTGGTCAAGCATTTTGTAGGGAATGTCCCTCAGTTGAGATTTGCCCGATGGTTTTCTCATGATTAAACTGAGGTTGTGTGTTTTGGGAGGAAGACCACAGAAGTCAAGTGTTGTTTTTGTCACATCATATCAAACGTACATACATCAACATGACTTATCCCTACTGATGCTGACCTTGGTCATCTGGCTGAGGTAGCATTTGTCAGGTTTCTTACTGTTGATTATTCTTTTCTCCTTTTTCCATACTGTACTCTGTAGAAGGAAGTCACCATACGTAGCCCACACATAAGGAGCAGGGAGCTGTGTTCCATTTTCTTGAGGGCTGAGTATCTACATAAATTATTTGGGATTCTTTTGCATGGGAGATTTGTCTCTTCATTTATTTATGTCAGTATGGACTCATGAATATTTATTTTACACTTTGGGTTACAATCCAATACTGCCTTATTTATTTGGTTTCTCAAATTGTTCCAGCTTTAGCCACTTTGGAGATGTTTAAATTGTCTTCTGTGTCCCTTTGACCCTATCATTGTGGGTTTTTTCGTGTTTTGAGCACTGTATTACTTTCTGGTACTATAAGATATCCCAGGCTCATCTTGCCTATTTGCTTCCCCAGTCCTAGAATCAGCCATTTCTCCAAAGACTGCGGATTCCTTTTATTGGGGAATGGTATTAGAAAGCAAGATGGAAGCTAGCTTTGTTCATTGCTGCTGGGGTTTTGTTTTTGTTCTTTTCAGTTGTGCAATTGTATTTTTTATCTTCAAGAATTGTTACATATTATTTGTTTTCCTAACAGCCTGCTCTTGCTTTATTGATACAATGTAAGAATAAGAATTGTTAAAAATATATGCACAGGAAGTGGGGGAGGGAGGAGCTCTTTTATTAAGCGCTTTTCATTCAGTATTATTTACTCTGAATGTTTCATTTAAACCGCTGAGTATTTTTATATATTTGGTAATTTTTTGCTTTGCTGATGCATATGGACAGTTGTTCAGAAAGATAATCAGGACGGGCAGCTGAGATGGGTTCCAAAAGAGACTATGTAAGCCAGTGTAATTTCTTTCAGTCCTTAACAAACATAGAAGACAAATTTAGATGTATAATTTTTCTTTAGCAGCTTACAGATTGAATAGTTTGTTCAGGACAGGGATGTTGCTGTAAGCAGTGCTAAGCTGCTTGGGTGGAATTTCATGTTAGCTCAAGAGCAAGGTCTCCTTCTTGTCTTGGAGGTTGGACATCAGCTAGCACAGAGCCTCCCTCTAGGTGACATCTTGGCCATCACAGAGTCTTCCTCCACCCAGAGGACAAGCCCTGTCCTCAGCAGCCTCAAGGATGCAGATTTTAAGCAAGATTACTGGATTCCACTCCCCTTGGTCTCTAGCACCTGCTCTAGGTACTTTAGGTAAAAGACTCAAAACAAAAAAGTATTGAACTTTGTCTCTGCTCACTCCTGTTTTTTTTAAAAAAAATCTTTATTGGAGTATAATTGCTGTAGAGTGTTGTGTTAGTTTCTGCTTTATAACAAAGTGAATCAGCTATACATATACATATGTTCCCATATCTCTTCCCTCTTGCGTCTCCCTCCCACCCTCCCTATCCCACCCCTCTAGGTGGTCACAAAGCACCGAACTGATCACCCTGTGCTATGTGGCTGCTTCCTACCAGCTATCAGTTTTACATTTGGTAGTGTGTATATGTCCATGCCACTCTCTCACTTCATCCCAGCTTACCCTTCCCCCTCCCAGTGTCCTCAAGTCCATTCTCTACGTCTGTGTCTTTATTCCTGTCCTGCCCCTAGGTTCGTCAGAACCTTTATTTTAGATTCCATATATATGTGTTAGCATATGGTATTTGTTTTTCTCTTTCTGACTTACTTCACTCTGTATGACAGACTCTAGGTCCATCCACCTCACTACAAATAACTCAATTTTGTTTCTTTTCTTTTTATGGCGGAGTAATGTTGCCTTGTATATATGTGCCACATCTTCTTTATCCATTCATCTGTCGATTGACACTTAGGTTGCTTCCATGTCCTGGCTATTGTAAATAGAGCTGCAATGAACATTGCGGTACATGACTTTTTTGAATTATGGTTTGCTCAGGGTATATGCCCAGTAGGGTGATTGCTGGGTTGTATGGTAGTTCTGTGTTTAGTTTTTTAAGGAACCTCCATACTGTTCTCCATAGTGGCTGTATCAATTTACATTCCCACCAACAGTCTGCTCGCTCCTTTTATAGTAACCTGCTCTATCTCTAGCTCCCTGAGGGGGTACAATGGCAATCCTTTCAGTTACCCCAGGTGAACGTCCTCTCATGGTGGGATGTCTGACCAGCCCTCCCTTACTCCACTCCTACCTGGGCCGTTCCAACTGAAACCTCATAAAATAACAAGGTTGGCATGTTAGTTATTTATGGCTGCGTAACAAATTACTCCAGAACTTAGCTTTAAACAACACACATTTATTATCAACACACATTTCTTATCTCACAGTTTCCGTCTGTCAGGAATCTGGGCATGGCTTAGCTGGGTCCCCTACTTCAAGGTCTCTCACAAGGTTGCAATCAAATGTCAACAGAGGCTGTGTGGTCTCATCCAAAGGCTCAGTTGAGGGAAGGATCTGCTTTCAAACCCACATGGTTTGGGTAGGAATCAGTTCCTCTGTTTGGACTGAGGACTTTGATTCCTCTCTTGTTGGAGGCTGCTGTCAGTTCCTTGTCATGTGGGTCTCTCCAGTATAGTAGCTGGCTTCACCAATGTGACCAATAGAGAGCATCTGCTAAAAAAACAAAAGATCTTTTATAAAACAAAAGATCTTTTATAACCTAATCACAGAAATGACACCCTATCACTAGGTCCAGCTCTCACTCAAGGGGAAAGGATTATACAAGAACACAAATACCAGGAGATGGGGATCATTGGGGTCATCTTAGAAGTTGGCCTACCACATGTGAGGATGGACCCTACTCCAGTCTCCAGCTGGGATACATAATTTTTTATCTGGTATGGTTGGGTTGTTTCTGTGGGACTCTGGGAAAGAATGCACATTAAAAAAGTGGGCTTAAAACATTTATCTAAGTCCTGGATATGATGAACTTTATTTTTTATATGCTGAGTTTGAAATTATAGAAAGAGCTTCAGGTGAAATTTTTCATTCTGTTGTTCACTTAACAATAATTCTTTTACCATTTTCTGTAAGCCAGCTTTTAATTTAGATACTCTGTGTACATTATCTCACTTTAAACCTCACACCAATTGTTTGTGGAAGGCATTACTAGCTGGAATTTTGGGGTGAGAAAGTTGAGGTATAGAGAATTGAGGTAACTTTCCAATGTCTGGGCATCCCAATACCCTAAGCAGCTCCCTCCCAGCCCCAGGATTGGCTGACTCATCCAGCTGCAGTCTCCATCTCAAAGGGGACAGGGCTCTGTGTATCAGCACTTGAGGATTGTGGTAGAATCCACTTCCTGTGCACCCCCTCAGATCTGTTAACTCTATGTAATTGGCCCCATATGCAAACGATTGGCCTCTGTCTCAGTTTCCACCTCTGTATCCTGCTCCCTTGGATGGAATGCATCAAAATGACTGTCTCCTTGGTTCCTGACTCGGTCTCCTCATAATTATGGCAAGCCCTGCTCCTCCTCCACGGCTAGTGACAGGTCCTAGAAACCCAGTCCAGCTTAGAGGGCAGGTTTCTCACTACCCATCCCACAACACACTGGATTACTTAGACCTCCAGTGTCACTAAGCTAGTGAGAGGCAGAGCCAGGATTCAACCCATGCTCTTTGTATTATCTCATTCTGTCTCTCAGGTTGACCATTAAAGTAAACAGTTCAAACTCAATCACTGTTTGTATTGTTCTTTCCATAGTCTAGATAGTATTAACTTGATTAAATAGGTAAAATGGAATAGAGGAACTTAATAAAGATACTGTGGCCACAGTCACAATTACAAGTGAAGGTCAGGGTAGGGGTAGCAGGCACCATGAACTCAGAGCAATGGTGGAGAGAAGCATCAGGCCACAGGCACCATGCACATGCCAGGGGTTTATTTCACGGCTCCTTTTGGTGGAAAAAAAGGCACCATCTCTGGCTACATTTCTACTGTTTCCAGAATGCCTGGGACACCAAGCATGGGAGCCAGCAGAGGCCTCACCCACAAAACCATGTGCTTTAGTGTCTGCCTAAAAGAATGAAAGACTAATGTGTTTTCCAAGTTGATTTCAGAAAAAAATAAGCAAAGCAAAGAAAGTCACCTTGCTCTTCATGACGCTGCATAAGAGGCAGACTGGAGATCCTGTGCAGTACCTCTAAAAGTTCTCAGTAAGGGCAGGGGATCTCCAATAGCCAGTGTTCACTTCAGTCATCCTGATGGGGTTTCAGTTTGGCTCAAAGAGTGCAGAAATTGCTGAATAGAGTATCATCTTAGTTAACAATGGTTACACGATTTTATGAAGTTTTGCTACTAATGGTCCTTCTAGATAAGGTATTTGTTTTATTCATTCCAACTTGTCCGTATTATCCTTCTAAGGAAGAATTGGGGGTCTGAGGTAGGGTCAGGGTCAGTATCAGAGTGTGGGTAGGGTCTTTTTATAGGCTTGTCCCCTGGGAATGTTTGATTCAGTTGCACACTCCCTTTTTCTGGAAGCTTGCTCCTCTTGTGGCCCCAGTGACAGCTCATGCTCGTAACTTTCTTCTGCCTCATGCACTACCTCTCGGTGTCCTTTGCTGGCTCCTGGCTCCGTCCAGCCTCTCTGTACTAGATTGCCCCAGCACTTGGTTCTGGGCTCTCGGCGCTTTTCTACATGACTTAGATGCTCTCCTTCATTCCTGGCTTTACCCCATCCACATGCTGGTTTCTCTCAGTTGTATCTCCAGCCCTGGCAGTTTCAGTGAGCTCTACACTTGTGTTACAAGGGTAATATATTTAAATATGTCTAGATTGCATTTCCCTCTGAATAGCCATATCGCCATTTCCCATAATCCCTTGGCCATAGCAATGTGACTGGAAAGAATTTTTGTATCCTTCAATTATATTAGAATTCTGTATATAGGGAGAAGATTCCCCCTGCCCCCACCCCATCTCTGCTGTCTGGGCCGTGATGCTTGCTTCCCAGGGCAGGAGAAGAACGGACCAGGGTGAATGAAAGTTGGAAGCCCACCTCTTCTGGTACCAAGGGCTTGTTGGGAAAAGAAGGTGGGGCAGAAGAGGCAGACAATGGGAGTTTTTGTTCAGTCTACTTTGGAGGCTAAGAGAGGAGATTGTCTCCCATCTGGGCCTGATGCCAGCTTGGGTGATGGGAGGCAGATGGTGGACAAACATATCAGAGTAAAATCAGTGGCATGGCATGGTCAGGCAGAGACAGGGCCGGGTGGTCACTCTCTAAAGCTATCCTCAGTTCCCATGTGATGAGGATGGGACTCAGAAATGCCCACATGTTCCGAAAGTGTCCGTGGACCATGGCTGGGTAAAGAGCTAGTACACGTTCATAGGGCCACAGTGTGGTTCGGGTCAGGAGCTGGGTGGAGAATATGGCAGGCACCCAGAAGGCTGTACAGGGCCAGCTGACAAGAGGCCGAATCACCCAGGGAGTCCCAGAGCCTTAACCGAGCTCTCACCAGCCATAGGCTGCCAGTTTCAGCAGTGAACACCAGCAGGACAAGCAGTGACCAGGGCCACGCAAACAAGGTGCACTGCTGCAGAATCCAGAGGTGGCAGAGGACACCAAAAGGAGCAAAGACTCCTGCCAGGCACTGCTGGGAGTGCACCGTGGGTGCCCACCATCTTGGGGGAGAGAGGAGTGATGGGATGGAAATCCAAGAGATTGAACCCGTTTAAATTCTTCCCTCAGTTGAAGAATAGCAGACTGGGCTGACTCTAGTTCTCTTCCTCCACCTGCCCCCATCCCTCAGTGGGTCAGGAATCTCGAGGAAGATGTAAGAGGCTATGATCTCTTCACACTTCTGAGTTATACTTAATAGAAGCAAAAATTTCCCCAACTCATATGTCTGACTGTTTCACACCCAACATGCATCCTAGGCTAACTTTGCCGAAATTGAATTCTTGACCCCTCTCCTAAAAATAACCTAGCCCACTCCCCGATTGCCCTCCCTCAGTCAGTGACAGCACCGTACCCCATGGGTTTAAGGATCAGCATTGATTGCTCCTTTCCCCTCGCCTCTCACATCTAATCCATCAGTAAGTCCTGCCAGCTCTTCACCCAGGCATATCCTAAACCCACTTCTTTTTTTTCTCCACCATAACTATTATCCCTACAAAGATTCTTTCAATATCTTCCCCCCTGTTCTCATTCCTGAGGCTGCTTCCTGCCCATATGGTGCATTATGTGTGATAGAAAAATATACGCCTTTCTCCAGGTGAACGTAGGCCCCTGCTGGACACAGGGCTTGGTGAGTCGTGCAAAAGCTGGATTTCAAGCCCACTCACCTACTCTGCCTGCCTTCCTCACGTAGGATCCAACCTACATAAACAGAACCAGCACCCCTCCTCACTCCTAAGCTTCTCCCTATGGTCTGTTACCCACCAGCTGCCAGAGGGATCTTTTAAAAACACGAATTGGATATCACTGCCCTGGAAGACCCTCACTGTCTTCCCCAAACCCTTAGCACAGAGTTTCAGCTCCCCCCACCACCTGCTACCCCGTGACCCACGGTGTCCTGCATGCTGGGATCCCTGCTTCCTCCTTCAGCCTCATCACGCTCACTCGTGGCCGCTCTCTCCCTTTCCCTCCTGCACGATGCCGGTCCACTCTTTGTGCTCCTGATGTCCCCTCATGCTGGGAAATGCAGGCTGGCTCCTTGTCATTCAGGTTCAAGCTCAAATGTCACCTCCTCAGGAAGGATTTTTCTAAATGCCCCTATTCATACCGCCCCCCTCCCACACCCTTTATCATATTACGTGTTTTGTTTTCTTGAAAGCATTTACCAACCTCTAAAATCATCTTTTTAACGAAAACATTTCCTCTCTCTCTCTCAAGAATAAAAGTTCCAAAAGCAGGGACCATTTCTGTCTGTTCCACCTCTGTTTTCAGAGTCTTGAACAATGAATAGCACATATTTGTTGAATGAACACTTGAATTAAATGGTGAAGATGCATGTGGTGCTCTTGTAGGTGTTTCATAAAAAGACTGCACTGCTGACTGGGAAAGTCAAGTCTTTAGTGTTTCTCTGAGAGACAGTGACGTGGCCCTCGACACACACAGAGGGAAGAATAAGCGTAAGAAACCAGTGAGCAGGTTGCTGGACAGTGAACCATACACTCATGTTATAAGTTTTTCGATAATAAATGACATGGCAAGTTGATATCAGTGCCATTGGCGAATCTTAACAAAAGTCATGTAAAGTTTTATCAGTATTTCTAAAGTTCAGAAATAATTATTATGATGTACTCTACTTGGAATATAAAACCGTTGATGGAAACTATTGATGTCTAGATTACCATATGAGTTAAGGCAAAGATTTCTTACCTAAAGAAAAACTTATTTTAACAAATAATTCACGTAGTATATTCTATTTTGCTAATTTCATGAGGGTGAGAGTGAGATCTCCCCACCCCTTCCTTTTTATAATGTCTAAATTATATAACATGGTAAAAGATGCCCTTCAGTTCTGTGTTTATGATATTAAGGAATCTTTTGGGGTGTTGTTTTTCATTACTGAATTTAAAACTAGAAAAGAGCAAGTTTGAAAGTGTCTGGGTACTTTTACAAAGCCATGCAAAACATATTCTCCTGATGACCATCTTATTTTCTGACTCTGAAACTTATATTTTCACCTTTTGTCTTCATCCTGGTTGTGGTTTAAAAAAGTCTGATCACAAAGAATGATAATAACACATACTAAACAATAATTCAAATAGAATAATCTTGACATCTATTCATCATCAAGTGCTCAAGTTTTCTAAAACATTATTCATTGTGTTACTAAGTCCAGGAACCACCCATTTTCACACAGTTTATTCTACAGCCCTTGTAAATGAATATTACTACTTGTGACTGAGCCCTGTCGTAACCAGTTCATGGAACTACTACAATTTGGGCATTTATCAAGAGTCACCGTCTTCTGCTACCTTATTTGTTTCTAACGTTCAATCCTCCAAAGATGGGCTTGTCGTGTGAGGCTCTGGCTTGAGGTTTCTCTTCTCACAGTTTCTTCTGTTCAGTTTAGGAGAAGCAGCAGTGGCATAGCGGACTAGGTTTCATGGCATTTATGGAGATTACTGTAAGACACTAGTTACTAACATACGCTCTGTTGAACAGGAGAAAAAACAATTGATTTTTACTTGAAACCCACTCTACTTTTCTTCTTTCCTCTTTCTCCCCCTTATTGCCTGCTTTCCTGTCTCCCTCCCTCCCTCCCTCCCTCCCTATCTTCCTTCCTTCCTTCCTGTGTATACTGAGTTTCAGCTATGCATTAAACCCAGTGTGAAGTAACTACGCATGAACACATTTGTAAAAGACCTTATTCTGTGCCTGGAACACAGTAGATGTTCCATTGGCAATTGAATAGAATCAAGTACATGGTTTCTACCTTTGATCCTGACGTGATCGAATCTTTTATTTGGAGTTACCTAGGCACAAATCAGTTAGTTTAGGTTGTCTTATCATATCACAGAATCTTCGGCAAATGACCCTTCATCTTGTGCTTAAATGAATGAATTTTGCCGTGATGCAGTATGGCATGGAAAGAGACCTGTATTTCATTTAGAAAGTGCTGAATAATTCACAAGAGAGAGTATATAAAGCACTGCGCAGTAGAAAACGTGTTGGAATGAAAACCAGCAGGTCTGATTTCAAGTCCAAATTTCGTCCCCAGTGTGCTGTATAACGTTGAGTCTATCACTCCCTCTGTGTGAACCTCATGTTCCCCATTTGAAAAATTAGAGGATGTATGACTCAGGATTCTTTGAATCAAAAGTGACAGAAATCTAGCTAAAGCTAATTCAGGCAAAAAAGAGAAATTTTCAAGTCAAACATCTTCAGGCATGGCTGAATCCGGGAATCGGTCAGCATTGTTGGAACACTGTCCTTCTCTCTGCTCTGCTTATCTCTGTGTTGGCCTTACCTCTCCTCCTGCAGATGGACTTCCACTATGGGCTCAAAGGAAGGAGCCACTGTAACCTCACGTTTGCACCATCCCAACTTATTAACTCTACAGGAAAGGACTCCTATTTCCCAAGATCTGTATACCAATCTGAGGAAATCTGAGAATGGTCTGCTTTGGTCACATGGCTATCCTTTGGCCCTATTTCTGTTGCTAAGGGGAGTAGGTGGTATCCTGGTTTGCATACAGATCACATGTCTACCACTGAAATTGGTTTTGGGGAGGGATCTTCTTGGTTGCCACCTGGTGTCCGTTTTCTGGCCACAGAAAAGAGCTGGAAAGACTTGGGATGACACAAGCGAGCTCTCAGCCTTCCCAGGCAATCTGTTTCTCCAAGCCTCTGATAGATGAGGAGACACTGAACCAGAGAGACATTTCTCCTTTAAAGTAAAACTATGGCCCATTTGCTTTGCTCATTTCTCTGTCCTGTCCTAGTGGATGGTAGTTTGTTTGCTTACTAGGAGGGTTTCTATTTCCCAAAGAGATGAGGTACTCGCCAAAAGTGAAATGGCTAGACTGCGAATAAGTCTGGGGTAAAACTCATAACTACCTTCTCCCGTCCAGTGCCCTCTCCACACCACCATGCTTTTTCTTTGCTCAAGCAGGTAATACTGATTTACCACTTGGTGCCTGAGGTCATGGGCTACTCTAGTTTGGAGGCAGTTGACAAGTTAATTCCTCCTGGGCCCAACTTGAAAATCTTCTTATTAGTTTATATGATTTGCATTCCTAGAATAGAGGCATTTTTGGAGCATCCTGGTTGACAAGCTCAATGAAATATCACTGCTTTTGGTGGTTGAGAGTCCACCTGTCGATGCAGGGGACACGGGTTCTTGCCCCGGTCCGGGAAGATCCCACACGTCGCGAGCGGCTGGGCCCGTGAGCCATGGCCGCTGAGCCTGCGTGTCCGGAGCCTGTGCTCCGCAACGGGAGAGGCCGCAACAGTGAGAGGCCCGCGTACTGCAAAAAAAAAAAAAAAAATCACTGCTTTTGATGAAGAAGATGTATAGAATGAATGACTATGTTGAGTTACAGGACCTTTTGTAAGAAATGCAGTCAGTCATTTCCAAGCACACACAAAAGCAAGACATTGAATGTGCACTGAGGGGCTCAGAGGACAGCAGTTAACGTTTAGGAACCTCAATTTCCTCACCTATAAAATGGGAGAGTTACACTAAATGACTTCTAAGGTCCTCCAGAAGTCTGTGAATATATGATTCAAGGCCTGTTGGAGTCTCTTTCAGACTTTAGACCCATGGGGCAGAGTTTATTTTAATAAGTAGAGCAGCTATGTGCTGGAGATGCTTGGGGTGCAGGGGTTGTGAGTGTTTGGCCTACTTGACTCTATCTCCAGGGCATTGGCAGTCAAAGTCCTGCCCCCAAACACAGAGGACTGGCTTGTTGATTCCTGAAACGTCACCACTGGCACTTCATTCATTTTATTTCTGGCTTTGATCTCTCCAAAAGGACATATAACAACTTTGGAAGAGGCAGTTTATTTAAGCCATAATCAGAGGCTTTCCTGTGTGCTAGTTTTGAAAGTAAGAAGAGTGGGGGTTCCGGGCACGAGAAGAGGGGATTTAAGGTGATGAGGGGCATGCCATTAGGAGACCAGGGCACCAAAGCCACACTCTAAACATTTGACAGCTTTGTAGGGGCTCAATCTCATAAAGGACACTTGTCTTTAGATTGTAAGTGTGGTCAACACAGAGCATATGTGTCACTCACACTTTGACCTCAGGAAAACACTTATGGTTAAGAAAAAAGTGCCGAGAGTGAACCCTTCTTCCTTCGCCAAGCCTTCTCTGAGCAATCTGCTCAACTGTGATGTGGTAAGAAGACAGGAAGAACCAAGTGAAGTTAACTGAGGTCACTGGCTGGCCCAGGGTCGCCAAGGCACTCTGTTGATAGTCAACACATCATTCACTTTTTTCTCATGCTAATAAGCAAGGCAACAATAGACTTTCTAAGGCTTAAATGACATATTGTAATTGTCAGCCTGCTGCTTGGGCTCCTCTTTCATTTTCTGTTCTATTACAAAGGTGTCAAAAGCCAGTGAGATCTTGAATCCATTAAGCCTTCTACTGCTACCTGATGTTTAAAGTGCTGTATAAGTACATGTAATTATGGTACTCTTTTTTTAAAACACATTTTAAGATGTTCAAATGAAAGGTATTATTTAATACTTAATTTCTAAAAAATATGTAATGATTATATGCTGTCCTTAGCCTAAAATGAGAAGTTCTGTCTGTAATCCTGTCTTAGTACTTGTGCTGTTTTTTCTTGGAGTAGTGGTGGGGGAGTGGTAGTGACAGGTTATACCAGCCTGTCTGTATATAGGCTTGCTCTGTCTATCCATCCATCTATCCATCTTCTGTCTACTGGAACAATTTTGTGAGATGACAAGACATTCATTTACTCATGCCCTTTACAATTATGCTTTGAGTACTCCCTATGTGCCGGGTGCTATTCTAAGTAGTGAGGATACAGCAGTGAATAAAACAGGCAAAAATCCCTGCCTGCCTGGAGCTTACATTTTAGTGGGGGCAATCGATAAGCAGAACATATAGTATATTACACAGTGGTTAGTACTAAGGAGAAAATAAAGTGGGTGACATTTGAGTGAAGCCTTGAAGGAGAAGACGGAGTAAGCCCTGTGGATATCTATGGAAAGAGCGTTCTAGATAGAGGGCAAAGTGAATAGCAAAGGCCCTGAGGCAAGAGTATACTGGGAGGGTTTGAGGAGCAGAGAGTAGAGTGAGGGACAGACGAGGGAGGAGGTAGTAGATGAAGTCAAAGGGATGGGGCGGCAGACAGCGGACTGCAGGGAGGCTTCTTAGGTCCCTATAAGGACTGCCTTTTACTCTGAGTGGAAGGACGCCATTAGAGGGTTTCAAGCAGCGGAGTGACATGGCTGACCTGACATTCTCATAGGAGTCCTCTGGCTACTGCATTCAGAATACATCGTAGCAGCAAAAGCAGAGGCAGGGAGGCCGTTAGGGGCCACCAAACACTCAGGAGAGATGGTGGTGGCTTGGATCAGGATTGTGGCAGTCAGGGTGAGGAGAGGTATTCAGATTCTGGACATGTTTTGAAGTTAGAGCTGAAATTTGCTGACAGATTTTACTGAAAGAAAAGAGAATTCTAAAGTTTTGGGCCTGAACTGAAAACATGGTGTTGCTATTTACTGAGACAGGAAAACAGCAAGAGAAGCAGGTTTTGAATAAGAGGATCTAGAGGTCACTCTGGGCACAAATTTGAGATGACTGTCGGAAATCCAAGTCCAAGAGAGACCTGGATATAAAAGTCTGGGGTTCAAGAGAGAGGGGAGGACCGGAGATCTAGACATGGGAGTCAATAACATGTAGATTGAGCTTAAAGTCAGGAGAAGGGGTGACGTCACCAAGAGAATCAGCATAAATAGAGAAAAAAGTGCTCCCAGAACTGAGCCAGGGCAGAGGTCGAGGAGCTGGGAGAGGGGGCGGCCAAGGAGAGGAGTGGCCATGTTAACGCAAGTTCACGTGCCCCACACACAGTGAGGCCAGACAAACTGAAAGAGCAGAGAAAGGCTTATAGCAAGGCCATGCAAGGAGAGGAGGTGGCTCACGCCCTGAAAAGCCTCGAGTTCCCCGAAGGGTCAGCAAAGCATTTTTAAAGGCCAGGAGATGGGGGGGGTGGGGGTCACAGGGTAAGTGGTCAGCTTGTGCACAGTTCTCTCATTGGCTGATGGTGAGGCAGCCGGGTGCTGTCACAGGGGTTAACATTATCAGTGCTTAGGCTCCAGAAGGCCTGGGGCTATGTGCTCATCATCTCCAAGTAGTTCTTCCATTGGTGGTGGTGGTGTGGGGTTTCACATCCACAAAGCAACGCAGGAAATGTGCATCAAATACTGTTATCTAGGCACTTCAGAGAGGAGCTAAAGCAGAGGATATGGGGGAGGGCCTGTCCCGGGAAGGCCCCATAGGGTCCTGCTTGTTTACAGCCAGAGGAACCAAGGGAAAACCAGAGACTGCATCCAGAGTCTTTGCCGTGGAATAGGACATAATTGAATAGTGTACTCAAAACATCATTATACGTTATTGTCCTACATTTAGAAAAGTGTCTGTGATTTGGGTTGGGAGTAGGACAAACCAAAGCTAAAAGAACAGGCTAACGTGATGTCTTCTGGTCAGAGAAAGGTGATGCCTTCCCATCATTTTTCCTGCTTTACAAGAGGCTGCATACCAAAGTTTAAAATTTGAAGCGTTTGTTTTAAAAACTATTTGGGGATTTTTTTTTTTTTCTGCGTAATTCAGGAGTAAAGTCATTAGAATTCTCAACGTATTTCTATGGAATATTAGCCAAAAATTTTTAAATTAAATTTAGGCTATTTGAAAGTAGGTTTTATACAATGTCCAGAATATAGGGCAATCTGAGTTTGTGAAAAGGAACTTTTTCTCAAATCCTTTACCTTTTATGGATAATGTTCTAACTCTGTGTTGAGAACATTTAGGAAAAGTGCTAGGGATGCCATGAATAGTGCATAAGAAATGCTGTGATTTATTAATTAATGTTTTTAGCATAATTTTCTAGGTAGTTAATTCAAGGAAATGCAACTGAATTATACTCAGAAGTCAGTGAGTAGTTGTACATCATCACCGTCACTTGTCAAAGGTAACCTATATATGGCATTCTACAAGCTTGAAATTTGTTATTTTTTCTGGATTCAAAGTGAAAACTGTTCCAAAGGGAAATACATCAATATAAGAAGAGTTTGACTCGGTTCTCCTCTGAAGTACCCATACAATTTTTCTGCTAGAAAGAACGAATCACTTTCAGGGTATGACTCAACAGCAACTTGCTCTTAACGAAACACACTTCATTCAATAGTGGATGCTGTCATGATTTCCTTTCAAAGATTTGAAAAGTTCCCTAAAGGCAAGAAGGTGTGATCGATGTTGATAAAGGAATATGAGTAACAGAATTTCCTCTGAAGAGAAAACATCTTTTATTAAACATAAGGGCAAAAATGCTCAACAAGGATTTGAGGATCTAAAATATACTCTTTCACTATGATTTGACCCAGACTGAATACATATTCTGTGACTCACCATCAAGGGAAGAAAATAGCTCCAATTCTCACACATGAGATCTGCTCCCCGCTTCTGGAGGAAAATCGTTCCCCCTAAGCCCAAAGCTTTGTGCCTTCTCAAAAGCCTGGACTCCTCCTCAGAGGCCATCTTACGAGTGCACACCACGCCACGTGCTGGGTACGCATGTGGTCCGGAAAGTGGTTTCACTTAGATTTTTATTTGACATGTTTTGCACACCTCACCCCATTTTTATAAGGCTCAAATAAGAAGACTCATTTGAAAGATTTAAAGATGTAACTCTCTCTCTAAGTGCTGAGCTTTATAAGTTTACTCAACAGGGGGAGTCCACACAGGAAAATGTAAAAACCAGACATGCTGTGTTCTGTTTGAATGTCTACTGATGCAGTGGTTTAATTAATACCACCATCTAGGAACCTTGGTGGTAGGTGTGTGATTGGCAGTGACGTGAGCAGAAGTGAACATTATTGTCGTGAGCATCTGGCTGTGTTGCACAGATGACTGTGTGGGTCAGTTTGTTCTTGCTCTGTTCTCTGTCTTGCACTGGTTACCATCGGTGTTGACTGGCAAACTCTGTTGATGTCTATGAGCCTGTGTTTTCAGTGTCTCCTTACTACCTTAGTGACAAAGAGCTGCCCTGTTTCTGTTTGGGTACTTGATTGGTGTGTTCGCTGCCAGTGTACTGCTATGCTGTAGCATTTAAAATATTACTTCCCCTAAATAGTATAGTATTTTTTTCTATTTCCTCTGACAATTGTTCTACTTTTATGATCTAATGTAATTGACTGGCAATATAGTATATCCCTCACGATAATGAATAATAATCATGTTTTTTTAAAAAAACCCTACTTTGGAGCATTTTCTTTCTAAAACCAGTAAGTCAAATTAAACTATTGTGTAGTTAATTTCCAATCTTAAGATGTGTTGTTTTTCAAAGATTTTAAATTAACATAGGAAAAGGTCATAAACAAGAAAATTTAATACACTGAAAGTGTTTACTGCTCTATATAAGGAAAATATTTCAGCGTTAAATTTTTCCTCTTGTTAAAAAAGCTAAGACATTTTCATTCTTGCTAATGACTACTTTTTGAAATGCTCTAGAAATGGCTGATCACCAGGACAGCTATAAAACATGACCTACTAACCTACTTTTATCAAATGATTTGAAATGGCTGACCCTGTTTCTCTCTATAATCCCAGATTAGTGCTGACAATCAAATTAATAATATACATTTTGCCTTTCATAAATAAAGTGACTGCAGAAAATTATCTCTAAATTAACGAAGTATTTCTATGAAATGTTTAAACGTAGCAATAAATTAGTTTCTTTTTAAAACAAAGTATATTTGCAGAATCATTTACTTGAGTTACAGCTTTTAAAACCAGATAATCTACAAAGTTGAACATAATTCAAAGTTGTACTTTATTTTAAAGACTTTGCATATAAAAGCTTGACTAGAAAAGCATTAGTGAAAAGCAACAGGTTCAAAATCATTTTTCTTCTCTGTTTTAAGAAATGATAAGTTCAGATCCATGAGATGGTACAAAACAAGGCTACCTTACACCAGATAGAACATGGTGTTTATGAAATCTTGAGCTCCATGCAATCCCCTTGATTTTATGCACTTTTCAAAACAGGATAGTGGCTTTGAATCAGTATTGTCCGTGATGACTAACCCTGACCCATTTAGAAATGTTCATTTCATAATTCCCTCTTTTTACAGGGGCTTCATACTGTGTTTGAATACAGTAAAAACAGCAGCAAGCTCTTCCACATTTAGGGACACACTAACTGGCATTTCTGATTTTAAAATTAAAAGCCTTAATTTTTACTTTACTAATTTTACCTTTACTAATTTCCTTTGGGGAAAGCTTAATCTAAAGGAATATGAAGTGAAATCAGAAAGTCTTAACCTATTTAGAATAGCTTATATATCTTTTTAAATATTAAAAACCAAGTTCTTAAAAGGAAGGTAGGATAGATCTTCAGAGCATAATTATATGGATTTTAGGGTTCAGTTGACACAAACTGTAACAAAAACAACTTTTAGAGGGTCTTTTTATATAGGTAATGTGTTTGGCAAATGTGACATTGTTTTTTCCCATCACACTACCAAAACTAAAGACTTTTTATTCAATAGCAACTATTACTGATATAATTCAAATGTTTTTTTGTTTTTGTTTTTGTTTTTTTGCGGTATGCGGGCCTCTCCCTTTGTGGAGCACTGGCTCAGGACGCGCAGGCTCAGCGGCCATGGCTCACGGGCCTAGCCGCTCTGCGGCATGTGGGATCTTCCTGGACCGGGGCACGAACCTGTGTCCCCTGCATCGGCAGGCAGACTCTCAACCACTGCGCCACCAGGGAAGCCCTCAAATGTATTTTTCTTTCCAGTAGGATACAGAGACAACTTAATTGTAGAGTTCTGAAATGATGTTGAATTAAATATGATTTAACCCCTGTGTAGTACAGAATTATCCTTACCTGAAGAGAGGTCTTATCTTCACCCTCAGCTCCCATAATGTGATCTCTAAGTCCTTGGAATGTTCTGCCTGATAAGAGTGTCTTTGTTTACCTGAGGCTTTGGGCCACACCAAACAGTCTAACAATGTGATTTATGGTGAGGGCTTTGGGCCATGTGGTATCATCTCTACCTCTGGTGGGGCTGGCCAGTAATCAGTCCACACTGGCAGTCAACCATGTCTATGTGACCAAACCCCAATAAAAACTCTGCATACCAAGGCTCAGGTGAGCTTCCCTGGATGGCAATACTCCATGTGTATTGCCATACATTGTTGCCTGGAGAATTTAGTGTTGTCCATGACTCCACTAGGAGATTACAACTGCTGACTTGCGTGGGGAACTCTCCTGGTCTTTGCCCCATGCATCTCTTCCCTTGGCTGATTTGATCTGTATCCTATCACTGTAATTAACCATAACCATGAGTATAGCCACTTTCAATGATTTCTGTGAGTCGTTATAGCAAATTATCAATCTTGAGGACTACCTGAATGGTATCAGAAGCAAGATGGTCTTGGGTATCCCTGATATCTGTAGTTGGTGTCAGAAGTGGCTGCAGTCTTGGGGACAGTCCTTTCCTGAACTTGATAATTCCCCAAAGTGAGACATTCTTTTATCCTTGAAAATATTTTTGGTGACATTTTGGTTGCACAGTTTTACTAATATGACAGTCCTTATGGCTGTTCCCAAATATTCCAGGTTTTTCCTTCTAGATATGTGATAGAATTGCACTTTCTCACCTACCTAAATTTGAGTGTGGCCATTTTGATGAGCTAAATTTGAGTGTGGCCATTTTGATGAGCTTTGACCAATGAAATGAGAATGGAATTGTTGTGAGGTTAGATGCATAAGATACAATTATGCATCCCACTGCCTCTTCCCCTCTGCCACAAACTGATAACTTTCTAGATAGTAACTGTTCCATCATTCTTGGTCCCAGAATGAAGACAAGAGGGACCAGAGCTCCCAGCTGAATTATGAGAGAAACATAGCATGACTGAGAATTAAACCATTATCGTGTTAAATCCTTGTGGTTTGCAGTTATTTGTTATGCAGCATAACCTAGACTATTCTGATTCAAACCACCAGAATCACTATTTGTTCACAGCATGACAATGACATTCCCTACAAAAGGACTATACAGAGATGCTCTTCTTAAAAATTATTATTGGCATAATTCTGTGGTCCTTAGCTTGAAATGAAGTATATCACAATTGTCTGTCCAGCATTATTTTAGATATGGCCGTATCTGTCAAAATCTAATGTAGTTGAACAAATAATTCCATATCTAGGATTATTATTCAGTAATATCTGCAGAAGTGCACTAAGACATGATTTTCATAATAGTAAAAACTAAATTTCAGCGATAGGATAATAGTTAAAGGAATTGTGATTTTTCCATATAAGGGGAACTTCTCACTCATCCACTACAGAATATGCAGGGGAGACCTCCTATTCCAACCACGATAAACAGGGACTAGATTTACCCTCTATGGAAGAAAAAAAGGTGGGGAGGAGACAAAATATTAGAAACAACAGCTTTCAAGACACAAGACATCAGAAGCCCTATGAGTGCCGCCATTTTACTGCATTGAGAGCTTCTAGACTGCTATACAGGAAGGGGGAACCCAGGCTGAGTTTAGTGGACCTCCCTGAACTTAGGTATTTGTGATATGCCACTAAAGCAGTACTTAGGGGGACAGTTATAGCACTAAATGCCTATATTAGAATAGAAGGAAAGTTCAAAATTAATGAACTCCACTTCCACCTTGAGAAACTAGAAAAAGTATATCAAGTTAAACTCAAAGTAAACAAAGGAAATAACTATCAGAATAGAAATCAATGAAATACAAAACAGAGAAAACAATTCAGAAAATCAATGAAACCAAAAGCTGGTTCTTGGAGAAAAACAATAAAATTGTTAATACTTTAGCCCGACTGAACCAGTAAAAAAAGAGTGTAGAGACAAATTACCAATATCAGGAATGAGAGACGTGACATCATTACAGATACTATGGACATTAAAAGGATAATAAGAATATTATGAACAATATTATGCCAGTCAATTTAACAGCTTAGATGAAACAGACAAATTTCTTAAAATATGCAAATGTCCAAAGCTCACTCAAGAAGAAATAGGTAACATGAGTAGCTCTATGTCTACTAAAGTAATTGAATTTGTAGATAAAAACCTTCCCACAAAATAAACTCCAGGCCCAGATGGTTTCATTGGTAAGTTCTACCAAATATTTAAGAATAAATAATCCATTTTTATACAAACTCTTCTAGAATATTGAAGAGGAGGAAGTACTTCCCAACTTGTTCTATGAGGCCAGCATTACTTGTTATCAAAATCTGAGAAGAATACTATAAGCAAAGGAAATTACAAGTCAGTATCCCCTATGAACATAGATGCAGAAATTCTAAACAAAATTTTAGCAAATTGAATTAAACAATAGATTAAAAAGATAATAAATTATGACCCAGTCAAGTTTATCCTGGGAATGCAAGATTGGTTTAACATTTAAAAAGGAATAATGTAATTCACCATTTTAACAAACTAAAAAAGAAAACCATAAGACTATCTCAATAGATACGTAAGAAGCATTTGACAAAATTGAGTATCCCCTATTCATTAAAAAAGCAAGAAGGAAGCTCTCAGCAAAGTAAGAATGGAAGGGAGCTTCCTCAACCCAATGAAGGGCATCTAGCAAAAGGCTATAGGTAACAACATACTTACTGATTAAAGATTGAATGCTTTCCACCTAAGCTCAAGAACAAGCCAAGGGTGTCTGCTCTCACCAGTAATCTTCAACACTGTACTGTAGGTAAAGAGCAGTCAGGCAAGGGAAAGAAATTAAAAGCATGTATTTTGGAAAGGAAGAAGTAAAACTGTCTTTGTTCACAGACAACATGATTGTCTATGTAGAAAATCCAGTGGAATGTACTAGATTCCAATGGAAGCTTCTAGAACTAAAAAGTGATTTTAGCAAGGTTGCAAGATATAAGATCAATGTACACAAATCAATTATATTTCTATATGTTGGCCACAAATAATTAGAAATTTAAAATATAAAAAGAAATACTATTTACAACAGCATTTTAAAAACTATAAAATACCTAGGGATATCTCTGGAAAAAAATGTGTGCAAGACCTGGATGAAAACTCAAGCATTGCTGGGAGAAATTAAAGAAGAGTTAAATAAGTGGAGTGATATATTGTGTTCATCGATTTGAAAACCCAATGTTTTTAAGATATCAATTCTCCCCAAATTGATTTCTAGATTCAAGGTTATCTCTGGCAAGATCCCAGCAAGATTTTCTGTAGATATTGACAATCTGAGTCTAAAATGCAAAGAATATAGAATAGCCAAGACAGTCTTGAAAGAGAACAAGTTGTAGGGCTAAAACTACCTGATTTTAATAATTATTATAAAGTTACAGAAATCAAGACAGTGTGATATTGGCATAAAGATGGGCAAATATATCAATTAAACAGAATAAAGGGTCTAAAAATAGACCCACACATACATGGATAACTGATTTTCCACAAAGATGCAGAGGCAATTCAGTGGAGAAAAACAAGTCTCTTCAAAAGCTAGTAATGAAACAACTGGATATACATATACAAAAAAAGTGAACTTTGATTCATATACAAAAGTTAACTCAAATGAATCATACATCTAGATGTAAAATCTAAAATTATAAATCATATAGGAGAAAATCTTTGTGAACTTGGCTTAGGCAAAGATTTCTTAGATTTGACATCATGATCCTTAGAAGATCAAACTGATAAACTGAACCTCAACAAAATGAATATTTCTGCCCTTTTGAAGGAGTGTAGAAAGGCAAGTCACAGACTGGAAAAAAGTGGTTATAATTCATATATCTGAGAGGGAATTTGTAGGCAGAATATATGAAGAATTCTCCAAGCTCAATGAGAAAACACACAACCCAATTAAAATTAGGCAAAAGACTTTAACAGACACATCACCAAGGAAGTTTTACAGATGGCAAATAAGCACATGAAAAAATGCTCAACAGCATTTTTCACTAGGGAAATGTAAGTTAAAACTGCATTGTGATACCTCTAGACATCTATTAGATTAAAAAGTGTGGGTGAGAATGCGGAGGAAATGGAACTGTAATACGTTTCTGGTGGGAATATAAAACAGCCTCATTGGAAAAGACATTGGCAGTCTTTTTTAGAAGCTAAACATACATGTATTATATAATGCAGCTCTTCCATACTAGGTGTTCACCCAAGAGAAACGAAAGCATATGTCCCTACAAAGATGTGTAATGTTCATATCAGCATTATTTATAATAACCAAAAACCAAAAACAACCCAAATAACCATCATCAGGTGAATGTATAAACAAACTGTGTTATATCCATAAAATGGAATACTACATAGCAATAAAAAGGAAAGAACTATGTATGATACATGCGACAACGTGGATGAATCTCAAAACAATTATGCTGAGTGCAAATAACCAGACAAAAAAGAGTACACACCCTGATTCAATTTACAAAAAATTCTAGAAAATGCGAACTAATCTATAGTGTCAGAAAGCAGATGGGGGAGGGGTTGAAGGAGGGATTACAGAAGGGCATAAGGAAAGTTTCCGGAGAAATTCGTATGTTCATTACCTTCACTGCAGCAATGGTTTCAAGGTGTCCAAACTTATCAAATTGTACATTTTAAGCATGTGCAGTTTATCTTGTCAGTTATACCTCAATAAAGATGTTTGTAAAAACAAAAAAGAAGTATCTATATGTGTTGATAGAGAACTATGTCCATGGTGTAGTAAGCAAAAGAAGTTCCAGAACATTATATACAATTTGATCTCAGATTTTTTTTCAAACTAACAAATGAGAATAATAAAATCCTTGCCTCTCACTGGATACTTTTGGGTGTGTACCGAAGGTCTAGTAATTTACACAATGAACAGTGGTTATCCCCAGGGAATGAGATGTGGAGCAGGACAAGGAAGTGATATATACATATTTAACACTGAGCTGTTAACACTTTTGATATTTTAAGTTTCAATTATTTGTATACTAATAAAGGGTGCACTTTCCAGGGAGGTTTAAGTTCTAGAAACTGGAATTGCAAATTCACTCCCATTCGGAGAGGCTGGTAGTCAGTTTCACAGCGCAGGTGGCCACAGCGATTTCGGTGAAGGCGGCTTGCAGAAACTTCCCACCAACCAACTAAGGAGGTGCCCCGCGGACTCCTGCGCAGGTGTGGGCTGGCGCGCACCGGCCTCCCGCGAAAAGTGGAGATGCGCGCATGCGTGAACGCCCGGGGGAGGGCCTAGGGGGGACGCCTGCGGGCTCAGGGGTCTTCGCCACGGCCCCAGCGCAGCCCGCTCCAGTGTAGCGGCTTCGAGCTGGGACGGGGTGGGCTGCTCCCGCCGCCGCAGCCCGGCCCACGAACACCGGGGCGCGCGCGGAAACACACGCGGTTCTGTGTTGCAAGGTATCCTTTCCTTCTGGGGGGCGGTGGTGTGCGGGGATTGCGCCTCCGCTGGCTTTGGGAAAAGCCGCGGACCGGAACGCGGGTCCTGACTCGGGCGGGTTGTGGTTTGGAGACCGGGAGGCGCCCCGCCCAGCGCACTTTCTCCGGGAACGAGGAGGTGTGACCTGGCCTCCGCAGCCGGCGTGCTGCCCACCGGGGGCCGCCCGAGGCGGGGAGAGGGAGGGGGGCCCCTGGCAAACGATCCCACCCGGCCCCAGGCCAGGCCGCCTTGCCAACCTCCACCCCGGCATTTGACTTGCCTTGAGGTCGGTGGTTTTTCTGCAGGGCCCAGCTCGGGACCCAGGTTTCCCGAATTCAGTCACTTTGTTCACCTTTGGAGGGTAAGCTCTGAAAGGATTGCGTTCGTCTTAACCCGTCTCTCTCTCTCTCTCTCTCTCTCTCTCTCTCTCTCTCTCTCTCTCTCTCTCTCTCTCAAACGCGCATTACATGTTTCCAGTCCATGTAGTTGATGAGAATGCTAAGTGATTGATACACGCGGTTGCTTTTTCACGACTACCTGAAGGGTTTTCCTTTTGCAGGAGGATCGTGTTAAGAGTTTAAATTTACAAAGGCTTGTCTGGGACAAAAGTAGACTCAAGCCTTTCCTGTGAGTTGGAAGAATCTATTCTCTTTTAGGTGAACTGGTTTTGTTTTTAGCACCTGTGCCCAGAAAGTTTCCCCAAAGTTGAAAAATTATGATTATTTCCTCAGAAAAATGTTGCAAAATGCCTTCCTGAACTCTTTGTATTAATTGTTGGATCCCTTGGTGTACCCAGCACTAAGATAGGGCTTTCCCCACGTCAGAAGGCTTCCCCGTAGAGGGCCTGGCTTCCTATGCTCGCTCCTTTTTCTCTTCCAGAGTTGGGAGTAGAGGTGGGGAGGGTTAAGAGAGGGGAACAGCTGGGCCCCCCTTTCAAGGATTTTTAACAGATAGCTCAGTTCAAGTTCTGTTTAACCCTCTCCGTGCATCTCAGAAGGTGTTTTGAATCCACATGTATTTTGAAAACTTCAGTTTTCATATGAGTCATTTAAAAGCAAACATACCTATCTTAAAATTAAAAGTTTTCCTGAGAAATAAATATATCTTAATACAACAGAGACTATTGAGAGTGTATAGAAGATTGCTAAATCAATGAAAAAACATAACACCAAAAAGTTGGCAGTTACTGCTTTAGGAAAGATTTGTTTGACATAAATACTAATTTTTCATCTGTTGAAACCTTGATGATATTGTAATTTGACTTTCATATTTTAAGAAATTGTAGGTTTTAGATTTAGAAGGGAACTTAGGGGTCATGTGGGCTGCAAAGAACATAAATATTTTTGAAAACATCCCTAAAAAATTGTTTTGTCCTGTGTTTGGGATGTGTTTAGTGGGAGGATTTTGCCCCTCAGCACAATTTGCTTCTATTAGAATGCTGTGTGTTTCAAAGCTATATTTTGGAATAAATCTTCTGCTCTCCTGCCAGGCCACACCTCCCTGGTCATTGCCCTGGTGACCCTTTAGCAGAGGCCGTGTGCCTGTGATGGCAGCAACCTGATTTCTCAGTGTACCACCTTAGAAAAGTAGCTTAAATAAAGAACATTTGCTCATTATTTCTGTTCATCTTCATCTTGCTGCTTCCAACAAATTTGTCTAAGCTTTTAGATAGTTTTGAATTTTTATTCTTTATCTGTAGTATTTGCACAATATTTCTACTGTTGCGACTATTAAAAACTTGAAACTTTTAAGAGTGCCTTTTGTTTATTCATTTCACCAATCTGGAAGAATCTGGTGATGGTGCAGAAGACATGGCTTTGGATGTTTAGTTTTTCGTCTAACCTGTCTTTGATTATCTTTTCCCTCAAGAATACTGTGGGAGGGCTTCCCTGGTGGCGCAGTGGTTGGGAGTCCGCCTGTCGATGCAGGGGTCGTGGGTTCGTGCCCCGGTCCGGGAAGATCCCACATGCCGCGGAGCGGCTGTGCCCGTGGGCCATGGCCGCTGGGCCTGCGCGTCCGGAGCCTGTTGCTCCGCAGCAGGAGAGGCCATGGCGGTGAGAGGCCCAAGTGCTGAAAAAAAAAAAAAAAAAAAAAAAAAAAAAAAATTACTGTGGGAGATTTTTTAGATACTTTTAGAGGCTCCGATTCACAGGGTCCTCTTATCTACCAAATTAATAAACATATCAAAAAAAGGAAATTGGGTTACGGTGGATAGTGAAGCCACCAAGTGGACTTTGAGTCATCATTGCATTCTTCCCAAGTGCTTACAAACCTGCTTTATACTCTAGAATTGTGATCAATGTCAGGCTTGCTCATCTCTCCCTTTTCCAAATTGTGGCTTACCACCCAATGGGATTCTGAATGCTGGTTTTGTCTTCCACCAGCCCTCACAATTTCAGATAGTGACTCTAAAACAGCAATCAAATTCCTTCAGCCACCAGGGAAGTAATTCATCTGATCTTAAAGACTCCAGTGAACTGATCTGAGTTAGGTACTTTAGTACCACCTTTTGGGTCTTAGGTAGTGATTCCCTATTTATATGCCTTTACCAGATATCTTCAGTGTTCTCTAGCATAAAGAATGGGCTGCACACACAGAATTAGCCGTATTGATAACTCAGTAGAAAATTTTCTGCAGTAAATAAAATTGTGTGTCGTCTGATTAGGGAAATATGTCACTTGACTTTTCTTTCTCTTATTTGTGGTGTTCCTCTGAAAGTGTACCTGGTGGCTCCTTTCTGCCTACTTCTGGAGTGGAATGTAAAGGAGAGAGAGATGACCTTGCCATTATCTGGAAAATAGTGTTTTGGGTGATAGTAGAACAACACATGGCAGTGGGGAAATCAAATTGTGGATATTGACCTCTAATTCATTATCCCTGTCCTCCAAAGTTCTATTTTAGGAGTAGGCTGCAGAGAGGAGTTGAGAGCTGGCAGGTGGTAGGCATTAGAGATTTAAGAGAAGTTTTTAGTGGATTGATAGGTTGCCTCCTCCACCTCCTGTGTGTAACTGAGTTAGGCTTACAAAAATTAGCACAATGCATTTATTTATTTTTACTTATGATACTTATTCATGATGTCCAGGCAGTGAGTTTTATCCTGGTGTAGACCTGTTATTATTTTCTTCCATGTCCATAGACTGCTCCTAATTCTGATAAGTCACTGTGCCTAAAATTGATCAAATCTCAAAGAGAGTATGAATCAATCGATTATGAACGAATCAATTATATGTCTCAATACAAGTGAAAAAATAAAAACCACAGAAGCTTATGTTAACAGCAGACTAGTCAAACAAACTACATTCATATGGGAATGATAAAAAGTAAAAGTTCTGTCTGCTTAATTATTTTAACTGTAGTGGCGTTATGTACTGCTAAAAACTGGAACTGAAAGATTTACACAGCCTATGAACAAATAAATGTAATCATGGGCTACCTTAAATGTTTTGTAATACCTCTCCATATGTGTTTGTTAAAATGTGAATTTTCAGAGCCCTCCTTTGACTGTTTGATCCACACACAGCCTTTTATTTGAGCAGAACTTCACATGTAATTCCTGGCAAGTGTTGCAGTATTTCCATTTATCAGGCTAATGTGTTTTTCTTTTGTTTTTAATGGACAGGTTTTCTTCTGAGTAGAAAATAGTTTGGGAATCAGTAATTTCCTGACAAAAACTTTCAGCATATACAATGATATATAAATATCCTAAGCATAAAAATTATTGGGTTTTTACTTACATATTCTGATAAATGTGTTTTTGTGGTGTTTTGCCAAGCTAGGAAGGGAAATCAAATGGATGTTGGTGAGCACCCCATGGCAGCAGTTACTTCATTTCGCTTGTTCAGAGGGGACTCTAACTTGGAAGCCTTCTTTAGGTAAGACAGTTGGTAGTTTGAAAAAGAAATATCAGTTTTGAAAAGTGATTGTATATGCTTAGGCTAGAATTTCAAGTTAATAAAGATCCACTTGTCTTGAGTTCTGATATTTTCCTGATGCTCATTGCTATAAAATTATTATATATAAATTTGTGATTTGTGGATGGGTTTTATATTCTGAAAATGTACATGAGGAAAAAGAAAACTAAGATGTTATTTTTAATAGAATTATTGGTACCTAATATCCTTAAGTTATTTATGGTGATTCTGTCAGTGAATTGGCAATTTAATGATTTTAATAAATAAACAGGTTTAATGTTTAATCCATGTTAATGCAGATTTAATGTATAGCACAATCCCTTTATTTAGAACTGCAAGGCAGTTTTCTAACTGGACATTTGGATGAAGTCTTTGTTTTATTTTTGGCTTCACTGCTTTTTTAATGACAGATTATGTTAGGGATAACTTTTTTGTAATTCCTTAGTAAAATTTTAACTCTCCATTCTGTAGGCTACCAAATAGTTACAAGCCAAATGTCAATAAATGTGCTCCACATCAGAGTTGAGAATCTAGTGTCTATTCCTTTACCTTCCCTGGGCCATCGTATTTCATTTTAGGGAATTAGCCCTTTAAAATAGTATGTGCTTTGAATTATTGATGTCAGCAGTTTCATATATTCTACATTGTATTGCTCAGTTATGCACATAACTGGTTTAGTCAGATTAAAGTGTGTAGTAGTTCTTTTGCCTGGTGATTGAGATACATGTTTTTTCCTTTTTTTCTCCAAACCCTAAAGATGACCTTTCATTTTGTTCAGTGACTTTATGGGTCATTCCTGTTTCTGGGATCCAACTCTATGTTGTGGTTAAGAAATGTTTCACATCAGACAGAGTGACTCACAGACAGAGATATTTACATATTAAATAGATATTTCATAGATTTGAAGGTAGGTTTCAATTTTGACACCAAGTCTTCCACATATATATTCCTAACATTCAGGGGTAAAGAGAGGGTTAAATAGTCAACATAAGTTCAGAACTACTCTTATCATTATTTTACCTTTTAAATTATTGTATACTTAAAATACTTTAGATTCTTATGTAAAATCTATGTACAGGATTATGTACTTGGGTATATCTAGACCTGAAATTTGTTGGAACTTAGTTGTGTCTCAAGCTGACTGATACCTGGAGAGTCATCATTTCTTTTTGTTGGGAAAGAATGCTCATTCCTTTGCTATTTTACATTGGCTGGTAATGACCCAGTATGCTGGTCACACAGCTTCTGTCCCTGCTATATCCCACTTCTCTACAGCTCATGTGTCCTGGGTGTCATCTGAACATTGTCACAGGTCATTTAACTTTTTGTTAGAATTGTGCTCCAACTTAAGTAATGTCATGAAATTTATTCAGGAAGATTCACTGGACAATTTAATGTAACAACAATGACTGCCGCATATATTGAGCACTTATTGTGTCCTGGCACTTAAGATACTTTAATCCTCTCAATAACCTTATGAGATTGGTACTGCAGTTCTCCCTGCTTTTCAGATGAGGAAACTGAGGCTTGTTAATTTGCTCAGACAAGATCCCATGGTTAGTAAATGGCAGAGCTGGGACTTAACCCAGATTTATGCTTTTAATTATGTTTTACCGGCTCCCAGGCCCCCTGGGAGTTCTTAGCACAATTGCAGTGTGATAGTGAGAATACAGTCATTGACGAGGAATAAACCTGGCACTTACACTGCTTCCTTGGACCTTTCCTCCTGGAAGCCTACCCAACCACTCCCTCCCACATACAAACTCAAATACATGCCCTTCCCTTAATCTTCCATTGCAGCTTGTCCCAACTTCAGTGATGGCATGTATCACCATATTTTGCCGTTTCACCATAGCTCTTTGAGAGCAGGTCCCCTCCTATTTATCTCTGTATCCCTAGCACATAGTGGTACCTATCAACGCGTGAAAGTGGAAGATTCTTGTCAAAATTGTCTTAAACTGTTTCTCATTTTCTAATGTTGTTATTCCATACAATTAAAGAAAAATATATGATGGAAATGTGGGGGAAATGGTCACTTAACATGGTTTAATGTTTACAGAATGAAGAGGAACAATTTATCTGTTGTGAATAAAGTTGTCCAGTCTTCACCAGCAGTGAAACAGCCTAAACTTGGGTTCTACTCTTCTCTCAACCAGACTCATACATACACCGTCCTTCTAGACTGGGGGAGTTTGCCTCACTATGTAGTGTTACGCATTTTTCAGTATCTTCCTTGAATGGATCGGGCCCGGGCATCTTCTGTATGTAGGAGATGGAATGAAGTTTTTCATACTCCTGACCTTTGGAGAAAGTTTGAGTTTGAACTGAACAAGTCGGCTACCTCATATTTTAACTCCACTCATCCTGATCTCATTCAGCAGATCATTAAAAAGCATGCTGCCCATCTCCAGTATGTCAGCTTTAAGGTAAGAAAAATAAGCATTAAATAAAAACAATGACTTGGGTTTTCTTGACATTTGTGTATAACTAGATCATTATATTGAAGCAGTCAATGAATTTTGCAGAATTTTAATCCCAAACTATTTCCTATTTCTCTGTTGTTACTTGCATAGATTTAGGTGTAGCACTTGAGCTATAACTGAATAATTTAAACTTCAGTTTCCTTCATGTAGATGCCATTATTAAAATTCAGGTAATTGTATTTGAAAGTGTAAATAAGATTTGAAAGTTTAAAGTGCTTAGAAGTTTCATTTGTCATCATTTCTATTTTTCATTTTTTATCTGAGATAGCGTGTATTAGAGAAAAAATTCTAATTTATTTTATAGCTTGAAGGGATAAGTACGGTTTTGCAATTGAATTCTATTAAATAATTATATTGCCAATAACTTTCTGATAAGTTATATTCAGGAAATTAAGATTTTAAGTTGTCTTTGTAGGTTGATAGTAGTACTGAATCAGCAGAAGCTGCCTGTGATATACTTGCTCAGCTGGTAAATTGTTCTATACAGACTTTGGGCTTGATTTCAATGGCCAAGCCAAGTTTTATGAATGTGTCAAAGGTAAAGATGCTAGACATTTTTGTGAGGTCTACTAAAATTCTTAAATATTGTCCAACTAGTCAAAAATAATTCTATTCCTAAAAACAGACCATAACCCTACTTGCATTCAGATATTTATTTAAAGCCATTTTCTGTTGACTAGCACTTATTTTTGATGAAATAGCTGATGCATGGTTTCATTCTTTAGATATATTCTGTAATTTTAGTAATGGTTTCACAGTAGATGTCATTAATATAAAAGTTAGATGTTATACTTAGAATTTTCAAGTGCCAGTTTACTTAGTTACTTTGAATGTAGAGTGTGTAGGGCCAATAGTGGGTGTCTTTCCTGTAATTCTATAGTCTCTCCATTGGAGGTGGAACAATATAATGTTTAACTAAATGTCCTATACTGATTAGGATGATGATTGCATCCTTACAGTAGAAATTCTAAAACAGCAGTGGCTTGAAAACATGACTGAGGTTTATTTCTCTTACAGTAAAGAAATCCACAGGTGCCACAGTCCATAACTGGTATGAAGTTGTTTGGAACCCATGCCCCTTCTAGGTGCTCCATTCTCTCCAAGGTGTTTTCTTCATTTTCATTGTCCAAGATGGCTTTCTCAGTTCCAGCCATCACGTCCCTGTTCTAGACAGCTGGAGGGAAGAAATGGGGGGAGAAGGGTGTGCCCTCTCCTTTTTCAAGCTGTAAGGACCACAGGACTAGCCATAAGTACCTCATGGTGCTTCTGTCTGTCAGCCAGCCTAGCTCTGTGGCCACACCACATTTCTGGGAGGCCAGGACAGTCTTTTAGCTGGGTGGCAATGTGCCCAGCTAAAAATTGGAACCAGATTACCAAAAAAGAAAGGACGGATGATTCCTAGGAAGCAACCAGCAGTCTTTGCCACAGAAACTGATGACTGTCTTCTCTTCATTCTGTCTTCGACTTGAAGGCCATTTCCTCAGGGAGGCCCTCCTTGACCACTTTTGCTAAAACAACACCCCCTCCTCTAGTTACTCACTAATGTATTACAGTATTTTATTTTCTTTATATCCTTCATCAGGGCTTGAAATCACCTTGTTTATTTAACATGTTTACTCTCTTCTCCTCAGAAAACATAAACCAACTCCTTGAAGGCAGGGATTCTATTTTGCTTATTTACCATTATAAACCCAGAATTAGAATAGTGCCTGATATGTAATAAGCACTAAACTATGGTTGTCAGTAAAACTGGCTAATGGAAACCTTCCTGTGGAAGAGGACAGAGGAACAGTAGCATCTCCTTTCTCGTTAACTGGGTCATGGCTCTCTTCTAGCAGGCATTTCTGCTAGCCTGAAAAGAATGGGTCTTTTGGGGATTCAAGTAATTTAAGTAACCAGATGAAAACTTACTACTTCTAAATAGTTATTTCCTTGTTTATGGGCTAGGGAATCAGATCAACCTGAAATTCTTAGATTCTGGGCTGTCTCTCATGTTGCACATCAGCTTCCAGGGCTAGCTTCTGGGTTAGCTGGTGCGGTCACCAGAGTGGAGGACCAGCGATGAGCAGGCTTCATTTCAAGCTCTGCCTCCACAGCGAAATGAGCTCTGTGGCTTCTGGCAAAGTTGTGGATCTCTGTGAGCCTCAGTTTTTTCATTTGTAAACTGAGGGAAAGTAATGTAAAGATAGAGCATTTTGCTAGGTGTAAGAAGTACTAAACTAATATATTGTTACTGTAATGAAATATGTACTCTAATGCTTAAATGTGTCCTTCAGTACTAAAAGAGTTGGGTGAGAGTTGATTAAAAGGAAAATAAACCTTATATTTCTTAACGAAAATGAGTGATCTCTTTCTATTCCTCTAATGATTTTTCGCACCATAAAATTTAGTAAAGAGGTTTAGCTGTCCACCATTTAAAAATTTGTGTAAATCAGTTTACAATGAGTATAAGCCAATGTTTTGTTATAAATGAATTAAGATGTATAACCAGTTTGGTCATTCTGATAGGGACAATAGAGCCTTTGATAGAATCCAAGTTGATTTTGAAAAAGGAAAAATGATCATGCATGGATATCGTTTCCAGACTTTCTGTGTCAAAAACTACTGGATCTGAAAACTTGTGAAATTCCATCCATTTTGAAGTCAAACTGTAAATAAGCTTTAGTTTGTCAATCTTCAAAACAGAGAAAGTTTTCAAACTGTATCTTTGTTTAGATAATTTGCTAGAAAAAAATTTGGAAGAATATGACATCATTTATTCATCAACAATAAATATTGACCTTTTACTGTGTGCCAGATACTATTTCAGGTGCTGGAAATACAGGAGTGAATAAAACAGATAAGATTTCTATTTCTTTTAGGCTAAGGGGTTGAATACGTCCTGAAAGCACAATTTTAGGTTTTGTGGGTGATATAGTTCTGCTCACCTCTAGCACTGTAGTGTGAAAGCAGACGTTAGCATTACATAAATGAGGCAGCATGGCTGTATTACAGTCAGACTTTAATTATGGACACTGAAAGAGCTTCATATAATTTTCACATATCCCAAAATATTACTCCTTAAAAATTTTCTTTCAACCATTTGAAAATGTAAAAACCACGCTTAACACATGAGTCATACAGTAACAAGCTGTGGACTGGATTTGGCTGGTGGACCATAACATAACTTGCCTACCTCTATTCTAGGAAATAAATATGATTATATCCTTTTAATATTGAAAAACAAATCCTTAAGATTGAAAATAATTGGAAGATGTGTTTATGAAATCTTTGAAATTTCTTCCTTTCTCACCATTCCATTTATTAATGGTAAAAGTATAAAACTATACTTTGTTATAGAAATGTCTTCTACTGGCTAATGGCACTGTAAAAAATAGTAATATGTTGATTGCTTTTATTATGTTAGTGTAAGCATGTTGATATAAGTAGTTTTAATGAATTACTTAATTGAAGCTGTAGATGTTTAAATAATGTCTTGGTAATTTTCTTCTTATTGCCATGCTAGTCTCATTTTGTGTCAGCACTTACAGTTGTTTTTGTCAACTCAAAATCATTATCATCAATCAAAATTGAAGACACACCAGTGGATGATCCTTCTTTGAAGATTCTTGTGGCCAATAATAGTGATACTCTAAGACGCCTCAAAATGAGTAGCTGTCCTCATGTTTCATCTGATGGTAGGTTATATTTTTTAAGCTTGCATGATGTTTTTTATTATAGTCGTAGTAATAATGCAATTTCCTATTGAAAACTACATGCTTATGAGGCATAATTCATTAATCTTTTTTCAAAAGACCTCTTAATATATAAGCTACGTATAGTTTAAATTGCTTCTCCTAGGAGTGTCTTAGTTATGGATATTTTTTATTACATGTATAATTATATATATCTTGGCATCCATCTCCTCAGAAATCATTACATCTGTTTTAGCAAATAATGAATAATATCAAATTTAAATTCACAAAATGTTATATTAGTATCCATATTCTTTGTGTTTAAGGATTTTTCCCCATTTCCTGCAGGAGTCCTTTGTGTAGCTGACCATTGTCAAGGTCTTAGAGAACTGGCATTAAATTATTACATGCTAAGTGATGAACTTCTCCTGGCCCTTTCAAGTGAGACCCATGTTAACCTTGAGCATCTTCGAATAGATGTTGTGAGTGAAAATCCTGGACAAATCAAATTTCTTTCTATTAAAAAACAAAGTTGGGATGTGCTCATTAAACACTCCCCTGGAGTCAGTGTTGTTATGTACTTCTTTTTATATGAAGAGGAATTGGAGACGTTCTTCAAAGAAGAAACCCCTGTTACTCACCTTTATTTTGGTCGTTCCGTAAGCAAAGCACTTCTAGGACGGATAGGTCTTAACTGTCCACGACTAATAGAGTTAGTAGTATGTGCTAACGGTCTTCAGGCTCTTGATAATGAACTTATTTGTATTGCTGAACACTGTAAAAACTTAACAGCCTTGGGCCTCAGTGAATGTGAAGTTAGCTGCCGTGCATTCATTGAGTTTGTAAGACTATGTGGGAGAAGGCTAACCCAGCTGTCTGTCATGGAGGAAGTTTTGATCCCTGATGATGATTATAGCCTAGATGAAATTCATGCTGAAGTCTCCAAATACCTGGGAAGAGTATGGTTCCCTGATGTCATGCCTCTCTGGTAATTGATTACCGAAGATTCTTAACTTTTTTTTTTTAATCTATAAGATTAGCTTCTTTCTGTCTCTGCAAATGTAAGTTTTAAGATGCATTGCTGAAATGTCTTAGGTAAAATATTTTATTGTTTTCAAACTGTCTTAATGGATTACAGCAGAAACATTTGAGAAAATAAGAGAAATTTGAAAAGACAGAAACCGTATATAGCGCACAGACACTGTATTGTGTATTAGATAGTTGATAGAAACAGTTGGTTTCTAGATAAGTTCCTCAGCCTTCCTTGAAGGTATATTTTGGCTTGCTAAATAAATTTATAATATTGAGCTTTGGATCCCTTAAATTATGTCATTTACAACTTTATATTAATCATTTTTGTTTCATCTTGGTATTGATATATTTTACAAAATATTCAGTATTAAAAACTAAGAGTACAATCAAAATATAGATACAGAGGCTGGCTTAATTGTACTCCATTTTTAGCACTATATAAGATCATATTATGATTCAATAAATAACTTCTAATTTTCAGTGCACTTTGAATTCTACTTTATTATATTACTTGGGAGAAAATGGGCATTAGATTAAAATTAAATAATGCTAATTCATTTTCTAAAGATACTGTGATTGCTAATTGATTAAATACACTACTGAGATAAAAAGGTAAATTTTTCAGAGTGTGCTTGGGAGGGAATCAGCATTTACTGAATATATTTACTGTGTATCTGAAACTATGCCAGATCCTTTGCAGAAGTGATCTTAGAATTTAATTAGTAACACAGCTAAAACTTGAACGGCTGTGTATTTGTTGCCTTTAAGGTGAACATATATCCTTAAAATGACCCACAAGACCCTGCAAGGTCTGGCTTCTCCCTGCTTCTCTGACCTTGTTTTCTCCTACCAAGTGCCCTTTGCCTTTCTGCTCCCATTCTCTTTCAGTTCCTTAAGACTGCCATGAACCCTCTAGTCAGAGTGCATTTGTGCATATTCTTTCTACTTCAGTTACTCTCTTTGCTCCCTCTTTCCTTTAGATGTCATTTCCTCAGGGAAGCCTCCATGAGTCTCAGTGTTCTGTGATTTCCCTTTGTGGCGCTTATCACTATTGTAATTTGCTCTTCACTTGTATGATTATTCTCTGCTTCAACCATTGTGCTGTAAGCTCCATCGTTGCAGGATCAAGGTTGGGTTTTACTCACTGTTGTATCCCCAGCATCTAGCATAGTGTTTAGCACATAGTAGGCATTCAGCAAGTTTTATATAAGTACTTTCTTTTTCAGACTTTCTCCTCTAAGTCCTCTCCCCAATACCTTAAATTTCTAAGAAGTCAATTAAACTAAAAAAATTGAAATACGTTCATTATTTTCCAGTTTTGAATATTTTTATAGGAAAAAATTTTTAAATATTCTCATCTGTTAAGGAATTAAAATATATTGTTATTTCTAAATGGTGATTTTAAAAAGTAGCACAGTTCATATCCCTTTATTTAGAGACTGTCCTTGTGCATACGCTCTCACCATTGTACCACGGTCTTTGCTACTGTGTGTCTGAGAACAGGCATTTCATTCACCTTTGTGTTGGAAAGTCTCAGAACACATTCAATAAATGCTTGTGGGACCGATATTTCTGGTTCAAAAATAAAACCCATTTCTTAAAGATAGTTATTACTATTGCAGATCATGTAATTTATACTTTGAGATTTCAGGAGAGTGCAGAAGCAGCATATTATAGGGAGCTTAAAGTCTGATTAGAACCACAGGACAAACAACCTTAAAGGAAACAGCATGAGATGGAGAGGTCAGTCTGATTGAAGATCAGAGTAGTGGTGGAAACACTGCAGAGATGAACCTCCAATCTCACCTGGTGTTACTTTAAGTGTATATACCTGAATGGTGAGGTGATAGAATGCCAGTGGTGTTTGCACTAGAGGATAATGGAGCAAAACAGAGAGGGGCTAGAGAAGGGAGGTGAGCCCACTAGCATGGAGGGAGAGTGAGTAGTGGCCTCTTTCGCATTGAATGAGCAGTTGCTGCTCTAAATATTGGTCTTTGGTGGCCCAGTATTCAAACCTAGTTAGCTAAGCGCTACAGTGACTCTTAGAACAAAACTCAGAGTAAAATTGATCAGCTCAGTTAAATGACTCTGGTTGATCTGGTATACTTTTGATAAATTGAAGAGCAAAGATTTTAGGATAGCCAAAAACAAGATGAGGAAGTTGAGCATTTTTGTTGCTCCATCGAATGAAAATGTCGTCATTACTTTGGAAGTCCATGAAAAGTACTGCTTACCCAAGAATAGAGGTTTCTAGATAAATGAGTGAGTTCAATATTAGATGGATTTCAAGCGTTAGCCTTTGAAAAATATTTTAGTTCTGTAAGCAAACTTGTTCTTTAAAATGTTTTTTTCTGCATGTGTTAGAGGCTTCTGGAAAAGTTAGGATAATTCTGTGGGCAAATTGTAAAGGGAGAGAATGGGGGAAAAGGTTCTATTGTAGGTTATATTGAAGAGACACAAAAATAGGATTCTCTTTGTTTTTTTCCTTCCTTATAAGCCTTGCTTGCCTCATTTGTATTTTACTAAATATTGGGGAGATAGGCAGATTTTAAAGTTATATGTATTGTTGTTAATATGCACTAAGTGTGATAAGTGTTGCCACAAGGAGGTAATAATCTTCCCTCTCTAGCCTTGGCCTCTTAAATTGGCCACTTATCTTGTTCTTTCATTAAATTACTTTCTTTTAGAAAACTCAAAACATTTTCTAAATAAAAATGGATTTTATAGTCATTTAACCTAATATCTCACACCAAAATTTTAAGTATATATTATAATCACCTTCAGTAAAGAAAATTAAGTTACTCACGGCTATTACTTCTCTGTCATTTGAACCTTTACAATCCTTTAAACTGAACACTTTAACACTCAAACCTAAAGGAAAAGGAAATTAAAACAAAAAACAAACAAAAAAAACCTCTGATATAATGCACCAGAGGGCGCTGTATTGTAGTGATTCCTAGGAAAGAAGTCCTTTAGTCTAAAGTTTGCATTTCCATTCAACAGATGTGAGAGTGCTTGTGGAAAGCTAGGCAGAAGGCAGTGTTCTTGCTCTACCTTGGAGAAGCTCTCCGTTCCAGGTAATGAGTCTGGTTTTTAAAACAGTCACTTCAGAAGGTTGATTATTTAGAAGGCTAAGCATATATTTCATTGTTCAAACATTTTAGAGCTCCTTTTAAAATTGCCTTTGAAATCTGTATGCTATTTCCTTTTTTGTGATCTCAATGGGAACACAGCCTTTGTCCGTTGAAAACAAATATAATCTTTGGAAACAATCTAAAGTTATTTGGCACTAAGGAGATGAGTAAGGTAGATGATCAAACCAGACAGTGCTGGTGTTATAGTTTTCTTTTCTTTTTTTTTGCGGTACACGGGCCTCTCCCTGTTGTGGCCTCTCCTGTTGCGGAGCACAGGCTCCGGACGCGCAGGCTCAGCAGCCATGGTTCACGGGCCCAGCTGCTCCACAGCATGTGGGATCTTCCCGGACTGGGGCATGAACCCGCGTCCCCTGCATCGGCAGGCGGACTCTCAACCACTGCGCCACCAGGGAAGCCCTAGTTTTCTTCTTCTTTTTTTTTTTTTTTTTTCTTGCGCCATGCGGCCCTCTCACTGTTGTGGCCTCTCCCATTTGCGGAGCACAGGCTCCAGACGCGCAGGCTCAGCGGCCATGGCTCACGGGCCCAGCCGCTCCGCGGCATGTGGGATCCTCCCGAAACGGGGCACGAACCCGCGTCCCCTGCATCGGCAGGCGGACTCTCAACCACTGCGCCACCAGGGAAGCCCTAGTTTTCTTCTTTTTAACCAAAAATTAAAGTCTTAATTTGCTAGCCTTGTATAAGATGTTATGACATAGTAGAGAATAGTATCTAACTGGATATGAGAAAGTACTAATTGTGTTGTATAGACTCTATACTGTCTTGAGAGCCGTCACTGACTCTTTCTTCTTCCTGGAGACCCACCTGTAAGTCCTGTTGCCTCCATAACATCTTCTTCATAATAGTAAATACTCATGAAATCACCTCCCAACCATAAAACTACAGCATTGATAGTAACTTAAATTTTTCTGTGTGGTCATTCCCTATCCAGTCCTGAGATAACTAGTGTTCATTATTTGCTTGATTTCCTTTTTGTATGTTTTTATCACATATGTATATGTGTTCCTAAAAATTATGTTTTGGCTTTAATTGTTTTGACTTTATAAAAAGAGTATCATGCTATATGTGATCCTTTGGGCTTTTTTTTTACTCAGAATTATATTGCTATGATTCATCTATTTTGTTATGTTTAGCTGAGGTTCACTGCAGTATAATATTCCATCTATAACTAAACCACAATTTGTCCATCTTCCTATTGGTGAGCGTTGGAGTTGTTCCAGGTTTTGCTATGACAAATAGTGATTCATGAACATTCTTATACATTACGTCCTTGTATACAAATGCAGCCACTTCCCTCCAGTAAAAAATGTTCAATTGACTGCATTTCCTATAGCATATCTACACTAGGAATGGAGTCATTCTACTGGAGTTTTCTACATTCCAAAGAGTTTAAGCAAAAATTCATGAAGAAAGTTTCCAGAATGATGAATTCACCTTACTCATTTCTTACTGACTGCCTAAAATCTACAGAGCCATATTATTTCTCATCCTTTGAACATTCATATGGTTTTATTTCCCCTTTGTACCTGTTGTCAGCATAACCAGGAAAGAATAATAAGGATATACGATGATGTGTAAGAATCAGTAGCTATGATAGGCGTATGGCTAGATGAGGTTGACTGACTTGGTTTCATGAGATACTTCAGGTTAGGATAGCCCTCTTTCTCTTTCTAGTACTCCCTGTAATGCAATCTTTCTGAAATCTAGAATGTTCCATATTACCTTGGACTGCTGTCATTCATTACCTGGAAGATCAACTGCTTAGATAGAGCACAGGAATGTGTGGATATAAAGACCAGCAAACTCTGTCTTATCCGTGTAAACCCCTCACCCTCCAAGCACTTTGACAAACCTAAGGCTATTGCTGAAATTCTTTACTACCTTAACTCAAAAGAAGCCTCCAGTTTATCCACCTAATATTTATCAGGTTTATGTGTCTAGCATTGTACAACACTCTATTCTTGTACCCTAAAAACACTTCAGGCTTTTTCTTATTTTCAAGCAGAAAGCTAGTGGGACCAGTTTGAATTCATGTTTATTTATCTTATGTATTCAGGACTGAGAAATCTTTAAGGAAAAACACACCCCAGATCCCATAGATTACAGATCAGACCTGAGAGATTAATTGACCCTCAAAACATCAAAGTGGCAATGAGTTGAAACCAACATGCTTTTTTCTTTCTTGCATTCATCATGTTTCTATTTGAACACAGTTTTCTTGAAAAGCAGAATATGCACCCAGGTTTTAAGAAGATGGCTCTCTCTTTAGAAGATCTGGTTATTTGTCTTCCATTTATAGGTACACAGTAGGATCACTCAAGTCACAGTTTTCAATGTGTACATGAGATTGTATGCCAGGATAAAGTTTCTGCAAGGGCAATAGAGTGCCCAGTTTTTCTCCCTTCTTGATAGAACCTTTATATTTAATTGGCTTAATGTAGAACATTTTAATACAGAAACCTAAAAGAAAAGAAGTAGAATTATTCATTATCTGGGTTTTAGTAGTCTTGAATCAGAAATTGTAAGAAAAAAAACCAGAAATGAATAAAAAAATACAAAAAGAAAAGGTTGATTAAACTCAATGAGGGAGTAGAAGGAAATGACAGAATCATATCAGAAATGAAGATTAAAATTACAAGATGCCTAAGGAAGAGTAGACTCAAATGAGTATTTTAAAAGGCATTGAAGAATAGCAGAAAAACACCAGGTAACTGAGAAAATTGACCCAGAACGATGTCAACTCCAAGACAGATTCCAATAAAACTATTAGGCTTTAAAGACAAAGAAAAATGGAAATAACAGGCACAAGAATACAAATCTTTTTAAATATCAAAAGAAAAATTTAAAATAAGACCCATCAAATAGAGATAATACCATTATAATACCATAATTACAACATAAAATAATGACAGTGTTTGGACCAAATATATGAGTTGTATCTATAAATGTTAATTCATATAGTAAAAAGATTTTCCTATTGGCTTGGAAAGCAAAATGCAATTCTGTGCTGTATACAATAAAACAGTAATTGAAAAAGGCTAAAAATTCAGGACTGAAAAAGATTTGCCACGTAAATGGAAGGAAAAAGGAAAGCAAGGATTATGATCCTGTTACCAGAGAGTGAAATTCAGGCCAAAAAGCATTGAAACAAGACAAAGGAGGACAATGTGTAATGCTAAATCCAATGAAGATATAATTATCCATGCAGTAAATAACACAAAGGAGAGAATACAGGAGGTACAAGGATATATAGATAGAAACCCAGTAGTGACAGAAGACTTCAACACACTTGCATCGGTGAAAACAGGTCAAGTGGACAGAAAACATAAGTAAGGCTATGGAATTGTCCTGTCCAACACAGTAGCTGTTACCCACATGTGGCCAATCAGTGCTTGAAGTAGCTAATCTGAATTAGATGTGCTTCAAGTATAAGACACACGCTGGATTTTGAAGACAGTACTCCCCCAAAAGTAAAATATTACTAATTTTTATATTAATTGCATTTTGAAATAATAATTTGGAGGTATTAAGTTAAATATGTTGTTAATATTAATTTCACTGTTTCTTTTTACTTAATATGATTACTGAAAAGTTAAGATTGCGTATGTGGCTTTTATTATACTTCTGTTGGACGGTACTGCTATAGAAGATCTATGGAAAATGAATAAGGTGCATTTTATGTACATATATTAAACAAAAATATGTGCAAGACCTCTACATTGATACTAATATAACTCTAATTAAGCTACTAATACAACAGTGTAAGAAGACCTAAATAAATGGAAGATTTAACAAGTTCATTGATGGGATGACTTTCATTACTTTTAAGATATCACTTCTTCTCAGTTTGATCCTGTATGATGAATGCAAACCCAAGGTCCCAGCAAGATTTTTGGTGGAGATTGACAAACTGATTCTGTAATTTATTTGGTAATGCAGATAACCCAAGAATTGCCAAGACAATCTGAAAGAAGATCAGAGTTGGAAGATTTATACTATTTATATCAAGATGTATTTTAAAGTTATGGTAATTAAGACAGTGCAGTATTTGTGGAAGATTGACAAACTGGCCAGTGAAACACGATAGAAGGACCATAAACAGACCTATGTATATTCAGACCCTGATCTATGACAAGAGATACTGCCGTGCGGTAAGGAAAAAATGGTCTTGGCAAGTTAATGGTACTGAGTCAGATGTCGATATGGGGGGAAAGTTTGATCCCCGTCTCCTTCCTTACAACAAAAACCAATTCCAGATGGATTATAAATCTAAGTATGAATGATGAAGCAATAAAGCTTGTACACAGAAACATAGGGACAATACCTTTATGACTAGGGTGGGCAAATGTGTCTTAAATGGGTAATAAAAATGTGTCAACAGTAAAGGAAAATATTACTAAATTGGACTGCATTAAAAATAAGAATTTTTGTTTATTAAAAAACATTAGAAAAGTGAAAAGGAACCCATAAAGTGGGAGAAGATACTTAAAATACATATATTGGGCAAAGGACTCATATCCAAAAGACACAAAAAGCTCCCACATACCAATAAGAAAAAGGCAAAAAAGCCAGGGCAAAATACATGAATAGGCACTTTGCGAAAGACAATAACCATGTTATCAATAAATATGAGAAGGGGCTCAATATCATAGCCATCATGGAAATGCAAATTAAATTTAAGTGAGACACCTTTACATACTCATCAGAATGGCTGAAATGAGAAAGGTAGCTAGATAACACCAAGTATTGTGTATGGAGCAACTGGAACTTTCATACACTCCTGTTGGGGCTGTGAATTGGTACCACTACTTTGGGAAACTGGGTGGCAGTACCTGCTAGCACTGCAGATACACATACCAGGTAACCCAGCAACTCCACTCCTCCAGCGTTCTGCCAGTTGCTGAGTATATTGATTCCAGTTATGCATTCTGGAACCGGCGGAATTACCACAGGGTGGATATGTGGATGCACTAGGTCAACTGTAAGATGGACCCTCGGAAAACACTATGTTGATCACCTGACCCTGGAAGCCCCTAGTTTGATTGATGGACTACAGTGGCTTGGGTCTATAGGAATTACTGTCAGTTTTGAGCGAGTCTCTTCTTCCCCAGTATACAATCATCCTGCTAAAAGGCTGCAGGTCCTTTTGGGGATGGCTAGAAGTAAGGGTTACAGTATAAATTTTTGGCATTGTAATAGGGCCCTTCCTCAGAAGGACTCAGCCTCCCTTTCATTCAAGGGGTCTGGGACTGTGAACTGGCTCAAGTCTGGGAATTGGTGGATGGTGTTGGGAGGAAGGTTTTGAGACCGAGTATTGTCATGATTGAAGTCAGAATTTTGTTCATCAGACCTAGAGTGTTTCCCTTTATACAAATCAAATAAGGCTTTAGTAGTCTGCCCATGTATTCAGTTCTAGGTCACCATGATTAACTAGACAGTGGCACAGGCCTCTGCTTCTGATGTATCTGATTACTGCTTCAGCTCTGCTCCCTGTTGGATAACCATGCCAGCCTTGGCTTCTAAGTGGACTCCATTCAATGGCAGTAGTTCCTCTTGTCATTTCAGGCCTAGAGAAGATAGCCACCAGATAGCTCCTCAAGGATGTGGGCTCCCTCACAAAGTGTTTCTCACAGCCTTAGTGAGAGGAGTGTCCTCCGGATCCACTCCCAACAGGAATGCATGTTTATGTTAATGAAAAGAAATGTACAGAAAGTTCATAGCAGCATTTTCATAATCACCTAAAACTGGATACTGCCCAGATGTCCGTTTAGAGAAGAATGATTAAATAGGTGAAGATATATGCATACAATGGAATGCTCTACATCAATAAGGATGAAGGGACTTAAACTACATGCAAAAACATGAATGAATCTCATAAACCTTATGTGGAGTAAAAGAAGCCCCACTCAAAAGACTGCATGCTGTTTAATACTATTTAAATCATTTTCAGAAACAGGCAAAGCTAATATATGGTGGGATAGTAATCACCCTTGCTGGGAGTTATGACTAAAAGGTAGCACAAGGGGTCTTTGAACTGTTGCTGGTATTCTTTTTCTTGATCTGGTGTAACCAACAGGCTACACAGATGCGCTTACTTTGTGACAATTCATGGAGCTGGCCATTTTTGCTTTGTGCGCTTTGTTGTGTGTATGTTCTACGTCAATAGAATTAAAACAACCATACAATAAGCCCAGTACCTGGAGCACCAGGAGACCCAGCTTTTCCTAGAACATAGAGCATTTGAAAATAGTTCACATCAACTCTTGCAGAGATGCCAACATTTTCGAATTGTGGGATTTTGGTGAATGAAAGCGTCTATTCATTACAGTTAATACGGCAATGCTGAAAGTGATTTTGCTTGTAGATTGTTAAGCAAAGCCACATGGGCCTCAGGAAGAAAGCCCTTCAGTCAACTATAGAGTTAGGTGGGGCATGTATGCATAAAGAAGACGACTTCAGGGAAAGTGGTGGAACATCTTTGAAAATGCATGGGCTGCTTTAGTTTGGTACCGTTGTCCTTTAGGTCCTAGGTTTTGTCACTTTGAAGGAAGAATGAAACATCTTTGTATCGAATACGCATTAAATAAATAAGCATCAAACATCTCCAGTATGTGCTCCAGGTATATACACCACCTCTTACCTCTTCCAGAGATCCGAACACCATTATTGATGGCATTTTTGTTTTTATAAGGTTTCTCCTGGCCCACAATCATTCCGGTGAAAGGTGCATACACAGTAGATCCATCTGAGCACAAGACATCCACACCCCGGTGAAGCCTGTGATTTCCAGGATGTAAATAAGAATGAACAGACTGAGGAACTGCCCTGGGAATTTTATTGCCCAGGAACATGGTGTTAGCCCACTGTTCCCAGACCAGGGTATCAAAAGTTGAAGCTGTTGGAACGTGTTGGAATGTCCCAGGTTTCCTCACTCTGTTTACCCAGTTTTCACCTCCTTCTCTGCAGGTTGTAATAACGATGTTATAAAGGTTAAAACATTTAAGATAGTAAAACACAGGAAGCCTTTAATAATGTTAGCCGTTATTATTATATGGCATTTTGGGGAAATGAGGCAATCCATGTAAGTAAATTTTATAGATACCTGAATCTTGACCCCGGCAAGACCACTTAGAAAAGAGATGACTTTTTATGGGAACCTATTATAAAAGAATCATATGTTAGCCTAGTCTTATTTTTCTCCCAGTGATCCATAAGTCATTATAAACATCATTTATTGTGTATGGTTTTAATATAGTGAGTGATGCCTCCTGCATTTATTATAAAGTGTGTGGAGCACAAACACAAAATGATCCCAGGTTGTGAGATTTCTTGTCGTCTCCGACAGTCCTCACTGTTGACACTATGCCAGTTCTCCACCAGCCTCTTCTTCCTTCTAATAGTCTACCTGAAAGTCAGATTCACTAGGATTGTTGGCATTATGTGTAAAGCAACATTGAGCAGATTCCAGGTGAGGAGCCAGTAAGTTATTGTATGAGTCAAGTGCATAAAGTTTAGGGTATGAACTAATTGAGTCTTAATTTTGGCAATTCAGAGGCCACTTTCCCCTATGTCCTGTCTCTCAGCCCTATTCCAGGTATGTGAGGTTGCTTTGTAAGTAGTATCTGTGTGAGTGAGAGTTGTTCTGTGATTAGGATGGAGATCAGTGATACAGTTGGACACATGGCTATTTCATCAGAAAGTGGCACTCCCAAGGTAGTACTGTGCACTGTTGAAAGTTCACACGTGTGTCTCTCACTGTCTGGAAGAGATTACCTGCTTAGGGCCAGCCTCTGGTGTTCACCTCCCAGAGCCTGGGTCAGTAACACCATGGTTTGATGGGAAGAGGATCCAAAAGCCTGAATTCTAGTCCAGCCTTCACCACCTCCAGCTGTGTTTGGCAAGTCCCTTAACCCTCTGGTGCCCCAGTTCAAGTTCCTCATCTATAAAATGGGACAGTAATGTTTGGCTTCCACCTTGGAAAAGCCAGGTGAGGTGAGTCAACGCGTGAAAACATTGAGAGAAAACAGTGCTCTCCTCTCTCTTGCCCTTGTTCAATGCTCTGTTCCTAATGCAGAGCCCAGAGTTGACGCCCTGTTCTTGGAAGTTGCTCCAAACGTGGTAATGTAACTGGTTATATCTCTGAATTTTCCTGCTGTCGGAAGGGGGAAGATGGTGAGCACTTGAAGAAACTTCGGGCAAGGACGCTAAGCAAAGAGGTTACGAGCCAAAAGAGGATATGGTTATGTGTGAAACCCTGTTACCTTTGAGCCGTGTACTGGCCACAGCCGTGGCTGTCACATGTCCTGATCTCATTGGAAGACTTGCCGGCACATATAGTAGCCCATGGCCCAGCCAGTGCTAAAAAGGAGAAACAGGAGAAGCACATTTCCTGACCACATATTCCCAATCTCTACTATCCTTGTGTCTCCCAGTAGATTGAAAAATTCTGTTTTCACTATACTTTCTCTCTAATTTTTCTGTAGTTTAAGGAGTGGGCTTCCTTTAACTCCTGATTCAGCTATAACATGGGCTTTTCCCCTGGTCACGGAAGTCTGTTTTATGACATGTAGAGTATTTGTGTGTTTCTTTATAAGCATTTACCTTTATAGTTATAGTTTGTTTCAGATTATTCATTAAACAATGGTATAGATTGCACTTTTCAAATATTTTTTTTGCTCATGACTTGGTATGGGGACCACTATGTTTAGGTTAAACAAAATAAACAGCATGGCTCAAACAAATAACTCTAGAAATTCTTCAGTTACTTTAGTCACTTTGAAATGTTCTTTATTGCTAGTCTTCGTAATCAAATCCAAGGAAATGTTTGAATTAAAGCAGAAACAAACTCTGCACTAGCAAACTTTATTTAACACGAAATAAATCTCTTTCATATCTGCAAACACAGAAGAGGAGATTCTTAGAAATAAGAACATGTCAAACTAATTTAGCCTAGAGTGGAGTGAGAAGAGAGAGTGGGAAGGGAGTAAAACAATTATTTAAAAAATTATGAAGCAGTAAAACAAGGAGGAGCGCACTGGCTCTCTTTGTGTATTTTGTGCAAACTTTGTTTTTAGTGCAACTTCTCTTTAATAGAGTAGGCACTTGATAAATGTCCATTTGAATTAAATTTCCTGGATTTCCAATTGTTAACGTTCACAGAGAGATGCGTTAAGAAACTCGTCTTTTTACTTCAGGGCAGACTAACAAAAACAAGCAAAAGCAAGAATCTGCTAATTTGGTTGTTGATTTTATTTAAAGATATTTTTCTATTCATTAGTATATGTGCTATGAAGAGAATCTACAGAATATGGCCATTAAGCATATTCTTTTTTTTTTTTTAATAAATTTATTTATTTATTTATTTTTGGCTGCATTGGGTCTTCATTGCTGCACGCGGGCTTTCTCTAGTTGTGGCGAGCAGGGGCTACTCTTGGTTGCGGTGAGCAGGCTTCTCACTGCAGCGGCCTCTCGCTGTGGAGCATGGGCTCCAGGCACACAGGCCTCAGCAGTTGTGGCACACGGGCTCAGCTGCTCTGCGGCATGTGGGATCTTCCCGGACCAGGGATCAAACCCGTGTCCCCTGCATTGGCAGGCAGATTCTTAACCACTGCGCCACCAGGGAAGCCCAAGCATATTCTTGAATATACCTCTAAAAGGTGGGTTTCATAAGTCTTATACCTTGGAGCCAAGCTTCAAATCTCTTTGGCAACTAATATTTAGCCTTCAGAATTGAGACATACATTAGACAGTTTATTAATTTATTCATTTTCTCTTGTGCTGTGGCAGTTCCCCTTGTCCTAATCCATACTAGTCTCTGTATCAGGAGTTTTATAAATCAGATTCTTATACAAACTTTTTATTTTCTAATTTTGTTCCGATTAAGTCCTAGACTAAGACGGAAAGACTTTTGTATTTCTCTCATTAAAGAAACAGAACATTCAGGTGGAAATCATTGAGGACCACCCCTCTCCCCCGTGTATCCTTCCTGTTCCACTTTTAATAACCAAATAGACAAGTTTCTGTTGTGATTATGATGTTAATGACTTTTAAATCTATCCTTGAAATCAGTTTTCAAAAGTCAGCCAAGATTGTAAAATTGTAATTTTGACTTACCAGGTGAAATCAAAACAGCCAGAAGGAGGACTCCTGTGGAAAACATTTGGCTTTGGTCTCCCTTAGGATGCTTCCTCCTCTGATACTTACGATTGCCCCTATGCTCTCTTTGAAGAACACTCAAGTTTGACTTAGTATTTTCTAGCTATTTAGCCTTAGAATGCTGCATCTCTCATATCTTTAATTTGCTATGAGACACACAAAACAAATATGAGAACGGGGGGAATCAGATTCTAATATTCCATGGATAGCTGTTCGGCTCACATGTAGGACCTATGTAAAAGCTTTTGTTCTGCGGAAGCTAACTTTATTGGAAATGCTGACTAAATATTAACAGAAAGTGATAAGGCTGGATGAAGAGTGACTCTTTCCTGGGCTGTGACTGGTGGGAGAATATCCCGTGAAAAATTGAATGCTTAGTACTGTCTTCTAGAAGACATACCTTTCATTTCCTGGGTAGGACATGTTTCAGAAAAGACGATTAGTAATGTATGACCCTCTATAACATATTCTTTAGTATATATCCCTTGGGTTTTTTTGGATCATCGGTTCAGTTTCACCTGTGCAATGTTTGCAAATAATTTTACTATTTTGATAAAATTATATTTTTTTCCTTTAAATATACGATTTTAAATGTTTGCTTGTTTGTAACAATGTTACAAAATTAACAACATCCAACGTATCCATAAGTAGAGGAAAAGATGACTTAGGATACAGTCATACAATGGAGTATAATAATAACATTTGGAATATAATTTAACAGTTCAAATGAATTAAAACAGCTAGATCTACTGTTGAACACTTTTGAATAAAAAAGCTACTTTTAAAATGTTATACACAGAATTAAATTTAACCACTTATTAAATTTTGAAAGCAAGTGTATTATCTTTGTGAATAGCTGCATGTATAGTAAAAATACAAAAACATGCACAAACTTACCCTAGGATAATAGCTACCTCTGAGGAGGGAGAGAAATAGAATTGTGAAAGGATATGCAAAGTGCTTAAACTCTAAAATCCTTTATAAAAAAGAAAAAGATCAGAAGCAAATATGTTAAAATGTTAATTTATTAATTATTGAAGGTCAATACATGGGCATTTGTTATATTATTCTCTTTACTTTTCTGTATATTCCAGACATGTATTAGCACCTCTGCCTTTTTATGCTTAATATTAATTGAGGCCCTGGAATTTTCTATGGAAACATCCCTATTTAAGTAATTTGTCAGGGTCTGCAGGAGACTGAAACTGTGGCCCTGGTTCTTCACCCCTCCCTGCATCAGTGCCCTTGCTGTGTCTCACTGTGGGCAGGGGAACTTTCCCCACCTTCGATTTGTAGTTCAGTGATATGACTTGCTTTGACCAATAAAACAAAGCAGAAGTGGCAATGTGTCCGTAGAGCCTGAGTCCTACAGGGTCTGTGTCTTTCCATCTGCCTTCTTGTGTTCTGCCATCGCTGTGAGGAGACCGTTCCCAGACTCACCTGCTGGCCTCAGGAGGAGAATGCGGGTCACATTGGAGCAGTCACCCTAGCCAAGTCAGCCCCCTGAAGCCAGCCTAGCACGCCCCGCAAATGTGTGAGCAAGAATAACTGGTTGTCATTTGAAGCGGGTGAGTTCTGGGATGGTATGTTAAGTAGCAGTAACTAAACAATACCAGTTAGAGTATATTCCACTTTTTACTTCACACACAGTCTCTCAAGGAGGCATCTCATGTATAAAGTGGGGACTGCCTATGCATTTACTATATCAAAGAACTTGAGTCTCTGTACTAGAGGAAAAACAGTGCCAGCAAATCCAAATTGTTTTTTTTGTCCTTTGGGTTGCGTTCTCTTTGGTTTAAACATGTATGTATTTTAATCCATCAAAACGTAAAATCAAACACATATTCACATAAAATGTATAAATGTGTAGATTTGTGGGATGGTGTCTGGCAACAGTATCACAAACCATAAGGTGATACTATTAAATCCAAATACGCTTTTTCTTTCTTGGGATCTCTAAGAACAAAAGTGAGGAATTAACCTATGGAGTTGGGCTGGTGTTTTTAACTATAGGGCCATGCACTGTGTAGTGCAGCGTATGTGTCAGGCACTCTGTTCACTGCTTATCTTATTTCATTCTCACTAGAGCCGAGGACAGAAGAGGGCTGTGTCTCCCAGGAACGGGCCTACCTTAGTATCCTCCCTCCAATGCAGTCATTGGTGGGGAGCAGCCAGGTGGAGGCAAGGTCTTTGGTGCAAATGAGGTGTTGGATTTCAAAGCACAGAAGCTGGGGACCTTGGTTAATTACACTCCCTAGGGGAGGCCCTGGGAGCAGCAGTTTCATGGGCCACCAGCTCCACGTTGCAGTAATTTTCAGAGCAGTTTTAAAGATATAGGTTTCGTCATTAATTTTCACACACGGTGTTGATGATGTTACTACCAGCCCTATTTTGAGGATAATGTTCGTGAAGGTGGGAAGTGTGAGATTTGAAAATCCCAAGGAAATGAGAATTAGAATCCCAGTTTTCTCCAAAATCCATGTTTTACCACCTGCATCATATTGCTTGTTCAAAAGAGCAACTGTCCCTCAGTCAGAATCTTAATTCCAGCTGAATATCCTAAGAGCCCTAGCTCACTGATTGCAGAGTGAGGACCTCGAAAAGCTGAAATTGGGATGAAAATATTAACAATAGCAATAACGGCAGCCCGCAGTTACTGAGTGCTTGCTATTTGCTAAGTGGATCATTTTATTTACGCCTCTTGAGGTGTAGGTACTATTTTAATTCCCATTTTCCAGAGGAGAAAACAAAGGCACAGCTTGAGTAGGTAAATTCACTCAAGATCATACAGGGAGGAAGTAGCAGATCTGGGATTCAAACCTACGGGGAAGTGGGGAAGTTTTGCTGTGTTAGAATCATCTAAAGACATTCTCTCTGAGGCGTCTGTCATTTATCCAGAGCATTGATTCTCACCCGGGATGGTTTTGTCCCTTAGGGAATTTGGCAATGTCTAGAGATATGTTTGGTTGTCACGGCTACAGGGGTGTTGTTGGAACATAGTGGATAGAGGCCAGGGGTACTGCTAAACTTCCTACGAGGCACAGAACAGACCCCATGACAAAGAATTATCTGGCCCCAAATGTTAATTGTGCCAAGGTTGCAAAACTGTGATCTGAGGTATACCCAATATTTTGTTTGTAACTAGAATTAAGAACATGTTGAACTAAATTTGTCTAGGTGATTACTGACAGGTTTAAAAACATCACGATGGGCATTAGCATATTAAACCTGGACTAATTCCATAATTTACATTAGAAAATCACCAGCTCTCAGTATTTTTGAACACAATAATTAAACTCCATTGTGTCTAAGGAAATAGTAAGGGAATTAAAGCAGATATAAGCTAGCTAACTGAACATTTGTTCTGAATAAGGCTGGCAGATGTCCATTTTGGAGTAGGATCCCAGGGCCAGGAGGCGCTGCCGTTGCTCTTTGTGTGTAATCAGTGATTGTGAGGAATGATCAGATAGTTGCTATATATTAGAGATCTTTTGACTAGAAACAGTCATCTGTTAATAGACAGCTTTTTAAATTAATTTATTTTTGGCTATGTTGGGTCTTCGTTGCTGTGTGCAGGCTTTCTCTAGTTGCGGCGAGCGGGGGCTACTCTTTGTTGCGGTGCACAGGCTTCTCGTTGAGGTGGCTTCTCATTGCGGAGCACGGCTCAGTAGTTGTGGCGCATGGGCTTAGTTGCTCCGCGGCATGTGGGCTCTTCCCAGACCAGGGCTCGAACCCATGTCCCCTGCATTGGCAGGCGGATTCTTAACCACTGCGCCACCAGGGAAGCCCAGTAGACAGCTTTGAAGGAGACCTTTATCTTCTCTGAGCTATACTTCATAAAGAAATACATGTGGAAGTACGAATTCTTACTGGGCTACAATTACTGACGGGCATTTAACTCTTGCAAGAAGTAGCCAGCTCTCAGCATTGTAAGTTGATCTCACATTTCTCTCCTACCCACCCCCACCTCCTGCCACCTCCACTGCCCCACCCCAGGCCTCATGCCTTGACCATTTTACTTTTCTTAGCACTTTCACCAAAGGAAGGGAGGCTCAGGATGAGGAGAAATTCAAAACTGGCTATAATTCAAATTTGAAGGCAGGGGTGATAAAACTATTTTTCCTATATTGAGATTTACTAAAAGTTACTTTCAGCACATCATTCTCATCTCTTGTTAGAAAAGCTTGAGATAAAGGAATGTAAGAGCTCACCCAGTTGCAAGGCTCAGCTGTTTCCTCCTGTCTTGTCTCTGCTTCTCTGTAACTGTCTTCTGCTTCTGACGAGGTAGGTAGTGAACTTGTGCTGAAATATCAAAGTGATAATACTGGCCAAATTGCAGGAGTTTATGAACAAATTGCTTCTGATATGTTAATATTTTGTGTTCATCTTGGTCTGTTCAGGTTGCTGTACAGATCCCCATAGACGGGGTTGCTCATAAACAGCAGAAATTTCTCTTACAGTTCTAGAGTCTGGAAGTCCAAGATCATGGTGCCAGCCCAGTCAGTTAGCATATAGATTAAAATCTATCTATCATCCTTGATTGAGGTGAATTTACCTTAATCCAGAGTCTGGCCCTTAGTTTTTTCATTGTCTAAGACTTAGACTCAGGGAGAGTGATTCAAGTTCCTCAAGTTACAGGAAGCCAAATGCACACAGAGATAGATAGATAGACAGACAAATAGATGATTTTCAATGGAGATGATTCCTCTCTAATGGGAGGATATGCTCCCTTTTTGGTATTAAAACCCTTGGGAAAGTGGTTTGATGAATGTAGAATGAGGGCAAAAAGAGGTAAAGAATTTTAAGGGCTTTTCCAACCAACTTTGTGGTCCGTCTGAAGTTTCTTTCCTTTTCTGTGATAAAATGGACTAGAAAATGTTTCTGCCTTCAGTGACACCAAATGGGCCCATAAACATCTTGCTCCTTGATTCCCTTTCTGGCTCCCTCGGCCCATGTTTTTCAACCAGGAGTATCTGGAGGTGGGCCAGGTAACACAAAAACGCACAGGATAAACGTGGTGACACAGGTTGTCAATATTTCTTTAGGATTTGGAAATGGGGCAAAAGGATAACAACAGTATACTTTTGTATATATTTATATACATATAAATATAATGTGTGTTTTTATATCTGCTAACATACTTGATCTTTTTTAAATTGAGATTTCATTCACATATCTTAACATTCACCCTTTTAAAATATATAATTCAGTGTTTTTTTAGTATATTCACAAAATCATACACTCATTACCACTAATTCTAGAACATTTTCATCACCCCAGAATGAAAAACCTGACACATTAGCAGTCACTCCTCATTCCCTACTTTCCCCAGCCCCTGGCAACTCTTAGTCTACTTTTTCACTCTATGGTCATGCCTGTTTTGGACATTTCGTGTAAATGAAATCATAGAATATGTGATCTTTCATGTCTGGCTTCTTTCACTTAGCATAATGTTTTCAAGGTTCATCCATGTTTTACCATATGTGAGTACTATATTTCTTTTTATGACTGGATGATATTTCATTGAATGAATATACTACATTTTGTTTATCCATTCATCAGTTGATGGACAGTTAGATTGTCTCCACTTTGGGCTATTATGAATAATGCTGCTATGAACATTCATGTACAAGTTTTTGTGTGGACATATATTTTCAGTTCTCTTGGGTGTATACCTAGGAGTGGGATTGCTGGGTCATATGGTATCTCTTTGTTTAACTTTTAGAGGAACTGTTAAATGGTTTTCCAAAGTGGCTACATGAGTTTACATTCCCACCAGCAATGTTTAAAAGTTCCAGTTTCTCTACATCCTCACCAACACTTGTTATTATCTGTCTTTTTAATTATAGCTATTCTAGTGGATGTAAAGTAGTATCTAATAGTGGTTTTGACTTGCATTTCTCTCATAACCAAGGAAGTTGGACATCTTTTCATGTGCTTATTACCCTTTCGTGTATTTTCTTCGTCTGTTAAATGTCTATTTAAATCCTTTGCCCAGTTTTTTAAATTTAGTTATTTATTTTTTTTGCGGTACGCGGGCCTCTCACAGTTGTGGCCTCTCCCGTTGCGGAGCACAGGCTCTGGACGCGCAGGCTTAGCGGCCATGTCTCACAAGCCCAGCCGCTCCGCAGCATGCGGGATCTTCCCCCATGCAGGGGGGACTCTCAACCACTGCGCCACCAGGGAAGCCCCTTTGCCCAGTTTTTAATTGGATTATTTATCTTTCTCTTCTTGAGTTGTAAGAGTTCTTTATATATTCTGGACACAAGATCTTTGTGAGATAGATGATTTGCAAATATTTTTTCCCATGTGTGTTGTCTTTTCATTTTCTTGATAGTGTCCTTTTGAAGAATAGAAGATTTTAGTTTTAATGAAGTTAAATGTATCTTTTTTTTCCCCTTTGGCTGCTTGTACTTTAGATATCATATCTAAGAAACCATTATCTAATCCAAGGTCATGAAGATTTATGCCTATGTTTTATTCTAAGAATGTTATAATTTTATTTCTTGCATTTAGGTTTATCTATTTCGAGTTAATTTTTTTATATGGTATGAAGTGGAGGGTCCAAATTCATTTTTCTTTTGTATGTAGATAGTTCTCTCAGCATTATTTATTAAAAAGACAATTATTTCCCCCATTTAATTTTCTTGGAACCCTTGTCAGAATTCATTTGGCCATTCTGGACTCTCAATTCTGTTTCGTTGATCTATATGCATATCCTATGGAAGTATCACACAGACTTGATTTGTAGCTTTATAGTAAATATTGAAATCTGGAAGTATGAGTCTTCCAGCTTTTTCTTCTTTTTCAAAATTGTTTTGGTTACTCTGGATCCTTTGCAGAGTAATTAATTTTAGAATCCTCTTGTCAGTTTCTGAAAAAAATTGAAAGGCAGTTGAAATTTTGAGAGATTGAGTTGAATCTGTAGATCAATTTGGGGATCATTGCCATTTTAGCATTATAAAGTCTTACAGTCCTTGAACATGGGGTGTCTTTCCATTTATTTAGGTTCTCTTTAATTTCTTTGAATAAGTTTTATGGTTTCAGGGTACATGTCTTGCACTTCATTTGTTAAATGTATCACTAAGTATTTTATTCTTTTTGATGCTATTATAAATGAAATTGCTTTCTTAATTTCATTTTCAGATTGTTCATTCCTAATGTATAAAACACAACTGCTTTTTGTATATGTATCTTGTATCCTGTGATCTTGCCAAATAAGTTTATTAGCTCTTACAGGTTTTTTTTGATGAAGTCCTTAGAATTTTCTATATACAAGGTCATTTAATCTGAAAATAGTCTTTTTATTCATCTGTTTACTGCCTTTTGTGTTCAGTAAATATTTTCTATTGTACTTGATAATTTCCTTGTCATTTCTTTTACTATATATATATATTTTTTTTTGTTGTTTTTTTGTTTTTTTTTTGCGGTACGCGGGCCTCTCACTGTTGTGGCCTCTCCCGTTGCAGAGCACAGGCTCCGGACGCACAGGCTCAGCAGCCATGTCTCACGAGCCCAGCCGCTGCGCGGCATGCAGGATCTTCCCGGAATGGGGCACGAACCCGTGTCCCCTGCATCGGCAGGCGGACTCTCAACCACTGCGCCACCAGGGAAGCCCACTATATATTTTTGAGTTATTTCCTTAGTGGTTCCCCTGGTGATTATAAATTAATTTACAACAATCTAGTTCAGATTAATACCAAATTAACTGCAATAGTATACAGAAACTTTGTCCCTATATGGCTTTACTCTTTTCCCCCTCCTTCGTGCTTTGTCATATAAATTATACCTTTATACATTGTATGCTCATCAACATACAGATTTGTAATTATTGCTTTCTTTACCTATGTATTGATAGTTACTTTTACCAGTACTCTTTATTTTTTCATAGAGGTTCAAGTTACAGTCAGGTGTCCTTTGATTTCAACCTGAAGGAGTTCCTTTGCATTTCCTGTAGAGCAGATCTGCTAGCAACAAATTCTCTCAGTTTTTGTTTACCTAGGAATGTCTTAACTTCTCCTGCATTTTTTGAAGGATAATTTTGCCAGATACAGATACAGAATTCTTGGTTGGCAGTTTTTGTCTTTCAGTACTCGGCAGTATTTTTCTTATATGTCATACCACTGCCTCTGGCCGCCATGATTTCTGATGATAAAATCAGCTGTTAACCTCTTTGAGAGTTCCTTGTATGTGAAGAATTCCTTCTTTCTTATTGCTTTCAAGAATCTATTTTTGGCTTTGTCTTTTAAAAGTTTGATTATGATGTGTCCAATCTTTGAGTTTTTGAGTTTATCTTACCTGGATTTTGTTGAGCTTCTTGGTTGTGTAAATTAATGTTTTTCATCAAATTTGAGAAGTTTTCAGTTATTATTTCTTTTTCTTAATTAATTAATTTTTATTTTTTGTTTTTTGGCTGTGCTGGGTCTTTGTTGCTGCATGCAGGCTTCCTCTAGTTGCAGTGAGCGGGGGCTGCTCTTTGTTGCAATGCACAGGCTTCTCATTGTGGTGGCTTCTCTTGTTGCAGAGCATGGGCTGTATGCACATGGGCTTCAGTAGTTCTGGCATGAGGGCTCAGTAGTTGTGGCTCATGGGCTCTAGAGCACAGGCTCAGTAGTTGTGGCTCATGGGCTCTAGAGCACAGGCTCAGTAGTTGTGGCGCACGGGCTTAGTCGCGGTATCTTCCTGGACCAGGACTCGAACCTGTGTCTCCTACATTGGCAGGCGGATTCTTAGCCACTGCACCACCAGGGAAGTCCCTCAGTTATTATTTCTTTAAATATTCTTTCTGCCCCTTTCTCTCTCTCTCCTGTCCTTCTGGGACTTCCATTATGCATATATTGGTATTCTTGGGGGTTCCCCGCAGGTCTCTAAGCCTCTGTTCATTTTTCTTCATTCTTTTTTCTTTCTGTTTCTTAGATTGGATCATCTCAGTTGACATATCTTCAAGTTTCCTGATTCTTCTCCCTGCTCAAATCTTCTGTTGAGCAGAAGAGAATGTTTTATTTTAGTAATTGCGTTTTCCAACTCTAGAATTCTTATTTGGTTCTTTTACATATAATTTCTGTGCTTTATTGAAATTCTCTATTTGGTGAAACATTGTTCTCATACTTTACTTTTTTATACATGATTTCCCTTAGTTCTCTGAATGTTTAAAGTAGCTGATTTATAGTGTTTGTCTAGTATGTGCAATGTCTGGTTTTCCCAAGGGACTGTATGTACTGGCTATTCTCTGTGCGTAGTCCCTACATGAAATCGTGTGCCTGTATCTGGCCATCAGAGCCATGACCCCAGGGGAAATGCTTGTACCTATGTAGGATGTAAACATACTCCCTCTTTCTATCTACTGTGAGCTAAGGGCAGAGGATCAAAACTGAGGAGGCTACTCCTCACAACTCATTAAATTACAGTGTCTGCCTTCTCTGCTTACAACCACTAATATTTACCTAAGGTTGCTGTCAAGAACACTTGTGAACCAGTTGATTCTCTATCTCTTGCATACCTTTGTAGCTAAAAGAGAGTGGTAGTCATCTATACAAAATAAAATAAGATCATTCTAGCCTGTGATTTTTTTTTTTTTTTTTTTTTTTTTTTTTTTTTTTTTTCTTTTTGCGCAGTATGCGGGCCTCTCACTGTTGTGGCCTCTCCTGTTGCGGAGCACAGGCTCTGTATGCTCAGCCTCAGCAGCCATGGCTCACGGGCCCAGCCGCTCCATGGCATGTGGGATCCTCCCGGACCGGAGCACGAACCCATGTCCCCTGCATCGGCAGGCGGACTCTCAACCACTCCACCACCAGGGAAGCCCTAGCCTGTGAGATTTAAATTAGACTTGAACTTTTACTGAAAAAACTGTTCTTTTTCTCACTGGTTACAAATATGCAATCAAGGAAGGCCTGTTCTTTATTTAAATCCATTCTTTTCGAATGAGAGTCTCTTGGTTTTAAAATCCTGCCAGAGAATTTTTTGTCAGAACTGACCATTTGATTTTAAGGTTCCAGAATGTACTAAGCCCAGTCAATAGACAGTCCGCACTCTATCAAATACTTACAGACCCACAGTGGGCATATTTCCTCACCCAGTTTCACCATCTGCTAGTACTTTGACCAACAGAAAGCAAACATCCCAGGGCCACCTAGGGAAACAAAGACTTAGATTACCCCAAGCCATGGTAAACAGATGTGATTGGCCCACTGAGCTTTGAACCCTGAAATTGCACCACACACAGACATGGTCAGAACATTGCCAGAGGTTATAACACACACATTCTTGGCGCCATTGTTCGGATTGACTCAGACCAGCTGAACATCTTAAACTGAGTAATAAGTGGATTATGATAATGGAAGAAATGATGCTCTCCTGTTCGGGGACTAAATTGTCTCTCTAGCTACTGATACCTCCTAAAAAAGGAACTGTCAACATGAGTGACTGTCAGAGTTACAGTCCTGCTTCACTGTTCAGTGCCTCAAGTTCATGTTCAGTGAGTAGTTTGTGCAAGGCACTCAACTAAGCACTGTGAGAATGTGAAGATGAGTAGGGAGGCAGGCAAGCCAGGAAAGACTGAGAACATGGCAGGGGTCAACCCTGGATGTGAGAATGAGGGTGAGTGTAGGCCCAGGAGGAGTGAAACAGGTGTGGGGAGTGTTGATGGTCTTGAAGTTGGCCAAGCCCATGAAGCATTTCAGAGGGCCTTGGAAATCAAGACTGTGTGTGTTGATTTCCCACTGTGTTGCTTGTTTCTAACAGTAAAGATGGAATTTAAAAATTTCATTTGACCCTAGGGAGATCTGGAACTGCTCCAGGAATACTCACGTTGGATGCTGTGAGAGAGGATAGGGAAGTCATTGTTGGATGTTTAGATATTTGTGCAAAGACTAGATATACTTGTGTTTTTATCTGTTTTCAAAGTTAACTTTTAAATTGTTTTATCAGAAGGTATATTGGAGATATAAAACTTTTTTTTTTCTGTTATTGCTAAATAGGTACTGTCAAGGAAAGGAACTTGGTTGGACCTGATGTTGGTTGGACATAAAAGACAGAGAGCATGACCTTCAGAGTGGATGACTCTAAGGAAACCTTTGCCAGACAACAGGGTAAACAGAACTTTTCAGGGAAAATGTAACAGTGCTAGCCTAGAAGTATCTTTTGTAATTATGAATTCAGAAAATTTGTTTCTGCTGGAGATGTTGTTTTCTCTCTGCAGTTAACAAAATGGTATCCATTTGTATTAGGGTTCTCCAGAGAAACAGCACTGGTAGGGTGTGTGTGTGTGTGTGTGTGTGTGTGTGTGTGTGTGTGTGTACACAAAATAACAGAATATATTTTTTCTGTATAGAATATATATATACACAAAATAACCCTCTGTATACTATATTCTAAAGAGAGAGAGTATGTTTTATTTTAAGGAATTGGCTTATGCAGTTGTGGAGGCTGGCGACTCCAAAATCTGCAGGTCAGCTGGGCAGGATGGAGACCTAGGGAAGAGTTGATGTTACAGCTTGGAGTCCAAAGGCAGTCTGGGGGCAGAATTCCCTCTTCCTTGGGGGACCTCCCTCTTTTTTCTCTCAAGACCTTCAACTGATTGACTAAGGCTTTCCTACGTTTTAGAGAGTAATTTGCTTACTCAAAGTCTACTGATTTAAGCGTTAATCTAAAAAGTACCTTCACAGAGACACTTACATGGTCTCTGACCAAATACCTGGGTACCATGGCCTATGCAAGTTGATACATAAAATTAACTATCGCAACATTGTAGCACCTTTGCTTCGGGAATAAAAATTTAACTCTGTGCTTTGACTTCAAGAGTTGAACCAGAACAGAAGCAAAGCTTGGCATGCCATGGGGGCTTTCATGGGACTTCAGGAAATTTCATTTTGTTGGTTTAATTTATGGACGCTTTATATACCCAAGTACAGTCTCATTGAAAACTTTCCTTAAGGTCTGTTCAATTTAAAACCTTTGATGAGGAGTTAGAGGAGAAATAAGACATAATGAAAATGATGGAGCCCTAATTCTCACATTTCATTAGCTTGTTTTGCATTTTGTGAGCACTCTGCACATCTTGTGTTTTACCAGTGCCAAACCATACAGAAACAGAAGGGCTGTGAGAGAAGAGCAAAGAGTGAGTGCTGTAGAGAGCAAATGGAGAATCCCACAAGGGAATGTGCATTGAGGTTAGCCTGCAGCCCCCCCACGTTTTCAATAACAAATAGCAAATGATAAGCTGTTCCAATTTATCATTTAAGAGCAATGTTTTAGAAGGATTTCTGGCCCGTATTTTTTGAAACAAAAACCTGCTAAATGAAAAACAAGTCACCTGCTAAATGACTTCGTGTGTTTTGTTGATCATTATCAAATATTCTGAAACATCTTTTTGTTAGTTAGTTTGTTCCTTTCTTCCCAAAACCTTGTTGTAAAAAAAAAAAGAAAAGAAAAAAACGTTACTGTGCCAAAATTAGAAGGCTCATGCATCGATCTTCGTTCCATGATTGAGGGGACTTCGTTCCTTGGTGTGTTTCTTTTAAAGAAAACAAAGCACCTTTTTGTTTTCAGGTTTACTGCCTCATTTGTCCCTGCTCCTTGTTGCTGCCAAAACTGAAGCTCAGATACGTGAAGCGATGCCTGTCTGACTCCTGAGATGCTGTCCTGCGTCCATTCTCCTATCTCCAAGGACGGTCTCCCTGGGCAATTACTAATCCCGGGTCTCTTGGAATCACAGGAGCTCCAGGACTGAATATGTAGGGTAAATGTTTTCCCTTGTAAGTCTCACATTCACCTAATTCATGGAATGCCCCAAAGGAGAGATGGTGCTCTCTTCTGCAAGAGACAGAAAATATTGGGGAGCTGGGGGACCTAATTATAGTCTTACCTGAGGATGTGATGTGTGAAGGTGAGGGGGTTGTCTGGAACATGGAAGGAGAATAAGTGGCAATAAAGAAACATTTTCAAGTGGGGACAAGGTATGTTGTAGCCCGTGTAGAAGAGCCTCAGTCTTCTGAGATGAGATGGGTAGAAAATGTGAGAGTGGCAAGGAAATGACCTCGAGCTTGAGATTAAGCATGGTTTGTACTGGCCATGGGAGCTGATAAATGGGAAATGAAGGAAAGGATTGCCAAGCAGCTGGGACTCAGGAGGCCAGTCTCTGCGATGCTCCAGGAGTGTCCAGCTGCGCAGGAGTGGGAGAAGAGGACGCGATAAGCAGAGGGAGGCCCCAAGGTAGCTAAAGCATAGAGTCGACAAGCTTGATCGGAAGGGCTGACCATGACATCTAGGCTGGACAGAGAGGCGAGAAAGAAGCCAGCTGGGACCTGGGAGAGGTTTGAGAAACTAAAGTCATGATGAGATGAGCCATGACAGGACATGTCCACGGAACGCCTTCCTGCCTCAGCCACCACCACCCTGCGTCCTTGTGCGTTTGCCTTTTCTGATCACTTGCCTTTCTTTCTACTTCAGTGCCCTTCCCATTCTTTAAGGTTCAGTTCAAGTCCTGTCTGCTCCATGAAGTTCTCCTAGCTCTTTCTAGGTTTGTCAGTGCCCCTTCTTGAGACTCCCTCCCAACTTTTTTTCTGGGGCATTTAAGTTATTTCAGAATTATAGTCATATATTGTATCCATTGTGTACGTCTTACTTCCTTGTGAAGATGTGCGGCCTCTCGGGATAAGAACTGTCACACGCTGCTTTTATTTTCCTAACGTGGTTAAACACTGTTTGAACACAAGTGTGCTTAATGTTTCAAGTACAGGTTGATTTCCAGTAAATAAATGGCATTACTACCATATACTTGAGACTACTTGGTGGATTTTGTCGGATTTTTTATACTGGAGAGTTTGCAATATGCTGTCCTGGTCACTCATGAGAAATTCAAAATATCTGTCAAATAATTCTTACTTCCAATATAATTTATCTCTCTGAACCATTTTGATTCCAATAAAGTATTCATGGGAGAGGGGATCCCAAGAATATTTGCACAGCTATTAAATTATGACAAAATCAGAAGACCTGCCTTTGTCCAGACATTTTATATTTCCTTGGATGAAAGATAGAGAAAGTTTGCTCTTTCTTTTAATATAGTGACCAGGATCTTGCAACAAATGAATATTAAATGATAGGTTATGATAGAGAACCATTGGTGTGTTGTACAGAAGACAACTTCTCTGTGTGGACCAAATGGTCACCTCTGTCTCTAGCTAGCTGATGGGCTTGGACAAGACACTTCCTCTTTCTCCTGTTTCCCTAGTCAGGAGTTGCATGGGTGGACTTTGGGCTTAAACAGTATAGAGCTGTTGGAACCCCTGCAATCAGCAGGTCTGCATCACTACAATGTGGTCTTCCACTAGTGGACGCCATGGAGCAGACTTCAGAGCCTCTGCCTCTGCCCCCGGGAGCAGCCTGCATGCCTTTCCCATCTGGACGCATTTGGGTCTGAAATGGAGCAGGATTATGAAACTCACTGGTATAATTCGATTCCCTCAGCTCTTCTAAAGGTGTTCCTTGGCCTTCTGGTTTTGAGTCATGCCCATTCTGGAAGCTTTGCAGTTTTGCCACCACAGCCTGTTGCCACTGAAACAGAGTTTATCCTTTGTGGAAAATGCTGATCCTTCTAATGCCTTGCTCTCTTTCTTCTTCATAGGGCAGTTAATCTTTTTCTACATAGTAAAGCTAGGTTTCAGCCTCCCTGGGCTCCTGGATTGATTTTCACAGGCAAAATCTTAGAAGTGACTTAAATTGTAGAAGTTCAGAGCAGAGGGAAACCTTAGGAATCATTCCAGCCAGATCCTCTTGTTTTACAGAAGAATGTCCAGTCCAGAGAGGAGAAGTGATTAGTCCAAAGCCACACAGCCTCTCAGGGAGTGATTCAGGGCTGGAGCCCAGGGATAATTGTGAAGCAGAAGTAGAACCAAAAAGGGACCCGCAACCAGGTGGTTCCCCTTATCTTCCATTAACTGTCCTCTCAGGTGCCTTCAGTGATGTGGAAGGTATGTGATTTGCAGCTTGCTTTAGTCTGTTTTAGTGTAAATATCCTTCATTTTACCTTTATTGGCAGCTCATTATGTGCCAGGTGCTGGGCTAAACTCCCAAAATGCAGTATGTCTCATTTAATCTCAGGCTTATAAGGATGGGCTCTGGAGCAAGCAACCTGGGCTCAAGTCCCAGCTGCACTTCTCAAGGGCCATGTGGGTTGGGACAAGTGATATACCCTGCTTGCACCTCACTTTCCTCTGCTGAGCTTGGAGGATAATTATAGAACCTCTTTCTATTTGGTAAGATAATGCAAAGAAGCCGCTTAGCGCAGGACCTGGCCCATAGGAAGTACCCACAGAAATGGGAGCTATCGTTTTTATCAGTCGTAGGCATTAGTTGTCTTCATATTGACAATTCAACATAAGAACCATCTAAATGTTCTATTTCTCGTTTATAATGTGAATGAACTATTGAGTGTGTATACTACCAATGTGTTAATAACTGTACTGTTTTCACTTCGTCGTACCAATAATGTTTTTGTGAGATGAATACATGAAACCAAAATGATATAATTATCCTTAAAAAAAATCTATTCTTCAAAAACAGCTTATTTTCTCACAATGCCTTTCTTTACCCTCAAATTCTAAAAGAGAAAAACAAAAAGAAGAAAATATTCCAGGTAAAGGGCATCTTCACACTTCTTTCTGATAGTTGCTTTTGTTTTTTCTTTTAAGGATTGGCACTCTGTTTATGGCTCTGACCAAATAACGCTTTTGGCTTTGGGGTTATGTACTTTCTAATCTGTAGGAGATAATCGCAGTTAACTTTTTTCTTCATAGAAGAGGACAGCAAAGACTTGAACCCCCCATATTGGTTAATGTGGCAGTGTTGCCCAGAACCATGCGTAATGATAGACCCACGTGTTTACAAGTTACGTAAGGCTTTGCCTTGTTGACAGCCATCAAAGTTAACACCTCACAGCTCGAGGAGTCTGCTTGATTTCCCCGTGTCAGGCTCGGCATTAAAAGCAAGAGGCATTCAAAGAGAGCTGTTTGCAGCTTGATGCATTTTAAACCTGAAAACTGGGGTTCTAGATATAAATAGTATGAACAGTTGGACAACAGCACTACCATCACGGTGAGATCACTTCCAGGAAAACACTGCAGTGTAGCAATGGGAATAACATCTGGCCTTTCAACAGTTGCATTTGATTTAGACTTGGACATCCTACATGAAATAGAGGCTGTATTTATTAATGACTTCAGTTTCCGTGCAATCACTCACTTTAACTTGCAAAGCAAGACCTCCACAGCCTATTCGTTAAACCTACTATGTTAGGGTATGGATGCAAAGCTCTCTTGACTTAGTAATTGCTCGCTTGCCTGTTCCTCCCTGCCCCATCCAGTCCCCCTTCATACCACGACAAAGGAATACAGACAGAGGGGATCCTAGGGAGCAAAGTTTGTTTTTTTTGTTGGTGGTGATAGGCTGGGGCTGGGGCTGGAGAAAATGTCCATTAAATAAGATAAAATGTGAATCTCTTTTTTCCTCTCCTTATTTCAGCATCTGGATATCATTATAGTTTTCCCTGTGTAACAATGAAACCCTCAATTCTTTTTTGCTGGGTACTTGGCCAACCAAAATAAAAACTTTATTCCCAGCCTTCTGTGGAACTAGATGTGAAAGTAACTAAGTTCTGGCCAATGAGATATAAGCAGAAATAGTACTTGCAAATTCTAGAAAGTGTTTTTACGAGGACGTTATGAAATCCCTCTTCTTCTCCTTCCTGCATTTGGAATGTGATCCTAATAGCTGGAGTTTCAGCAGCCATTTTGGACTGAGGCAGCTTCAAAATGGAAAATATATATAGTGGAACAACAAGGTAGAACAAGGCTGGGTTTCTGACACCATGGAGAATCTTAATCCTAGGTGGAGAACCTCCAGATTATTGTGGAAAGTAGTACAAAGGAGTAATGTGAATAAAATTTTCAATACAGCTCAATGATTTATCAATAAAGAAAGCTCTATATAATACCACTTGAGGAAATAAATGTATCTTGCAGTTTGAAGTGTAGAAAGTTTGTCCACCGTGTCAGTTTGCTGATCATGTTGTTTACCTTTCCCGTATTTCTACTGGCTTTTTGTCTGCTGCTTCTTTCAGTTACTGAAGTTGGTGTGCAATAATTTCCACTGCGATTGCACATTTCTATTTCTCTTAGTGTTTGAAGCTTGATTTGTGTGCTAATATTTTGAGGCTATTTTATGAGAGGCCTGCAGTTTTAGAATACTTATATTGTTCTCCGAATTAAACTATTTTCAAAAGTGTTTCTCTTTATGTCTGGTAATGCATTCTATTTTGCAGTCTACTTTATCTTTAGATATTAATATAGCAAAACCAGATCTATTTAGTGACTTCCATATTATCTTTTTCAATCCTTTCAATCTTTCTGTATCCGTCTGTTTTAGATCTAGCTCTTGTAAATGGCATCTATTTGGGTTTGTAGTTTTAATCGTCTTGTAATCTTGGTCTTTTAGTTAGGACACGTAAAACTGTTTTAACCACCCAGAAGAAGCAAGATACACCCTTACCCAAATTTTGGTTTGGATGTTGAGACGATGACAACATACATACCCCCCAAGAGGGTATGAAAAGATTTATTACTTACGTAACAGGCTGTCTGGGAGAACAGGTGAGACCTCTCAAGCAGGCCTGGAACGGCTTGAGAGCAAGGAAAGGAGACTGTAGTTAGGAGACTGGGCTGGCATTGGGATGCCTTCAAACAACAGGGCTTGTGTGGCTTGAATCTCCCACTGGTGCCTTAGGAGGAAGTACCAATATTTTTCCTACCAAATGTAGAACAGAAGGGAAGAGGGAAGGCAGAGACTGAAGAACTGTCAGCAGTCAAACATCCCCAAAGGGAGGCAGACTTTTTACTACCTAGACCAATTCACTTAATGAAAAAACTGATGCATTTTCAATTAAATCTACCATCTTACTCAGTGTGATCTATTTTCCTTGCCTCTTCTATATTATTTCTTCCCATTCTTGACCTCCTTTTGACTAATTATTTCTATATGGCATTTACCCCTCCATAAACTTGAAAGTTGTATATGATTTGTAGTCATTCTTTTAATACTTATTCTAGAGATTACAGCGTGCATTATCCAAATCCAGTTTTAATTGGTGTTTTTGTTGCTTTCTAGACGTTCCAGTGGTTTTATTTAATACTTTAACTCTCTGCTATTGTTTGTATTTTAATATTTTAGCTTGTAAACACACAATACATCATTATTATTATATGCAGTTGAACGTCATTTAGATTTATTCACATATTTTCCATTTTCCTTTTTCTTTGTTTCTTTCCGCATCTCCAGACTCCCGTCTGGGATCATTTTCCTTCTACCTGAAAGAGACTTTTTAATATTTCTTATAGTGCAAAGTAGTTGGAGAAAAACTTACCTCATTTTTACTTTGTCTGAATTTTATTATGTCACAATTTCTGAAGAATGTTTTTCCTGGGTATAGAATTCTAAGTTACCATTGTATTTTTCAGCCCTCTGAAGATATCATTCCAGTGTCTTTTGACTCCCATTATTTCTCTTTAGAAGTCAGCTTTAAGTCCAGTAGGGACTCTATTGAAGGTCATCTGATTTTATTTGTTTTTGTCTTTGGTTTTCAACAGGTTTATTATGATGTATCTATGTGTGGATTTTCCTTTTTTTTTTAACATCTTTATTGGAGTATAATTGCTTTACAATGTTATATTAGTTTCTGCTGTATAACAAAGTGAATCAGCTATATGTATACATATATCCCCAAATCCCCTCCCTCTTGTGTCTCCCTCCCACCCTCCCTATCCCACACCTCTAGGTGGTCACAAAGCACTGAGCTGATCTCCCTGTGAGATGCAGCTGCTTCCCACTATCTATCTATTTAATATCTATTTCATATTTGGTAGTATATATATGTCAATGCTACTGTCTCATTTTGTCACAGCTTACCCTTCCCCCTCCCCACGTCCTCAAGTCCATTCTCTACGTCTGTGTCTTTATTCCTGTCCTGCCCCTAGGTTCGTCAGAACCTTTTTTTTTTTTAGATTCCATATATATGTGTTAGCATATGGTATTTGTTTTTCTCTTTCTGACTTACTTCACTTTGTATGACAGACTCTAGGTCCATCCACCTCACTAAAATAACTCAATTTCCTTTCTTTTTATGGCTGAGTAATATTCCATTGTATATATGTGCCACATCTTCTTTATCCATTCATTTGTCAATGGACACTTAGGTTGCTTCCATGTCCTGGCTATTGTGAATAGTGCTGCAGTGAACCTTGTGGTACATGACTCTTTTTGAATCGTGGTTTCTCCAGGGTATATGCCCAGTACTGGGATTGCTGGGTCATATGGTAGTTCTATTTTTTAGTTTTTTAACGAGCCTCCATAGTGGCTGTATCAATTTACACTCCCACCAACAGTGCAAGAGGGTTCCCTTCTCTCCACACCCTCCCCAGCATTTATTGTTCATACATTTTTTGATGATGGCCATTCTGACTGGTGTGAGGTGATACCTCATTGTAGTTTTGATTTGCGTTTCTCTAATGACTAGTGATGTTGAGCATCATTTCATGTGTTTGTTGGCAATCCGTATATGTTCTTTGGAGAAATGTCTGTTTAGGTCTTCTGCCCATTTTTGGATTGGGTTGTTTGTTTTTTTGTTATTGAGCTGCATGAGCTGCTTGTATATTTTGGAGATTAATCCTTTGTCAGTTGCTTCATTTGCAAATATTTTCTCCCATTCTGAGGGTTGTCTTTTCGTCTTGTTTATGGTTTCCTTTGCTGTGAGAAAGCTTTTAAGTTTCATTAGGTCCCATTTGTTTATTTTTGTTTTTATTTCCCTTTCTCTAGGAGATGGGTCAAAAAAGATCTTGCTGTGATTTATGTCATGGAGTGTTCTGCCTGTGTTTTCCTCTAAGAGTTTTATAGTCTCTGACCTTACATTTAGGTCTTTAATCCATTTTGAGTTTACTTTTATGTATGGTGTTAGGGAGTGTTCTAATTTCATTCTTTTACATGTAGCTGTTCAGTTTTCCCAGCACCACTTGTTGAAGAGGCTGTCTTTTCTCCATTGTATAGTCTTGCTTCCTTTATCAACAGTAAGGTGACCATATGTGCGTGGGTTTGTCTCCGGGTTTCTGTCCTGTTCCATTGATCTATATTTCTGTTTTTGTGCCAGTACCATACTGTCTTGATCACTGTAGCTTTGTAGTATAGTCTGAATCAGGGAGCCTGATTCCTCCAGCTCCGTTTTTCTTTCTCAGATTGCTTTGGCTATTCAGGGTCTTTTGTGTTTGCATACAAATTGTGAAATTTTTTGTTCTAGTTCTGTGAAAAATGCTGTTGGTAGTTTAATAGGGATTGCATTGAATCTGTAGATTGCTTGGGTAGTAGAGTCATTTTCACAATGTTGATTCTTTCAATCCAAGAACATAGAATATCTCTCCATCTGTTGGTATCATCTTTAATTTCTTTCATCAGTGTCTTATAATTTTCTGCATACAGGTCTTTTGTCTCCTTAGGTAGGTTTATTCCTAGGTATTTTAGTCTTTTTGTTGCAGTGGTAAATGGGAGTATTTCCTTGATTTCTCTTTCAGATTTTTCATCATTAGTGTATAGGAATGCAAGAGACTTCTGTGCATTAATTTTGTATCCTGCTACTTTACCAAATTCATTGATTAGCTCCAGTAGCTTTCTGGTAGCATCTTTAGGATTCTCTATGTATAGTATCATGTCATCTGCAAACAGTGACAGTTTTACTTCTTTTCCGATTTGGATTCCTTTTATTTCTTTTTCTTCTCTGATTGCTGTGACTAAAACTTCCAAACTCTGTTGAATAGTAGTGGTGAGAGTGGACATCCTTGTCTTGTTCCTGATCTTAGAGGAAAGGGTTTCAGCTTTTTACCATTGAGAACGATGTTGGCTGTGGGTTTGTCATATATGGTCTTTATTATGTTGAGGTAAGTTCCCTCTATGCCTACTTTCTGGAGGGTTTTTATCATAAATGGGTGTTGAATCTTGTCGAAAGCTTTTTCTGCATCTATTGAGATTATAATATGGTTTTTATCCTTCAGTTTGTTAATATGGTGTATCACATTGATTGATATGCGTATATTGAAGAATCCTTGCATTCCTGGAATAAACCCCACTTGAGCATGGTGTATGTTCCTTTTAATGTGCTGTTGGGTTCTGTTCGCTAGGATTTTGTTGAGCATCTTTGCATCTATGTTCATCAGTGATATTGGCCTGTAGTTTTCTTTTTTTGTGACATGTTTGTCTGGTTTTGGTATCAGGGTGATGGTGGCCTAGTAGAATGAGTTTGGAAGTCTTCCTCCCTCGGCTATATTTTGGAAGAGTTGGAGAAGGATAGGTGTTAGCTCTTGTCTAAATGTGTGATAGAATTCTCCTGTGAAGGCATCTGGTCCTGGGCTTTTGTTTGTTGGAAGATTTTTAATCACAGTTTCTATTTCAGTGCTTGTGATTGGTCTGTTTATATTTTCTGCCTCTTCCTGGTTCAGTCTTGGAAGGTTGTGCTTTTCTAAGAATTTGTCCATTTCTTCCAGGTTGTCCATTTTATTGGCACAGAGTTGCTTGTAGGAATCCTTCATGATTCTTTATATTTCTGCAGTGTCCGTTGTTATTTCTCCTTTTTCATTCCTAATTCTGTTGATTTTAATCTTTTCCCTTTTTTTCTTGATGTGTCTGGCTAGTGGTTTATTAATTTTGTTTATCTTCTCAAAGAACCAGCTTTTAGTTTTATTGATCTTTGCTATCATTTCCTTCATTACTTTTTCATTTATTTCTGATCTGATCTTTATGATTTCTTTCCTTCTGCTAACTTTGGGGTTTTGTTGTTCTTCTTTCTCTAATTGCTTTAGGTGTAAGGTTAGGTTGTTTATTTGAGATTTTTCTTGTTTCTTAAGGTAGTGTTGTATTGCTATAAAGTTCCCTCTTAGAACTGCTTTTGCTGCATCCTATAGGTTTTGGGTCATTGTGTTTTCACTGTCATTTGTTTCTAGGTATTTTTTGATTTCCTCTTTGATTTCTTCAGTGATCTCTTGGTTATTTAGTAGCATATTGTTTGTCCTCCATGTGTTTGTATTTTTTACAGTTTTCCTCCTGTAATTGCTATCTAGTCTCATAGCATTGTGGTCAGGAAAGATACATGATACAATTTCAGTTTTCTTAAATTTACCAAGGTTTGATTTGTGACCCAAGATATGATCTACCCTGGAGAATGTTACATGAGCACTTGAGAGGAAAGTGTATTCTGTTGGTTTTGGATGGAATGTCCTATAACTATCAATTACGTCCGTCTTGTTTAATGTATTATTTAAAGCTTGTGTTTCCTTATTTATTTTCATTTTGGATGATCTGTCCATTGGTGAAAGTGGGGTATTAACGTCCCTTACTATGACTGTGTTACTGTCGATTTCCCCTTTTATGGCTGTTAGCATTTGCCTTATGTATTGAGGTACTCCTATGTTGGGTGCATAAATATTAACAATTGTTATATCTTCTTCTTGGATTGATCCCTTGATCATTATGTAGTGTCCTTCTTTGTCCATTGTAATAGTCTTTGTTTTAAAGTCTATTTTGTCTGATATGAGAATTGCTACTCCAGCTTTGTTTTGATTTCCATTTGCATGGAATATCTTTTTCCATCCCCTCACTTTCAGTCTGTATGTGTCCCTAGGTCAGAAGTGGGTCTCCTTTAGATAGCATATATATGGATCTTGCTTCTGTATCCATTCAGCCAGTCTGTGTCTTTTGGTTGGAGCATTTAATCCATTTACATTTAACGTAATTATCTATATGTATGTTCCTGTTACCATTTTCTTAATTGTTTTGGGTTTGTTTTTGTAAGATTTTTCCTTCTCTTCTATTTCCTGCCTAGAGAACTTCCTTTAGTATTTGTTGTAAAGCTGGTTTTGTAGTGCTGAATCCTCTTAACTTTTGCTTATCTGTAAAGGTTTTAATTTCTCCATCAAATCTGAATGAGATCCTTGCTGGGTAGAGTAATCTTGGTTGTAGGTTTTTCCCATTCATTACATTAATTATGTCCTGCCACTCCCTTCTGGCTTGCAGAGTTTCTGCAGAAAGATCAGCTGTTAACCTTATGGGGATTCCCTTGTATGTTATTTGTTGCTTTTCCCTTGCTGCTTTTAATATTTTTTCTTTGTATTTAATTTTTGATAGTTTGATTAATATGTGTCTTGGCATGTTTCTCCTTGGATTTATCCTGTATGGGACTCTCTGCACTTCCTGGACTTGACTGACTATTTCCTTTCCCATGTTAGGAAAGTTTTCAACTATAATCTCTTCAAATATTTTCTCAGTCCCTTTGTTTTTCTCTTCTTCTTCTGGGATCCCTTTAATCCGAATGTTTGTGCATTTAATGTTGTCCCAGAAGTCTCTGAGACTGTCCTCAGTTCTTCTCATTCTTTTTCCTTTATTCTGCTCTGCAGTAGTTATTTCCACTATTTTATCTTCCAGGTCACTTATCCGTTCTTCTGCCTCAGTTATTCTGCTATTGATTCCTTCTAGAGAATTTTTAATTTCATTTATTGTGTTGTTCATCCATCATTGTTTGCTCTTTAGTTCTTCTAGGTCCTTGTTAAACGTTTCTTGTATTTTCTCCATTCTATTTCCAAGATTTTGGATCATCTTTACTATCATTACTCTGAATTCTTTTTCAGGTAGACTGCCTATTTCCTCTTCATGTGTTTGGTCTGGGGGGGTTTTACCTTGCTCCTTCATCTGCTGCATATTTCTCTGTCTTCTCATTTTGTTTAACTTACTGTGTTTGGGGTCTTCTTTTCGCAGGCTGCAGGTTCATAGTTCCCATTGTTTTTGGTGTCTGCCCCCAGTGGGTGAGGTTGGTTCAGTGGCTTGTGTAGGCTTCGTGGTGGATGGGACTAGTGCCTGTGTTCTGGTGGGTGGAGCTGAATCTTGTCTTTCTGGTGGGCAGGGCCACCTCCGGTGGTGTGTTTGGGGGTGTCTGTGAACTTAGTATGATTTTAGGCAGCCTCTCTGCTAATGGGTGGTGTTGTGTTCCTGTCTTGCTAGTTGTTTGGTATGGGGTGTCCAGCACTGGAGCTTGCTGGTCATTGGGTGGAGCTGGGTCTTAAATATGTCCCAGGTCTTAGTGTTGAGACAGAGATTTCTGGAAGAGCTCTTGCCGATTGATATTGCATGGGGCTGGGAGGTCTCTGGTGGTCCAGTGTCCTGAACTTGGCTCTCCCACCTTAGAGGCTCAGGTCTGACACCAGCCTGGAGCACCAAGACCCTGTCAGCCAGATGGCTCAGAAGAAAAGGGAGAAAAAAGAAATAAAAAAATAGTAATAAATTTTAAAAAATTATTAAAATTTAAAAAATAATTAAAAAAAGAAGAGAGCAGCCAAAGCAATAAACAAAACCACCAGTGATATCAAGCGTTAAAAACGATGCTAAGATAAACGTAAAAATCAGAAACAAATCAGTTGCCGACAGCAAACCCCAAGTCTACAGTTGCTCCAAAAGTCCATCACCTCAATTTTGGGATGGTTCGTTGTCTATTCAGGTATTCCACAGATGGCAGGGTACATCAAGTTGGTTGTGGGGATTTAATCCGCTGCTCCTGAGGCTGCACGGAGAAATTTCCCCTCCTCTTCTTTGTTCACACAGCTCCTGGGGTTCAGCTTTGGATTTGGCCCTGCCTCTGCGTGTAGGTCGCCCTCAGGCATTTGTTCCCACCCAGATAGGACGGGGTTAAAGCAGAGGCTGATCAGGGGGCTCTTGCTCATTCAGGCCATGGGGAGGAAGGGGTACGGTAGTTATAATTGGAATGTGGGGCAAGCCTGCGGTGGCAGAGGCCAGCATGATGTTGAAGCAGCTTGAGGTGCACCATGTCTATGTGTTCTCCTGGGGAACTTGTCCCTGGATCACGGGACCCTGGCAGTGGTGGGCTGCACAGCCTTCTGGGAGGGTAGGTATGGATAGTGACCTGTGCTTGCACAGGATTCTTGGTGGCTGCAGCAGCAGCGTTAGCATTTCATGCCCGTCTCTGGGGTCCGTGCTGATAGCTGTGGCTCACTCCCATCTCTGGAGCTCATTTAGGCGGGGCTCTGCTTTATGTGGGCAGACGGGGGAGGAATCCCCCCTCCTCGGGCACCCTGAAAAAATGGTCTCTTGACTGTTTGGCAGGTCCAGACTTTTTCCCGGAATCCCTCCCGGCTAGCTGTGGCGCACTAGCCCTCTTCAGGCTGTGTTCACGCAGCCAACCCCAGTCCTCTCCCTGGGATCTGACCTCCGAAGCCCGAGCCTCAGCTCCCAGACCCCACCCACCCCGGGGGCTGAGCAGACGAGTCTCTCAGGCTGGTGAGTGCTGGTCAGCACTGATCCTCTGTGTGGGAATCTCTCTGCTTTGCCCTCTGCACCCCTGTTGCTGTGCTCTCCTCCGTGGCTCTGAAGCTTCCCCCCGCCCAACCGCGTCTCCACCAGTGAAGGGGCTTCCTAGTGTGTGGAAACCTTTCCTCCTTCACAGCTCTCTCCCCAAGGTGCAGGTCCTGTCCCTGTTCTTTTGTCTCTGTTCTTTTTTCTTTTGCCCTACGCAGGTACATGGGGATTTTCTTGCCTTTTGGGAGGTCTGAGGTCTTCTGCCAGCCTTCAGTAGGTGTTTTGTAGTAGCTGTTCCATATGTAGCTGTATTTTTGATGTATTTGTGGGGAGGAAGGTGATCTCCAGGTCTTACTCCTCCACCATCTTGAAGGTCCCCCCCTATTTGTGGATTTTCTTTCATTCCTGTTTTGGGTTCCTAGAGCTTCTAGAATCTGTGGCTTGATATCTTTTATCAGTTTTAGAAAACTCTTAGCCATGGTCTCTTAAAATATTGTTTCTGATCCATTCTCTCCGTAATCTCCTTTGGAGACTGCAATTTTTCTTATGTAAGACTTGCATCTCATTGTCTATATTTATTGTCTTTACTCTTCCTCTTACACTCTCTTGTATATTATTTATTTATTTATTATTGTTCATGCTTCATTCTGAAATTTTTCCTTTTTCTAACCAACACTTCTCAAATTTTAATGTCTTTAAAATGACCTGGGGATCTTTTAAAAATATAGATTCTGATTAGGTCTGTAGATTCCACACATCTAAAAAAGCTCCCAGACATTAAAAGGATAATAAGTAAAAACTAAGGAAGTATAAATAAAGTATGAGTTTTAGTCAGTAGGAATGTATCATCATGCTGGTTATGAGCAGAACCCAGATTCACATTCAGGTCTATGGGATTCTAGAGCCCATGTTCTTTCTCCATCATGCTATAACTTCATTAAATCTGCATTAAGCAAACTAATTACTAAATGGAAAAAAGTAGGAACATATCAATATTGGTTCATTAATTGTAATAAATGTACCATGTTAATGTAATATGTTAATAATTGGGTGTGGGTTATATGCAAACTCTGTACTACCATTGCAACTTTTCTGAAATCTAAAACCATTCTAAGATAAAAGTCTACAGGCATACCTCATTTTATTTTACTTCACTTCGTTATGCTTTGCAGATATTGCATTTTTTACAAATTGAAGTTTTGTGGCAGTGTCAGATGATGGTTAGAATTTTTTTAATAATAAGGTATTTTATTTTATTTTTTTATTTATTTTTTTTTAACATCTTTATTGGGGTATAATTGCTTTACAATGGTGTGTTAGTTTCTGCTTTATAACAGAGTGAGTCAGTTATACATATATATATGTTCCCATATCTCTTCCCTCTTTGTCTATTGACTTTTTTAAACCACATTTTACACGGGGTAGGGAAGTAGTGCATCTTGGTGAACACAGAACATACTTTTCGACTTAGACATATCTGGGTTAGACACCCCTTGCCATTCACTGACCTTGGGTTTATGTTTTCCTCTGTCAAGTGGAGATTTCACATATTGAAATCACATGCTTCACATATTCAAAATATGTGAATTTCACATATTCATAATATTCACATATTATGTAGGTTTGTAAGGGAAAAAAAATGACAAAATGTTAAGTATCTAGTCGAGGCCTCAGCCCAGAGTGGGGCACTATTATGGTCAATAACCTGGTAGAGGAAGGAGAGTCAGATGGTATGATTTGTCTCTAGCTCCCCCCAACCCCCCATGTCTCTTAAGATAGTCTTGAACTCCTTCAGACAGTGATTAAGACACAGAAGACTCCACTGGTGTTGAAAAGTTCTGGCAGCACAGCACAAAACAACTGAAGAACTCCCCCATGACTTAGCATAAGCTACTGTCTATTCCTTCCAGACAGGCACGCATGCAGACTCATACTCCACTTGTAGGCGCTTCCCCCGGCACAAAGGAGAGACAGGTCCCCGAGAGATTCTTATTCAAGTGCTTGAGCCTGGATTAGTGTTTTAGGAATAAGTAGACATTTTAATAACCTTGTAGACTCAGTGGAATAGGGCAACATACATTTGTTCAGTATCTAATTTGTAGACTGCTTATAGGAATTTGTGAAAAATAGCACCGGAGGATCTGAGAAACAATAAATCACTAAAACTCTTTTCATAATGGGAACCTCTGTGGGCCAAACATAAAGAGAGGTTGGTATATATTTGCTTGATATTCTAATAATTTAGATCCAAAACTTCTTAAGTGCCATAGTTAATATTTAATAAAGTACTTTCTTCTAAGCCAGGTGTGAATTAATGTCAAAGAGCAAAATAATATATCAGATAAATATTTATTAAAGCCGAAAAACTCTGTTACATAAAACCAAACAGATGGAAATATATTACTTTTGCTTAATTGAAGATAGATATGGGTCAATGACAACCAGCTCAAGATTGGAGACTGCACAGATTTTCTGATAAGACCCCCCCCAGCCTGCTTTCCTGGCCTTATATCCAACCCCTTTTCACCACCTCCTATGCACACATACTACCAGGTCTCTCTCCATTTCAAGGTCCTGGCCTAGACAGTGTCATTGCTTGAATTCCTCTGAATCGTTGCACATACCTGGATTTTCCTGTCCCCTTTTTCTTACATGTAAGCCCATCCTCCAAACCCAGCACAAACCCAGCACATAGGAAATTAATATGTGTTTAATTCATACATTTATTTGAGCTATAATGATTTCTATAGGCACAGTAGTAGGAGCTGTTGGATGCCATTCTTGTCTTAGGGAGCTTGAGGCTGATTCCTCCAAAAACTCATTTACAGTGTTGCATGAAAGAATGTTATGGCATCTTACACAAATTGTGTATGTCTGTCACAATGGGAGAAGGACTTTTACTTCCCCCAGGTGTTTAATAAGCTATGATTGAGTGTGTAAAAGTATCATTTGGGAAATTATTTTTCTCCCTTTGTGTCTCATATTTGATGGCTAAAGAATGTATTCTTATTTGTAAATGAGTAGCCTTGCTTCTGCTGTGACCCCCCTATTAGTTACTTGAATGAGAGATTTGAAATCCAATATTAAAGGCATTTTTGGTGATACTTTAATAATTATGAAATTCTTCTCAATGTTACCCCTACCCTCAAAAACTTAATCAATAATGATAATTCTGTAAATGAAACATTTATTGACTTTTCAACATTTCTCATTGCCTTGTATAGATTTATATCAGTATTTCAAATAAAAGCAAAAAAAAAAAAAGTAAACTGCTAACTTACCTCACATCATCTTTTCTGATAGAATCATAGAATCTCAGGTCTAGAGGGGGTTCTGAATGTGGTCCCTAGCTCTAGATCAAAATCATTTTGGACTGTAACATTCTAGTTCATTGCTTCTTGAACAGTAGTGTTCATATAAATCACTTGGGCATTGTGTTAAAATGCAGCTTCTGGAGTGAGAACCAGGCTCCAGTTTAGTCTTAATGACCCTCAGGGAAGATTCTTTTTCTTCAACTGGTTGGAAAGCAGACTGAAGGAAACAATGGGATAGGGTTGCCCGATTAAATACAAGATACCTAGGTAAATTGAATTTCAGACAAACAATAGATACTTTGTTGATATGTCCCAAATATTGCATGGCACATCCTTATACTAAAAAAAAATGTGTTGTTTAGCTGAAATTTGAATTTAACTGGGCATCCTGTATTTATATTTGCTAAATCTGATGACCCTAAATGGGCATAAAGAAAAAAAGTCTGGGCTTTGGCATTAAAATTGAGCTGACTTTAAGTCCTGGCTTGTCATTTACTAGCTGTGTAAACGAGGCAGTTTTATGACCCGAGAACCTCTGTTTCCTCATCTATAAAAAGAGAGATAAGAACACTTCTCATGTGGAGTTGCTGTGAAGATTAAATGAGTTGATGCATGTGAAGGGCTAGGCCCATAGTAGGCAATTAATCATAGGGCTAATAGCAGAGACATTGATGAGGTTTGCTCATCCTATCAAATTTGAAAAGAGAGCATTGGATCTATTAGGAAATAACATTTTTAATGTTGCATATTTTCATGTTGCCTCAATGTGGAAAACTATTGCCTGATTTTCGTGCAAACCTGGTTTTCTGTGAATAATCTTTATCAGTGGCTTTCACAGTTTAGTATGCAACAGAATCTCCTAGATGACTTGTTAAAACAGCACCCTCACCCCCAAAGATCATAATTAAATTGGGTGGGACACAGGAAAATCTGCATTTTTGACAAGTTCCCAGGTGTTGCTGATACTGCTGGTCTAGAGACCAAGATTTGAGAACCACTGATCTGTACGACAAGCGTTCTAGCCTTTTAACAGCTCTCTTGCTTTGTGTGGTTAAAGTGGTGCCAGGTACTGGACGTAACAGAAAAAAATCACAATAGAAGATTAAAGCATTTTAAAAAATGATCCTGTGGGTTCTGTCAAGATCTTATAAACCCTTGTGCTATTTGTGAATCGGAGGGAATAGACAAAGAATTTTTATCATGACACAAGAATAACATTTTGATTTTCGTGTTTCTTTTTTAAGTAAAGAAAACATTAAGGCCATTCTGTTTACAGCTAAGTGCCTAAGAGCTGTACTACAACTAATCAGCTGTACTGCTGCCAATTACTTGTTGATTTCTAGTCCCCTCAATTGCATTTCAGGAAGGAGTAAATCCTGGTACAAGAGACACACAAAAAACTCTCTTTGGGCCTCTATTTATTCATCTATAAAATGAGAGGATAATCTCAAAAAGCACTCTGTAATATTCTGTGATTCTACTCTAAAGATATTTTGCTCACTGTAGCCTCAGAAAGGAGAAAGAACCACCTTTAGAATAAAGGTATGTTCTCTGACATCATATAACCTTCCTGCTTGATAAAAACTAACCTAAATGTTTTTGGAACTCCCAAGTGCCTTTGCTTTTTCTTTCCAGGCCACGTTTTCTGTATCAGTAAAAATAATAATAATAATGCTATCAATTTCCCTTACAGAATTATTTTAAGGACATAACAGAAGTGGAAACAGTTGTATTAGTTTGCTAGGGCTGCCATAACAAAGTACCACAGACTGGGTGGTTTAAACAGCAGAAATTTATTTCCTCATAGTCCTGGAGGCTAGAAGTCTGAGATCAACGTATTGGCAGGGTTGATTTCTTCTGAGGCCTCTCTCCTTGACTTTTAGGTGGCTGCTTCGCTCTGTGTCTTCATGTGACCTTCCCTCTGTATCTGTCTGTGTTCAGATTTCCTCTTCTTAAAAGGACATCCGTCGTATTGGATTAGGGTCCACCCTAAAAACCTCATTGTAACAGAATTACCTTTTTAAAGACCCTCTGTCCAAATGTAGTCACATTCTGAGATATTGGGTATTATGGCTTCAAGATACAAATTTTGGGGAGATAATTCAGCCCATAAAAGTTGTGTTTAAAGCACTGTACAAATATTGTTTTAAAAAAGAATCTTAACTCCTTAAATTTCATTTTCCAGTTTGTAAAACAAAGAAGTTTTCCTGAGGGTGTTCTGAGTGACTTCAACTGTAATAGTCTATTGTGCTCTCATTTCTCTAACCCCTCACGGTCTACAGTGAAGGAGAAGCTTCTCCAGCGGCAACTGTGTCCAAGTCCTAGGACAGGAGACCATCTGCATTCAGATATAGTGGAAAGAGCATGGAGTCAGATGATTGGATTTGATTCCAACTCAGCAATTTCCATACTGAGAAACCTTGGATAAAATACCCAGTCTCTTTGTGTCTCAGTTTTCTCCTGTGTAAAATGGGGCTGTAGCATCTGCGTAGAGTTGCTGTGAAGGTAAAGGCGGTAACAGTCATAAAGCACCCAGCACAAAGATGGCTTACCACTGTGGCTCAGTAAATGGTAGTTACGCATTGCACAGTCGGCCTTTCCTGCCTCTCCTAAGGGGGAATGAATCTTGCAGGAACCCCTGATGGCCTGTTGGAGACTGTGTCACATCTTTCCGTAAGGGGACTGCTGCAGTAGGTTCTTTCTTGAGTCACACTGCAGATGTGGGGATCAAAGCAACCATCTCTCTTCCTACTGCAGAGCGACGACTCCCTCTGCAGTGGCCAGGGAGAAAAAGACTATTCCAACAGCTATCCATCATTACAACCTCCTGCGCTCTTGGTGCAAGCCCCGGAAATCCAACACCAGTATTTCACTTCAGAGTGGCCAGTTCTTAGAGCTCCCCCAGGAATGTAATGAATTCTGTGTCAGCTCCAACAGCAACTCTAAAGGGAAAGTTTAGGAAAACAAAACAAAAGAGGCTCTAAAGAATACAGTAGGTAAAATTTCCCAATGTCAGACCACCAGGCAGAGCTCTGGGGAGCCTTAAGCTACTTTAACCCTCTTTCCC
>NW_006788200.1:4043728-4045499 GCF_000442215.2 Lipotes vexillifer
GTGACCTGTGCTCGCACACAGGCCCCTTGGTGGCAGCAGCAGCAGCCTTAGCGTCTCCTGCCCGTCTCTGGTTTCCGAGCTTTTAGCCGCGGCTCCCGCCCGTTTCTGGAGCTCCTTTAGGCAGCGCTTTTAAAACCCCTCTCCTCGCGCCCCAGGAAACACAGAGGCAAGAAAAGGTCTCTTGCCTCTTGGGTAGGTCCAGACTTTCCCCCGGACTCCCTCCCGGCTATCCGTGGCGCACTAACCCCTTCGGGCTGTGTTCAAGCCGCCAACCCCAGTCCTCTCCCTGAGCTCCGACCGAAACCGAAACCGAGCCTCAGCTCGCAGCCCCGCCCGCCCCCGGCGGGTGAGCACACGAGCCTCTCGGGCTGGTGAGCGCCGGTCGGCGCCGATCCTCTGTGCGGGAATCTCCCCGCTTTGCCCTCCGCGCCCCTGTTGCTGTGCTGTCCTCCGCGGCTCCGAAGCTCCCCGCTCCGCCTCCCGCAATCTCTGCCCGCGAAGGGGCTCCTAGTGTGTGGAGACCTTTCCTCCTTCACGGCTCCCTCCCACTGGTGCAGGTACCGTCCTTATCCTTTTGTCTCTGTTTATTCTTTTTTCTCTTGCCCTACCCAGGTACGTGGGGAGTTTCTTGCCTTTTGGGAGGTCTGAGGTCTCCTGCCAGCGTTCAGTAGGTGTTCTGTAGGAGTTGCTCCACGTGTAGATGTATTTCTGGTGTATCTGTGGGGAGGAAGGTGATCTCTGCGTCTTACTCCTCCGCCATCTTGGAAAGAGTCTCAATAATAAGGTATTTTAAAACTAAGGTATATACATTATATTTTTAGATATAATGCTGTTGCATACTCAGTAGACAACAGTATAGTATAAACATAACTTCTGTATGCCCTGGGGAACCAAAAAATTTGTGTTAGCTTGTTCGCTTTATTGTGGTGGTCTGGAACTGAACCTCCAATATCTCCAAGGTGTGCCTATATTTAAAAAAAAAAACCCTCCTAGGTTATGTCAGTGCTACTGGTCTACAATTCACAATTTAAGTACAGTATTCTAACCTGTCTTACCAATTTTCTTTTCAGTTATATCTAATCTACTGTTAAACCCACTCATTAAGTTATTGATTTCAGTTATTGCGTGTTTAATTTCCAAAACTTAAATTTGGTTCTTTCTTCAAAATAATTTTTAGTTATCCGACAAAAATTCTCAAGCTTGTCTTTTAGCTCTTTGAATATATATAGCAGAGTTACCTTAAAGTTTGTGTGGTAACTCTAATGTCTAAAGCCTTTTCAGGTCTGTTTCTTCTCTTTATTGTTTTTCTCTCATGTTGTCTTTGAGTGGCTCTGGTTGTTTTTTTTTGTTTTTTGTTTTTTTGCGGTACGGGGGCCTCTCACTGTTGTGCCCTCTCCCGCTACGGAGCACAGGCTCCGGACACACAGGCCCAGCGGCCATGGCTCACGGGCCCAGCTGCTCTGCGGCATGTGGGATCCTCCCGGACCGGGGCACGAACCCGTGTCCCCTGCATCGGCAGGCGGACTCTCAACCACTGCGCCACCAGGGAAGCCCCGCTCTGGTTGTTTTTAATCTTGTGTTGGACATTGTATTTACAAAATTTTTTTGTAGAAATAGACTACTAAGATGAGGTTATAATTCCAGAGAGGAATTATGTTTGCTTTTGCTAGATCCCTAAGCATCCCAGCAAGCCAGGATGAGCTCGGAAAAGCTCAATCCAAGAATGAGATGCACTATAGTCCCTGCAAAAGCTTACCTACTTCTCTTTCCC
>NW_006788200.1:4045509-4051557 GCF_000442215.2 Lipotes vexillifer
TTCCCTCTCCTTTTGGGATGCAGCTTTTCAGTGTCCCAGCCCAAAGCAAGGGGAATCTCTTCTATCTTCCTCCAGTTGGCAGGCCCTGGATTCCACTGCTTCATCCCCTAGGCTGTGAAAAGTCTTTTCAGACTCTAAGTGTAAGCAGTGGGTTGGATTAGTTCCACCAGAGGGCACTGAGAGGAAGGCCCTTCCCTCATTCAAAGTGATTCCTCTGATTTTAGCAATACACTCCTCTCCCAAGTCCTCATAATGTAGAAGTCCCTTTATTCAACCCAAGTACCAGTGACTTCAAACAGGAAGTTTAAGAACACACCATGGGTTTCATTCTACATCCTTCTTCGTCCTTATCCCCAAAAGTCACAAATTCATAATGAAGAATAAACTTGGAAACGATGTACACTGTCAAGGCAGAAATTTAAGTTCAGCTTTGTGGTTCTCAAATGTTAGTGGACATCAGAATTCTTGATAAGGTTGTTGACCGTGCATATGTCTGTGTTCTATCCCCAGAGGGTTCTGAGTCAAAGTGTTTTCCACACACTCTCTGGAGTTGTTTTGATGCAGGTGGTCCCTGGGCCACACCTTCTAAGACCCTTTTGTGATTGTGGACTGAGCAAAGGAACCCTGAACTGGATGTGATCAGAGTGAGTTCTTTGGCCTCTGGCCCACTCTGAGAGCTTGGGCCACTCACTGTATCTCTCTGTTTCGAAATTAGTTAATCAAAAGGTGGGTTCCTGACTCACGCCCACTCCCCCGAATGCTCTGTGAAGGAAGGTATGAGGTCAACATGTGCTCCCTGTAATCAGTCCAAGAATAGAAATACTCTTTTGGCCTGCATATCTGCTAGGCATGTTCTAAGCTGAGATCCTCTGGGATTCCTTCTTGTGCATTAACATCACTTAGGACTATTTACAGTAATATTCATTATGGCCAGGTGTGGCTTTAAGCTTTCATGTCTCTCACTGTTACTAAGAAGACCTGTGTTGTCCCAACACTGTGGCTCCTGAGAAGCAGATGGCTGAGGACAGCACCTTGGGACCTGTTTGCTTGTACTTGGTTTGGAGTTGTGTGACTGCCTCAGGCTGCACAGGCAGAGAGGACAGTCAGCTCTAGGTGGCGTTATTGGAAGAGGGACCTTTGTTTACAAGGTTTTGGCTTCTGACCTGAGCCCATTTTGAATTGTCTGTGATCTGGTGTGGGCAAGCGGTCTCATCCTGCTGACAGACAGTTAAAGGTCAGACAGAAGTTGTCAACTCGAGACAGCAAATAGACGTTAAGAAGTAAGATCCTGCTATTTCTCCTATTCTCTGTTCTAAATATGATTTTTCAAGAGAGTCGTCCGTAAAAGAAAGTATCTGTCTTAGTTTTTAAATTTTTTTTTTACAAAGTCAGCTCTTTGGAGGTAAAATATAAAAGGAGAGAGACAGGCATAACAAAGAGAAAAGTCGTCTGCTCAGCACTGCTGGTTGTGGAGGTTGAGAAGTTGGTGTATGACTAGGTTAGTGGGTATCAGTTGAGAGAATACACATATTTATCAAGCACGTACTGAGTGCCAGGCCCTGTCCTGGGAGCTAAGGATAAATAGGTGAATCAAAAGCAGTTCCTCTTCTCGTGGAGCTGATGCGCCAGGGGAAGAGCCATAGTCCCAGCAGTGTGATTAGTTGCTTAATGTCTCTCCAAACTGCAGTATGTGCTATGAAGGAAAGGAACACCGTTCTGTTACAGCAGAGAACAAGGGAGCCTGGCCTAGACTGAGGGTCAGGGCGGGCTTCTGTTAGGAAGTAATGCCTGAGCCAAGGTCTGGAAGAAGGACCGGGGATGGGAGGGGGCTCACGCTGGGGCCACACCAGGGGCAGAGAAGGGAGGGCGCCTGGGCGCAGGGCGTAGCATGTGCCATGACCCCACACGAAGATGCCCAGTGTGTCCCGGAGGAGGAAGAGGGACTCATGGGTGAGAGGAGCCCACGGCAGAGGCGGTGGGGAGGAGCGGGGAAGCCTTTATAGACCACGTGAGAGGCTTCGGGTTGTCTTAAACCACGGGAAGGTTTAAGCAGAGTAGAGCCGTGATGGTGTCTGTGCTTTGAGAAGAGGACCCTGGCTCAGTGAGGAGTCTGGTTAGAAGGATGGCCAACAAGGACCCAGGAAGGGCAGGTAGGAGGACGTTGCAGTGTTAGCAGCTGGGCCTTAGCTGGCAGCGGACGTGGAGAGAAGCGGGCAGATTTCAGAGACGTTGAAGAGGAGAGACAGGCAGCGAGGTGACAGTAACACTTGTCTTTCCTGGGCTGTGCTCACCTGCAGTCTCTCTGTCACAGGCCAGCAGGAGGTATCTGAATGGATGTCGATAGTCCTGTCGGCCTCTCTGATGAGCCCAACACAGAATCTAGAACGGTCCGTTCCCAGCCAGGGTTTCCGAAGCGACTGCAGGGCAGATATTTCCATTCCACACAGCTCAGGTGTGTGGGGAAGCTGACAGCTGAGCACGGGCCCTCTGCATGGGGCACCGTGGGGTAGCAAGGGGCGGGTGGTGCGTAGCTCCCTCCTCAGTGAGTAGAGGGAAGGCTGTCTCCCATCCTGTCTGTGGGCCACAGCACTCCTCCTTGCTCCCTGTGTCAGCTATAGCTCAATTAAACGCACTTCTCCATCTCCATCTGTTCCATCCCTTCTCATAGGAAGTGATTTCGATTAGAGATAACCTGGAGGCTCCCTGAGCTCTGAAAGGCTTACATCACCCCAGTGCATTTTCTTAGTCACGCTGTGGGTCTCCACCCCTCTCATTCTCCTTATTTTATGCTTCCTCTCTCTTCATCATATTTTTATACTGCTTTTTCTCTGGATTTCCCGTCCATGCTGAGAACAAATGACATGCTAACGTGTTCAGTTGGTATCATATGTGGTAGCTTTGAAAGAGTCAGAATGTGTAAGGGAAGTTATAGGGCAGTGGAAAGTATCCATGGCAATGTCACCCTGTTTAGTGAACAAGTTAAGAAAATTTATGCTGCAATAAAGCATAATTTAGAGATAATGCTTTGGCTGGTCCAAATTGAAAACTGATATTTTCCACTGGTTGACTGCAAAGCAAAAATAATATTCATACACTTTGTGCCTTGAACTTTATAGCAGCAGTGAGACAGGATTTCTCACACTGTGGATAATTATGAAAGTGTCACGTGACTTTGGGGTGTATCCATGACTCATAACACCATCAAATTTCATTTAGGACAAGTACACACCTTTTTCCCTGCAGTAAGATGACCTTTGGTCATCCCTAATTCACCAAATGTTTTTCTTGCGAATTCTGCAAATATGTTAAGATAGAAACCTTTCTATGAAATCCAAAAATCAAAAATGCTTACTTAACACAATCAGTATTTAACACAATCAGTGATGGCATTGCCATCACTCACCAGTGGTGCATCCCCAGTGCTACTCATTGGAGTCTTCAGGGTTCCAGCCACAGGTGTCTCTGTACACCTCAGTGCCTTTGGAATTACCTGGAGCGGATGTCTCTTGTCTAAACTTGGCCCAAGTAAAAAGATTAAAAGCAATAGCGTGATGCAGTTTTCTGATGGAAGGTCTGGTTTTCGTGTTGGCTTTGAAACTGACGTCAATTCAGTTTTCTTACACATACAGTATGTCTAAACAAATTAGGTCCTGACATATGAGTTCTCCGGGATTTGAACCATACTTGTCCTCCTAGGAACTACGTACTGCAAAGGAACTATGAAAAAATCTAAGAGGACCTAAGTGTGGGAGCTTCCTAAGAGGTAGAAATCTAGAGCAACCATCTTCCAGTGGCAAGGGCAGTAAGTGACCAGTCGGTAAAGATTTGTGTCGTCACGGCAACAAATAACATGCTGTCCTTGCTAGCTGTCAGATGATTCATTGTTGGGAGGACTTTTTCCTGGTAGCTGGAGTTAGACATATCCTGGGTAGTGGTATATATATTTTTATAATGCTGTATAAACATAAAAATAGCCCATTATCCAATTACCCAAAGAACTATCGCTAACATTTTATATTTTTGAATGTTCTTACAGTGTGTGTGTCCTTTTGTGATTCAAACTACTTTTTTTCATCCAGCAATATATTATAAATACTACACTGTGCTGATGAAAACAACGTGGAAATCTGCTTAATTGGGATGTCACATGTCACTGAGGATAAATGCTTAGTACATAGTAAGCATTCAGTAAATATTTGAGGCAATAAAATGACAAGGGCAGCATGGTCTAGCTTGGGCGTGAATCGTAATAGGCATGTGCAAGTCTCTCTATATAAAACAAGTTATTAACATCTCCTCTGTTTTTGGTGATCCTTGTAATTACCTCAACCAGAAAAGATTTTCTGATTTATGGCATTTTTGTCTCTTCGTCTGTCCTTCAGTCTGCCAGGCTGAACCCAGGCTACTTAGGTGGCACAAGGCAGGTGCTGCGTCTGTGGCTGCCTTTCCAACCCCAGGGTCTTCCTGTGAAAACACTAAAGGTGAGGCCTCGGCGCCCAGGTGCTCAGTGCAGGGAGAGAGGCACGTTCAGCCACCACCCATTCTGAAACCCCACCGTGCACCCAGGGAGCACTCGGTACGGTCTTTCTGCCCACCTACCCCATCTCTCCCCTGAAATCACAGATAGCTGCCGACTGAGGATGGTGTTTGCAGTTATTCAGAACACCTAACCTAACTTGGGATAAGCAGAGTTAAACCACCTTATTCTATATCAGAAAATCTGAGTCGTTGTTTGGGTGAAGTCATTTTCCAATCCGCTTATCCACCAGACCTCCCATGTTGAACACTGTAGCTTTACCTCTTCATTTTCCAAGTTACAGAAAAAAGTAGAAAATCTGGACTACAGCTCTGTGATGCTCCAGTCAGTAACTTGAAAGGGAGGAATAAAAGCAGGGGAGCCAGAGGCCACATGAAGCGGAACATCACCTATTGCATCTCAGAAGCACAGGCATTTGTCTTCAGGAGGACATGTTGCAACCCTAGAAAATCACGCCTGGAAAATTATTCCAAACAAGGTTCAAAACATAGACTTCAGATGAAACAGACTCAGAGGAGTAAACACCAACAAAACAGAGGATTTCAAAAATCTTTGAAATGTACACAGCCAAAGAGTTGTTTTCTGTACTTGGTGGGGTTTCAGGTTTAGCTCACATTTATCACTTCCCTCTCAAACAAGTTTCTGAGGCTGCAGGGCCATGGAAGGCTACTGTGAAAAGGCCCTAGAACGTCTCCACCAGCCAGCAGGAGGAGAAACAGCCCAAGACACACTGACAGAGAAAGTACTGTAAAACCTTCTTGCAGTGGCCCAACTCCCCTCCTGCCCGGAAATGCCTGCATACCCCACCGTCTGACTCACCCAAGAGCAGACAATAAGCAATCACATTTGTTGATTAAAAGTCAACCTATCTAGAATATAAATAGTCCTTTCAAGTAGCTACATTACTCTATCTGTGAAACATGTAGGAAGTCTGCTCTGTGTCATTTTTCCATTAAAACGCAGTCTTAACAGAATTCCAGCTACCCAATAACATCTGCTCCAAATTTTCTTATGATTTATATGACCATGTGGCCAACTCCATGTATAAATATAGATTTTGAGAGGGACCTTGTTCCAAATACAAGTAAAAGTAGAAAGATAGGTATTTCATGACATCATCAGATTTGTTTTAGATCTTAGAACATCATATTGTCAACCAGATGTCCATATATCCATATTTATTATTTCACGTCAGTGAAACATAAGAGTACTTCAGATGTATATGTTCTTTGTAATTAATTTTGAATATTTTACACAAATTATTTCCATAACAGCTGCAGGCAAGAGAAAGAGCAGATTCTATGAACTCTGCTCTGCGGCTGGTGAAACTCAGTGGTCATGCAACAATTCAAGAACAGGTCACATCCCATTCTTTTGACTCTCAGATTACTTTTTGGTTGATAGTTTCAACTCAAGATTATAAAAAAGCTTCCCTGGTGGCGCAGTGGTTGAGAGTCCGCCTGCCGATGCAGGGGACACGGGTACGTGCCCCAGTCTGGGAAGATCCCACA
>NW_006788200.1:4051683-4057597 GCF_000442215.2 Lipotes vexillifer
GGGGGCCTGTGCCCCGCAAGGGGAGAGGCCACAACAGTGAGAGGCCCGCGTACCCCAAAAAAAAAAAAAAAAGATTATAAAAAAATTTTTTTTTTTTAAATAAAAGTAAGAAGGAAATACATGGCCATATTTGATTGAGGGTAGAGGGGAGTGACAATGCCATTCAAATGTCAGGAAGTTCCTATGTCAGGGTGGCCTTCTAGTTTGGCGGGGAGTTTTGTTTTGGCTCACTCTGGCCGCTGTGTGGGGAGTGGACCAAACTTTGGGGATGCGAGGGTGGAAGCGGGGAAGCTGTGCCACTCTTATTCCAGGTAAGAGACTATAATCACTTGGACTTGGGTACCTGGTGCTCACAGAGAAGATGGAGAGCAGGAGGTCATCTCAAGAGAGATGGAGAAGGCACCTCAGAGGGCTTGCTGGATCTTATGGAGGGTGAGGGAGCACATGGGGAGAAGCTGGCTCTCAGGTCCCTGAGTGGATGGTCCCACCACTTGTCACAGGAAGAGGCCAGGGCTCAGATCAGGAGTTTCAGTCTTAAACTGGCACGCTGCTGAGACTTCAGGTGGAGGTGGCAGCTAGGAAAGCAGGCGGGGTGCTGGGCCTCAGCCCCCGCGCACACCGAGTCAGCTCTGCCGTTGTCTAGGTGGTAGGTGAGTGTCCGTGTAAACATTTTTTGGAGAAAGTAGACTGTGACCACAGAAAAACAAGCACTAAAAAACACTGCTTTAAGCAATGGGGAGTCAGTGGAGGATTTTAATCAGGGAAATGAGTTGAATGGATTTGTAGTTGAGTCCACCTGGGAGCAGTAGAGAGGAGCTGGAAGGAGGTTTCAATTCCCACTGGCCCCTCACCAGCTGTTTGGACTTGGGCTAATTAGGTCAACCCTCTGAGCCCAGGTTCTCTGACAGCCAAGTGGAGATTGGACCGCTTCCCTTGGAGGGTTGTTACGAGAGTTGGAATGAACATGTCTAGGATAGTACACACTTAACACATGTTGAGTTGCTTCTCCGCGACTGAGCACGTCTCCACGTGGCTCAGCAAGGGGGCGGCGGGAGGGTAGTTCCAGCAGCGTCCCCCGGAGGGGCGGGTAAGTCCTGGCCTGTGTGAGGAGAGCAGAGTCCAGGCACTGGGTTGTGGACAGTGGTCAGGGCAGTGCTGATGAGTGGGGCTGGGGGCTCTGATGCAAGGGAGTGTCGAGGAATTTGGGCAAAAAGGGGAGCATCCGGGGTTTGGTCAGGTGGCGGGACTGCCCGGCAGCCCTGTGTGTAAACAGGCCCTGTGTCCCCCCACGCCCCCAGCACTAGCCAGCAGAGCTGTCTCCCCTTCCTCTCCTGTAGTGCCCTCTGTTCCCCCTTCCATCTCTGCTGCTGCTCGTGGCCACGGCTGAGCTTACAGCCTCTTCCTTCCTCTTCCTGCCTCCTAGCTCCCTGGCTCCCGAGCCTCTCTGCTCTGCACTCGGCTTTTCCCACGGCACTAGCCCTTGAGCACACTCTCTTTCTTTTCTTACCTCAGAACTTGGTTTCCAGTTCTTTACAGTCAGCGTGCTAGTTGCGAGCTCTTTCCTACCAAACAAGGGATTGCTTGCTTTCTCTCTGGCTCTCTCCAGGGCTGGAGCCCTGCTGTTTTCTCCTCCCACTCCAGCTGCTGCCCTTGCCAAGCCTCATCTTGCGGGAGGTGTCCTGAGTGACAGCAGGAAGAAGGGGTTGTGGCTGGCTATCCAAAGGCCACATGAGACAGCATGACCCGGGCAGTGGCCCTCCGGCCCTTGGTGCGGACAGGGATGCCTTTCTTTGGTGGGAAGCCCTATGCCCCTTTCCAGGACCCGGCTCCTTTGCAAGTCAGACTATAACCAGGCTAGTGTCTGGGGCATGTGGATTCAGAGCAGGGGGGTGGAGCTGGTCCCCGAAGTTCTTCCTTTGGGTCAGGGTCAGGCCTCTGCAAGAGCCCTGCCCCGCTGCACCACATGGGGAGAGCTGCGGGGAGGACAGATGCCCTTTGAACCTCCAAATCCGGGCCTCTCTTGCTGAACACATGCCCTTTCCTGTCCTCCTCTCCCTCTCCTTCTGGGCTTCCGCTGCTGAGCAATGCCTCTTTAAGTTGGTTAAGTCACCATTTAAGTGACACTTTGCTGTCAGCCTAGGAGCTCATCTATGTGGGAGAGACACCGTTAACCCATGTTCTAGGGACCGGTGCCTGAACAGGCATCTGTAGGCGTTTTCCTAGGCTTCCTCTTTACAAATCATGTGCAGATCTCCACTTCCGAAAGGTATGTCCCGTGATGTGTCCAACAAAGTCTCAGTTGACTCGGAATATACAAAGAATTTTTTAAAGTCGACTCTGAGGCATAATGTGACTTAAAATGCATCCATTTTAAGTATACAGTTTGATGAGTTTTGGCAAATCTACACATTCATGCAGCTACCGCCACAATCGAGATACAGAACATTCCCATCACCCTAAATAGTTCCCTTGTGCCTCTTTGCTACTCTCCCCCGACCCCTGCCCCAGGCACCCACTTATCTGCTTTCTGTCAATATAGATTCGCCTTGCTTTTTCTAGGTTTTTATATAAATAGGTAATATAGTATTATTATAAATAGTATAGCATAATGTTTCTGAGATTCATCCACACGATAGCATGTTGTTAATAATTTATTCCCTTTTTTAATCTGAGCAGTATTCCATTGAATGGCAATAAAAATTTGTTAATCTCTTCACCTGATGATAGATATTTGGGTTGTTTCCAGTTAGCTATGACTACAAATGCCTTTTCCGATTCTGGATGTAGCACCTGGAGTGACCATAGTTATTGCCCTTAGAGAGCTTGAAATCTTGGCAGGAAGAGATTCAAATGATGTGATACTTGTGATGGTTTATTATTAGATGGAGTCAAGTGCAGAAATGCCTTGTATTTGTGCCAGGTATTATGGAACAGTCGGAGAACGAGAGTACAGTGAGCGGGACTCACTGTGGGTGATTTTATTTCACTGGGGGGAGGGAAGGGAGATATTAAAGACCAGTCAGATGAACAGAGGCCAGGGGACAAATGTCATGCCTCTGGGAGCAGGCTAGGGAAGGGCACAGAGGGTGGCAATCCGGGCAGGTAGGACGGGCCATGCAGATACCCTCAGACCTAGATTAGAGAGTCTGTGTTCAGTGAGAGCAAGAGAAAGAGCTGGAAGGCCTTGAATACTGGGAATAGAAGCCCAGAATTGATGTTCCCAGGCAAGAGAGTGGAGTTGCTTTCTGGCTTTGGAGAAGGGAAGGGCATGGGAGAAAGCAGTGTTTCTGAAAGATTCCCTTGTCATTAATGTGTGAGATGGTTTGAATGGAGCAAAGACTGCAAGAAAAGAGAGAATGATGGGTGTTGATTTGAGCTTGTTTTCCTAATGGCTTCATGGGTGAAGTCTGATTGCCTTCCCAGCTGCAAAGACATGCCCAGTGGGTGGTGGAGTTCAGCAGAGAAGCCCCGGGGATGGAAGTTGCATAACCCATGGCATATTAGTGTGCCATTGCTGCATAACAAATTAGTTCAAACTTAGTGGCTTAAATAATTTTTTTCAATCTCACAGATTTCATGGGTCATGCCTAGTTTAGCTGGGTTCTCAGCTCAGGATCTCACCAGGCTGAAATCAAGGTGTTGGCTGGGGTTGTTTTCTCATTTGGAGCTCAGAGGCCTCTTCCAAGCTCGTTCAGGGTCTTGGCACAATTCAGGTCCTGCAGTTGTAGGCCTGAAGTCCCCGTTTCCTTGCTGACTTAGAGGCTGCCCCAGGTCCTAGCCAGGTGGCCCCCTCCATAGTCTGTTCACAACATGGCTGTTTGCTTTCTTCCAGGCCAGCAGGAGAGTGCCTGTTGCTGTTGCATCTCTTTTACAGGCATTCAGATTGTCAGGCCTACCTAGGATAACCTCCCTTTTGGTTAACTCAGGGGATCTTAATTACATCTACAAAATCCTTTTTGCCATGTAAAGTAACATAATCTTTAGAGTGATATCCCATCCTGTTTACAGGTCCACTCACCCTCCATGGGGGAGATCCTGCAGTGTGCACACCAGGGGGTGGCAATCTTGGGGGCCGTCTTAGAATTCTGTCTCCCACACATGGTTGCTCTTTTGACTCCCTGTTTCTCCACCTGTAAAGAGAGGGGCTCTGGGCTAGGTCCTCCCAGAGGTTCTGCTCTGTGTTTCCCTTATTTTATGATTATGAAGTCAAGTTGGAAGCACTGTTACCAATCATCTCTTCCAAAATGTGACTTGAAGATTGTGGTGCCCAGGTGGGCAGAGATGTCTGAGAATCATTGAGAGGGGTGCAGGCTGCCAGGAGGGACAGCCACGTGACAGGCAGGTGGGTAAGTTGTGGAATGCTTGGTTGGGGTAGTTAGGGCGGCTCATACATGTGCTGTTTCATTCCCTTCTCTTTCTTCTCCTTTTCTACCAGCACATGGTAGGATTGTACCTCCCCAGCTCCTGGCTGATTCAGCCCGGCCGTGTGACTTACTTTAGCCAGTGAAATGTGAGCAGGTGTGATGTATGTCGTTCCGAGCAGAAGTTTTATGAGCCAGTGTGTGTGTTTTGTCTCACTCTCTTTTCCTCTGCCACAGTGACTGGCAAGATCTGAGATGGTGGCTCCATCAGCCTGGGTCCCTGAGTGAGGGGGATGCAGGGCAAAGCTTCAGCCAACCCACAGTGGGCATGAGAAATAAACCTTTGTTGTTAAAAGCCCCTGAGATTTGGGGTTCTTTGTTACTGCCACATAACCTAGCCTATCCCTGCCTGATACAAAGGAGGGTATCACTGTTAATCTTGCTGCCACCTTCTCTGTCTTTTTTAAATTGAGATATAATGAACATACATGATATTAGTTTCAGGGGTACCACATAATGATTCAATATTTGTGTATATCGTGAAATGAGCACCACAATAAGTCTGGCTAACATTCGTCACCACACACAGTTACACATTTTTTTCTTATGATCAGAACTTTTCAGATCTACTCTCTTTTTTTTTTTTTCTTTTTTTTTGCGGTACGTGGGCCTCTCACCGTTGTGGTCTCTCCCGTTGCGGAGCACGGGCTCCGGACGCACAGGCCCAGCGGCCATGGCTCACGGGCCCAGCCGCTCCGCGGCATGTGGGATCTTCCCGGCCCGGGGCACGAACCCGTGTCCCCTGCATCGGCAGGCAGACTCGCAACCACTGCGCCACCAGGGAAGCCCAAGACTTTTTTTTTTCATAACTGGAAGTTTGTACCTTTTGTCTGCCTTCACCCATTTCACCCACCCCCCAACTCCCTGCCTCTGGCAACCACCATTCTGTTTGGTATATCTATGAACTTGGTTTTCTTTTTTCTTTTTTTAAGATTCCACATGTACGTGAGATCATAGTATTTGCCTTTCTCTGTCTGACCTATTTCACTTAGCGTAATGCACCCAAGGTCCACCCATTTTGCAAAAATAGCAGGGTTTTCCTCCTTTTTATGGCTGAATAATACCCGACTGTATGTACAGATTACATTTGCCTTTTGCATTCATCTGTTGGTGGACACTGAGGTCGTTTTCATCTGAGCCAGCCTTCTGATCCAGTTTCTGCTGTGAGATATAGCTGAGGACCCAATCCAAAAACCTTCATAAAAAGTGATTGTGTTGCTCTATAGTCATGAACTTTCTGTCGTTCAAACAGAACTACCCACCTGCTCACTAAGGGAAGACACTCTCTCAGACCCTAGTACCTCAGCCCTCCTGACAAATAAGCTAATTTATTTGAGAACAAATGAGTGTAATTAGCACATTCAGGGAAAGCTGCCAGTCAAATGCAGCCACACCTGATTTGGAGATGTTTGATGTAGTTTACTTGTCATCTCTTTCTGAAAATCTCAATTACCATATGCCATCTGCACTGAATCCTCACTCTCTTCTTTCCC
>NW_006788200.1:4057688-4078627 GCF_000442215.2 Lipotes vexillifer
CCCTACGCCTATCATTTGTCTGTCCATCATGTAAACATCTTACGATTCTTGTTTTTCCAGACTTTCATGATGACGACGGCTTTCTCTTAGGGTCTTTTCTGCCACCACTCCCAAAAGGCCACTCAGCGGTTTCCTCTTCCTGTGTATTTTGAAACTCTGTACCTTCTCTGATGTCTTCTCAAATTGCAGCCACCTTCACACCTGTTCAAATGCTCTGTTTGCTCCCCTTCCTCTGGGGACCACTCTACCCCCTTCTTCGTCGACTTGCCTTTGAAACCCTCTGCTCCGGGGTTTCTTCTCATCCTCCTCTCCCTTATCTTAGGGCTTTAGGGTGGCACTTCGTTACTGGGATTATCTACAGTCATTCTCTGGCTCTCAAGACTTTTGTCCCTGCTACACAACTGCCAGATGAGGGAAAACGCTGGGTCGTGCTGGGCTGTTACACAACGATCACGTGCAATAATCTGGACTCATCCCAAAGACAATATAAATCATTAGTGTCTGCAGGGGGGGACCCCCATGTGGAACACAGGCAGAGATCACCCTGAAGCAAAGACTGAGAACAGTTGCTGCTATGAGAAGAAATTATGCATGGAAGACTGTCACCATGTAAATTACACCACCTTGCAAAGAGGAGGGAAGGAAGACACAGAGAATCTGGCAGTTAAAACAGTGACAATAGCCAACAGTTAATGAGCACTTACTATGTGCCAAGCACTCTGTAGACACTTCCTATGGATCATCCCCTGCAGTCATCCCGTTTCCTGTGACATCACACAAGTCTCGTGCCCATCTGTCTGGTGGGGAAACAGAGGTTCAGAGAGTTTAGGTAGCTCGCCTAAGGTAATGCAGCAAGTGAGCAGAGAGCTGGGATGAGATCCTGGACAGGACAGTTCCAGAGCCTGTGCTCCTGCCCAGGAAAGGAGGGGCCCTACATGCTGGATGGCACCCCCTGGTGTTTATAATGATTCCCTTGGCTGCAGGGTGGGAGGCCTGCTGCTCCCCGGCCCCTCCACCTTCCTCTCTAGCTCCTTTACACAAGGCAGACTGAAGAAGCTTTGAACCCCCTTTCTCCGCTGGTCCTAAGAGCCTGGAGCCTCGGGGTCCAGGCCACGGGTTCCGGGGTTGGCTTGGCTCTGCCCGGCGGGAGTGAGAGGTGAGCGTGGGTTGTAGCTTGGCCGCTACAGGTATCCTGTGGGGTTGCACTGCCTTGTCTTTCAGAGTCAGGGAGAATTGAATTATTCTTGCAGCAACTCCCCTGACGCCGGGAAAACTATAGCCTCCCTCCCTCCTTCCTCCACAGCTTTCCTCTGCTTATAAAATGAAAAGCAGATTGCCCCGGGGGGCTCAAGTAGGCCCTGCATCCGAGGTGTGTGAGGAGGGGAAGGGCCATCTGCTTGTCATTGACCTCAGCAGAGCCTGCTTAGACAAAGGGCCAGTGTGCAGCCCTCGCCCACCCGAGCAACCACAGCCATGGCCCCGGGCCTGCTGCCTGACAGGCTCGGGAGGTGCCCTCCTCCGCCCCGCAGGCCGGGCTTGGAGTGTGTTGCCTAGAGTGAGGGGCTGGTTTCCCCCTCATTTGGCCATTTCTTCTTTCTTTGCTTCGTAGAAGGATGGGTTTCAGCTGTTTCCCCAAGACTCCTGGTAACCTGATAGAGCGACGTTAGTATGTATGTTTTAACATGGGATGTAATCCACATTCGATGCAGAAAGAGTAGAAAGAAGAGTAAAAAGAAGCAAACACTAGTTACAGTCCCACTGCCAGGGGTTTTGGTGTCTGTTCTGCCTGTTTTCCATGAGTATTTTTCAACATTTATTTTTAAAAACAGGAAAAACCTAAAGCACACGTCAGTTAGGCAGCGTACGAAGTATGTTGCCTGGAAGATCTCAGGCCGTAGGCCATAGACCCTGTACGGTCTGTACTTTGCTTAATACCGTTTTTACAAAGGAAGACACTGCAGTTTAGAAGGGGCAGGAAATCTGCCCAGGATTACCTGGGGGGGTGAGCGCGGCCAGGGCTCAGTTGCAGGCTGGGTGCTCCAGACTGTACAGCCCCCAAACCACCCTACAACACGCCTGTGCATGGAATGTGAGCTAGTTTGTCCTATTTTTCAGTAAACAGTAGATCAGGACCACTTTCCCATTCAGTCTGTAGTCCTCTATACATGATGTTTACAGCTGCATATATCCCATCCCATAGACTTACCTTAGCCTGTTTAGCCAATCCCGATTTTGGATTATTCCACATTTTGCCATTATCATCCTGAGATGATCGCTCAATACAGACGTCTTTAAGCCCATCTCCCATGATTTGGTGGTAGTGGGATTTCTGTGAATGGGCATGCATACTAGAAAGAAGTTTTTTTTTTTAATTAATTAATTTATTTTTGCTGTGTTGGGTCTTCGTTTCTGTGCGAGGGCTTTCTCTAGTTGCGGCAAGTGGGGGCCACTCTTCATCGCGGTGCGCGGGCCTTTCACTGTTGCGGCCTCTCGTTGCGGGGCACAGGCTCCAGAAGCACAGGCTTAGAAGTTGTGGCTCACGGGCCTAGTTGCTCCGCAGCATGTGGGATCTTCCCAGACCAGGGCTCGAACCCATTTCCCCTGCACTGGCAGGCAGATTCTCAACCGCTGCGCCACCAGGGAAACCCTAGGAAGAGTTTTGAAAGCTATGGCAACTTGTGTTTAAGAAAAGTTACAATTGCAACACTGGGTATTATAATCTTTCCTCTATCAAATAGGCAAGGATTTTTAAAATTTCTCATTTTTCTAGTGATCAAACTGCACTTTCTCATTCATTCATTGTCAATTTTAATTTATTCTTTTGGACATTTACTGCTTATGCTTTTTACCCAGTTTTTTTAAATTGATTTGCAGAAGCTTATTACATTAAGGATATTGATCCTTTGATGCCTTTGCAGATATGTATCTCGGTTTGCTGTTTACCTTTTTATCTTATGATGTTTTTGTATTTTTGTCAGAGAGGTTTAAAAACGTTATGCAATTCGTCTGTCAACCCTTTTCTTTGTGCTTTCTTCCTTTACTATTTTATCTTTTTTCAAACTTCCTTCTGTCTCCCCAACAATACTATATAAACATTAGTATTGAATAGGATTTTTAGCCTGTTGTTTAAAATCAAACGTGACACAACGTGAACTAAATTGCTGAGATGTCAAAATGGGTAACTCAGTGATGGAAAAGAATGAAGTGAAGAATGCATATCAGCGGACGGCCCAGGAAAACAAAACTGATAAACCCATGCATGGACAGTGAAACCAAGATGTAGACTAACATAGCTGTTATTTTATAACAACTCTAAGGGAAAGAAATTTGTGTTCATTTTTTGGTCTGATTTTTCAAACTTGTCAGGAAGATCTCACCATTTCTTATCTAATTAGTGGAATTCATAAGTGTTTTCTTTAAATATTAGAAAGTGTGGCTTAATTTTCCTCGTAATTACAAAGCTAACATTTTATGACTTTAAACAGTTTTTGCATAGAACTTCACCCAGTGTCTGTGTGTTCGAATTTAAGATATAATCTCTGTTCTGCCACAGAATTCAGGGTCAGGCAGTGCCATCCTGACCTCAGCCTCCAGTCCTCAGTCCAGACCTCTTGATACCTTATCAGTTTCTTCCCCATGGGAAGGAATAGAAATCTTATAGGTGAACAAGCTTTAGGTAGTTTCTAACTGTGAAACCTTTAGAGATGATGTAATTTACTCATATACATGAGGAAGGATATACAAGAAGCAGGAAGGAGCAGCAAAATATGTACATGAGTGATCCACTCTACTGCTGGGAAATAACACGGAGTGCCAGTGTTATTCCAACGTTACCTTTCCCAGGCATCTTTCCTTCCTCCCTCTGATCTCTTCTAATCACCCCAATTGGCCAAACCCAACCAGAAGCCAGAAGGCAAGAGAGCCTGGGCAATGTGACCTATAGACAGTACAGATCCAGGGTCACTGAGCAAGGTAGAGAAAAGTGGAGAATAGACCTGATGGTGAGCAGGGGCGCAAACAGAGAATAGCCTGGATAGATAATTTTAAAAATTAGAAATCAAAAGTTCACCTTCCAGAGGTGACCTTGATTAACCCTTTGGTAGATTCCATCAATGACTTTGTAATATGCATTACTTTTTTGTAGCCGAGATACTACTACATAGTTTTTTTTTAAAGCATAGTTAATGAAGGAACAAAGGTCCAAATGAAAAACTATTGAAAGATGGGCTTGATGACAGATAATAATTGCATTTGAGTGGTTTATTAACTTTCCCAGTACATTAAAACACACACACACACACACACACGTCACTCTTGGAGTAATTTTTTTTTTCTCGTGAATTTTTTAAATGCAGAAAACTATTACTAAAACTTCTTGAAATGTAAATGGTCTTTTTTATTGAACTGTGCAGCTGTTCTTTTGTGGACAAAATTAAGATTTTTTTAGTTTATTAATTTTTAAACCACAATATGCTGAGTATGTGATTAGGGATAGCAAACGAGTGACACATGCACTGCCATGCTCCATTTTTTCTCGGGCCAGTCATCGCTCATTGATCCCCCTCATTATTTCCTATGGAGCTCAGATGTGGTTCAGAATCCTACTCAACACAACAACCCTCAGTACAGTGACTCTTACAAAATGAGAGCTATTGCTGTCTTGTATGTCTAGCAGTCACTAAGAATAGAACTGTAGTGCCTAATAGTTTAAGTGGCCATCAACTGCAACAGAAGATTCTTCCTAAATTATGGGGTGAAAGATATGGCACAAAAATATCATTTCTTGGTCTCAGTAACATGTCAGAAGCAGAAAAACAGCTGAGGGAAAGACCTGAAGTTGCAGAATTCTCCAATAAAACAATCAGACTGGATTTTGAATTAGGGATCTCCATAAAAGAGTGCATATGCAGAATTCCATATTCTCATACCCTTAAAGTTTACGATCTCAGTCACTGGTGTAAGTCTATTTTGAGTGCTTACGTATCTAAGAATGTCCATCTGTTGACTTTATTCTGAAGGCCACAAAATTACTGGGTCCCACCATTCTTCCCTCAAAACCCTCTGAAGGCTGCCACATATAGAGTGGTAAAGGAAAAGTCTGAAGCCAGCCAATTTTTATATTCTTTGTAAGAAGTTGTCTTTCTTCCCTGATGCTTATAATGTACAAATAAGTTATTCTTAAAATTCAAATACTTTGCTAGGATGTGTTTTTTTGTTTTTTTTTGTTTTTGCGGTACGCGGGCCTCTCACTGTTGTGGCCTCTCCCGTTGTGGAGCACAGGCTCCGGACGCGCAGGCTCAGCGGCCGTGGCTCACGGGCCCAGCCGCTCCGCAGCATGTGGGATCTTCCCAGACCGGGGCACGAACCCGTGTCCCCTGCATCGGCAGGCGGACTCTCAACCACTGCGCCACCAGGGAAGCCTAGAATGTGTTTTAAGTGAAGCCCTTGTATCAGGGGTCCCATTGCTAAATTTGGAGATCCACCAAAATGACTCACAAAAGTCCACATGAAGTGTACTCATGGCTAAGACTTATTACAGCAAATGTATTAGGAGGATACAACTGGCTTATAAGGGAAAAGGCACAAGCAGAGTCTGGAGGAACACAAGCACAGGCTTCTTTATGTTCTCCGTCTCCCATCAGGGGTCACGCAGAGCTCACTTTTCCCCAGCAAGGAAAATGGAACAACATGTGTGATGTGCCTGCCCAGGGAATCCGATTAGAGACTCAGTTCTCAAGTTTTTTTATTGCAGTCTGATCATACAGGCACTCTACCTAGCGTGCACCAAAATTCCAGACTCCCAGAGGGAAAGCAGGTATTCAGCCTAAACCACAGTGTTTGTAAAAAACAGTTCAGGCAGAGTGAGCCACTCTTACTTACCATTTAGGTTAAGTTTTATATCAGTGTAGGGAGCTATTTATCAGCCCAGTTCCCAGACCCCAGCAAGCAGCTGGAGGTCTAAGGGTAGCAGCTTTAGGCCTGTTTTGTTAGGTCTTTCCTGCACAGCCCCCCTTTAAACTTATTTTTACTCATAATACCATGAGCCCTTTCAATGTGCATACTGAATATAAAGTTTTCTTTAGTTATATCTTTCATTATTGCTTTTGTTCCAACCGTGTGAGTTTCTTCCTTAGGAAGCTCTATAGCTGTTTGTTGTGGCAAGATAGACAATGAGGAGAGTGAGAGAAAACCTGTCCTTTCCTTCCTGTCGCTGTCATCACTTTGCCCTTCTCCTCTGCGTTCTCTGAGTCTCATGCTCATCCCGTGCTACTGATGCATTTTTCTGTGGTATCAGCTCAGCTTCTTATGGACCTAATGCAGGGTTTTTGTTTTTTTGTTTTTTTTTTCTGGTATTGCATTTAAAACTTTTATATTGCAAACCTGGGTGCTTTTTTTCAGATGTTCCGTGATTACTTCCTAGTTGTTGTTGTTTTTCCCCTTCTACTCATCTTCCAACAGTTGGAAGCTCTTTCTAGATCCATTAGTTTCCAGTAGAGAGGTTGTGGGGCTTCATGCTTGTTGCTGCCTCTGTCATCAGGGGTTTCTGTTAAAAGCCCCGCTCAGTAGTTGAGTCATAGATTGTGGCGCAATTTTCTGGCCTTGTTCCTGACGACCAGCAGGTTTTTATTTACTGAACATCTGTTAGCTGAAATCCTCTTTCTCCTACATCACTGTTTAGCTAGCTCCCTGACACATTATAAAGATAAAGTAGGTAGAAAGAACTGTACCCCGGCACACCTGCCTCCAGGCTCTGCCATCTGTAGGCTGGGGCTCTAGTGCCATGCCTGTGAAGGCTCCCCTCCTGGGCTATTGTGGAGCCCAGTTCCTCTTCATCCACTGTCCCCAGGACATGAGGAGAGGGTGCCACTGAAGGCAGAGAGCCCTCTGGACAACATCCCGGAGTTTTGGACTGCTAGCCCTTGTGGTCCTGGTTTTAGGGGCTGGCTCCCTAAACCACAGAATGGGTGGTCCTAAAATGGCATCTTTTTATCCAATTTCTTGCCTGGTGTTGGGTTGAATATTGATCCCAAGTCACAGAATGAGATTCTTACTCTTTTTAATGTTGTGTTAATTATTTTCATGAGAAGTTGGGAGCGGCTCAGTGGGAGGTTATTAACAAAGCGTTGTTTTAAAATGAAAGTTCTAAGGAAGCTTCAAATTAAGGGACTATCAAGGGATCCAAAGAATAAAGCACGGTAAGTAGCCAGTGGATATTAGAGTCTCATTAGGGCGCTAGGACAGATATACACAGACCGTAACTCACAACACCAATGTATTATGATGGGTGCACTGGGAGCCCCGTGGCTGGGAATCAGGAACTCTGGCTTCTTGTTCCTGACTCCAGCGTGGACTTGATGTGTGACCTCGGACAAGGCAGGGCTCCCTTCTGGAGCTCTCTTGCCTTGTTTACAAATGAAGGGATTGGTCTAGAGAGTTTCCAAATTGCCTCCAGCTCCAACATTCATCATCTTTTTTGACTGCTGCGATTCAGTGGCAATACTGTAGAAAGGAGGGATCTGCTGACCTTCGGTTGATCCACCTCCTCTAGGGGCCAAAGAAACAGAAACCACAGATGCCTCCCAGTGTCCAGCCTCAGAGCCAGGAAGTGCCCTGTGTCCCACCAAGGGTGCCCAGCTCCAATCACTTCACCTCATCTCTTTGTTGTTAGATTTTTTAAAATTTTTTTTAGAGTGTACATAAATTATATGAGTTTGCAGTTTGGAAAGGTCTTGTCTATTTGAATCATCCAGCTTGTTTGTATGTGTGTGTTTAATGTAGCAGAAAATGGGTTTCAGGCTCTTTTTTTAATGAAAAGTCCTTTCATGACTGATTCATAATTTAACCATAAGGAGTTGGATGATGCCTCATTTTGACAATGAGCCTTGATCATTTTGTTAGACCAAGTTTAGACAAGGGGTCTGAGGCAAAAGTGAGTAACTTCTGAGACATTAGGTTGTGCAAAGACCTCAGGACCTGGCCTGGAGCCTCCTGTGCTCCAGGTGGATGTTTTTTTTTTTTTTTTTTTGCGGTACGCGGGCCACTCACTGTTGTGGCCTCTCCCGTTGTGGAGCACAGGCTCCGGACGCGCAGGCTCAGCGGCCATGGCTCACGGGCCCAGCCACTCCACGGCATGTGGGATCTTCCTGGACTGGGGCACGAACCCGTGTCCCCCTGCATCGGCAGGCGGACTCTCAACCACTGCGCCACCAGGGAAGCCCTCCAGGTGGATTTTTGTCTTGTATTCGGAAGTCTGTATTCTCTATGAGTGTCTAACGGGCGGAGGTGAGTCAGCACCCATGGTGAGGAGCAGGGTGGCACCCTGCTCTTCGATGAGGCTGGTCCTGGGTGTGAACCCCCTTGGGGCAAGGTGATGGAGACCTGGGACCTTAGGTACTCCTGGGCTCTGTCCTCCCCGTGGGGACACTGCTGGCTGGCTCTCCCCCTGATCATTCCATAGGCACAAGGCCCCTCTACCTCCTGTGACATCTCCTTACCCCAAGCCAGGATAGGAGGGGCAATTAGTGAATCTAGGAGATTATAAAACACTGCCAAAACCAGATATTCAGGTTAATGCAAAATCCACTTGAGAGGCATAAATAATCTAATTGGTGCTTGACATGCAAACAGAACAGACAATCACAAGCTCTTTCAGGTGCATGGTGTTCCAGCTCTTCCTTCTTTCAGGACAAACTGCAGATACTTAGTGCCATATATATCTTTCCATACTTTAGGGAGAGAGACTGTGGGGAGAATTTCTTTTACAGTTCACATCTGTGAGATGTTGCAAGAGGGGGAAATGTACACATCCCAAAGGCTCTTCCTCTGTGGCTTTCCCCGACTTCACTGCCTGAATGTCTTGTGCAGCAGAAAGATCATGCTCTCCTCGTTGTTTCCCGAGCTGGAGCACAGCATTTACCACATTGTCTTTTATTTGTCTGTGTGTCTGTCTCTCCCATCAGTCCTGGAGGTTAAGGACTCCTTAATTCCCAGAGGTTAAGAACCACATCCAGTTATCACCTCCGAAGGAGCCACTGCATAGGGCATGCTCAGCAGTGACTTGTTAAGCCAGATAAATAAGTCAGCTCTAGACTTAACTAAGGAGCTGGGAGGATGACATTCCCCAGAAGACAAACTGTATCTGTCAACCAGAACAGCCTGTGTGCATTTAGTTTATGTAATTGATAAATATTTGTTGAGCATCCACTATGTGCCAGATATTCTTTTAGATACTATGGATGGAGTAGTCAATAAGACAAATAAGATTCCCACCCACAAAGAGTTTAAATATAATGGGGAAACAGATAATAAACAACCAACGGAACAAAGAGCAGCGGTTGTTAAAGGAATGAAAATAGGATGATAAAGAAAAATTGGGGTCAAGGAAGACCCATCTCCTTTCACGTAAGATCTGAGAAAAAGAAGTCAGAGAGAAGAAAGAGCATTCCAGAGGAGGAGACAGCTCGTGCCAAGGCCCTGAGGCAGAACGAAATGTGGCTTGTTAAAGAACAGGAAAAAGTCCAGAATGGCTGAAGAGCACAGAGTGGGAGTGGGGAGTGGTTGGCGTGAGACTGAAGCAGCAGGCAGGCTGCGGCCAGGTCACAGAGATTACTCTAAATGCATTACTCTAAATGCACAAGGGTGCTCTGAGCTGGGTGGAGAAGGGTGGAACACATCTGTTTATGGAGGCATTTTGAGAAGACCTCATCGTAAAACTAGGGTCTCATCCTTCTAAGGGGATGATCCTTCATACTTTCATGCTGTTTTCCAGGGACGGAGGTGATTCTTACTGCTCTTTTGCTGCAGCCTTGTTTGCTTAGCCCCTCTGGTGCGTGTTTGGACCTGTAAAGGAGGGGGATGTCCCTGGCCTTGGGACTGGGAGGAAGGGAATGGCCCTCGTGAGGATGGAAACTACAGCTTTAGTCTTGAAATCATTGAACACTCTGCATTGTCCAGGGCTCTTTGAGTTGAAAGTGACAGAGACAACTTGCAAACTTGCTGACGTCAAAAAGAGAATGTGTTGGCTGCCAAAACTGACTCAGGGGTTGAACTGGCCTCCACAGCTCTGGGTCAGCAGGACTGTCTCCGTCACTTGGTTTCCCCATTTCATTTCTCTTTGTATTGGCGTTATTCTCTCATATTCCAGGAGAGCTTCCTCCCAAATGCGCTTAGTCCCACAAAGTGGGGTCTCTGTCCCGAGCCCCATGCTTTGGAGTAAATTGCTTGAAATTTACTAAGTCCCCTCTCATTCCAGGGGCCAGCCGGAACACTGGGTTCCGTCTATATGAGCTCTGGTCCTCATTTCTTCTGTTTAGGGTGCTCTTTGACCCTTTCACCTCTGTGGGGCAGACCAAATGTTCCGAGGAACTTCAGGACTCCCATTCATGGCATTATCCTGAGGGCCATATGGACGGGGCCCCAGTTCCAGGAAACGGTCTGGGAAATAGATCACTCTCACAGGGCAGCACGGTATTTCTTTCATAGAGTCTCACGCGATTGGGCCACCAGAATGGTGCTAACATGCCGATTCAGGATGACGTTTACTTCTGTCTGACACAGAATGAGTTCAGAGCTCTGGGCTATCCTGATCCTTGGGCTCCAGCTGCATTTGAAGGCCTGAGTGTCAGTCTCTCCTGTTTGCGTTCTGATTGTGGTGCATTTTTAGTCTACAGCACCTGCAGGCAGCAGGTTGATGGCAGGCATCCTTCATCCTGTTTCCTGCTTCTGCACCCAGGGTGACCACTCCAAACTACGGCATCTGTCAGGGTCTATGCCACGTGGCCGTGCCTGTCCCCTCCAAGGGTTTCAAGACCATTGCTCTGTAGCACTACTGGGTCGTGACAGTTGATATCCTCTCTTGCATCTGCTTGATGGGCTGACTTTGTGCCCTCCTGGGTTGGTTGTGACCCACGCCAGACATGGGCCGGGCATTGCTTGTGCAGATCTAGGTAATAATATAGCTCGCCTCTGTCCACAACCTCCAACATCTCTCTACCCTACATTTTCATTTACCTCCCCTCCATTTTCATTTACCTCCCCTCCACCCATGATTGGAGATTTAACACTTGTAAAGCCAGGACCAGGTGGTCCAGTTTGAAGAAACACAGTCCATCTACCCAAATTAATTTCAAAATAACTCAAATATTTATTTTTACTCTGTTAAGAATTTAAAAGAGGTCTCAGTGTATGCTCCAAAGCTGTTCTCTACATTTCCCAGGCAGTAAAGTCCTAAACCCACAGCCTGAAGGGCTTTTTTTTTCTTCATCTCTACTCCCCCCTCCCAATAATTTATTATCTTGATTTGTACTGTCCAATACAGCAGCCACTAACCACGTGTGGCTAGTAAGCACTTGAAATGAAACTACTATGAATTGAGATGTACTTTAAGTGTAATATCCACACAGGATTTTGAAGACTTGTTATTAAAAAAAAAAGGTATGTAAAATATCTCATTAATAATTTTTTATATTGAGTACATGTTGAAATGATAATATTTTTAAAATATTGCTTTATAAATTGTATATTTGAAATTAATTTTGCTTGTCTCTTTTTGCTTTTTTGATATGGCTACTAGAAAAATTTTAATTTCATGTTTATATATGTTTATTACATATTTATAAATATAGCTCGTATTATATTTCTTTTGGGCACACTGAGTCAGATCAATGAAGACTTCCTAGTTTTCTCCTTTTCCTCCTGCTTCTGTGGTTCTCTTTTTCCTTGCTCTGATATTTTGATTCAAAAACACAAAAGTTCCAGTACGTGGTGGGACAGAAATGAAACTCTCCTCAGATGGAGCTGTCAAAGGGCAAAGGTTCTAAGAGACACAAATAGATTAATCGTCTTTGCCTCATCACACATAGGTTAAATAACGTTAGGATCAAAATAGACATTTTAGGAAATAACTGACTTCACTGTTTATTGAACTTGCCGTCATAAAACTTTACCGCACAGAAAACAACATTGGATGGAGGAAAGGCACTAAATTTTTTTTTCCCCTAAAACTCTTACCAGGGCTTCCCTGGTGGCGCAGTGGTTGAGAGTCCGCCTGCCGATGCAGGGGACACGGGTTCGTGCCCCGGTCCGGGAAGATCCCACATATCGCGGAGCAACTAGGCCTGTGAACCACGGCCGCTGAGCCTGTGCATCCGGAGCCTGTGCTCCGCAACGGGAGAGGCCACAACAGTGAGAGGCCCGCGAACCGCAAAAACAACAACAACAACAAAAAAACAACTCTTACCAGTCCACATTTTGCTCTAGAGTTTAAATTCTTTCATTCATAAGAGTGCTGCTCTCCAACTTCTGTTCTCTCCAGGCTCTGCCACCATCCCATACTTCTTAGTTGACACAACTAATATAAGACAGTTAGTTCTTTTGCTTTAAAATTAGCAGGCAACATTTTCCTATTTCGTTTTTCTTCACTTGGATAAATGTCTAGTTCCCAATCCATCATCACCAATAACTTAAGACTGCCATTTGTTCTTCACTCCAAGGAGACTGTCCCAAACGGTTGAAAGCAATGCCGCTATGACTCACACTTCACGTAAAATATGTCTGGGTGTTTGGGAAAACGGCCAAAAGGATTGTTTAATCTTACCTTGTGATAAGAGATATAAAGCAGTTGGGAATACAATAAGAGGATTTGTTTTAAGCTTTGAATTTGTTTTTTATTTGTTAATCTTTTAAATCTCTTTTTTTAAATTGAAAAGCAGTGCACAGTGACAGCTAACAGGAAACTTATCCAATGCCTAAGTATTCACATGTGTAAAAAGTTGAATGTGGAACTGAATAGATGCATTTGAAACAAATCATGGCTGAGAAATAACAGAGGATCTTTTATTTGATAATTATTCTCTCTAGGTTAATAAAGGAGAAGTTTACTCTGGGTGGTAGTAGCCAAAGATTTAAAAGCTAACTATTGTTATCATCCTTTGGTTTTGAAAATCAGAAATGAACTTGGAAAATGGTTTTCTAGAATCTCCAAGGAACTTGGGGAAGGTGAGGAGTCTCTCCCTTGTCTTTTCTTCCTATAATGCCGTATGCTTTTCTTTGCCCATCAAGAGCACACGTATATAATTTTAGGATTTATCATTTAGCGTTTGCTGTGGTTTTGTGTATTTAATTTTTCAGACAACTGCTTGTTCACATTAGTTGAGGAAGTGGAGTATTGTGTAATTAAACGGAATCTCGAGAATTAACGCTGGCATTTGGTAAGCCATTTCCTCTTCTTACTATAAGGGTCTAATTCATGCTTTTCCGGATAAATAGCAAAATTGCAGTTCTCATCAGAAACCTTGAACTCAAAATAGAAATCTCTAAGTGCCTAGTGAACTTTGAGGTGGCATTTTCTTAAAACATTTTTGGAAACAAGGGGGAGTTCAGAATTTAGATCTTTGGTGATTCTGTTAGCTGTGAAGGGCTGAATGTAACAGGCACGTGCAAACAAAAGTTTCTCGGTGTTTGGCCCAGAGAAGAAAAGCTCAATTTTTTCCCCCTCTGGGCTGAAGTTTCTGTGTAGAGTGCAAGTTATACAGTGTGTGCTGAAAACCCTTGTTGAGATACAGGCACTTAAGCAAAAGTTGGAGAAGCAGCCTCAACTGGCTCTGGATGAGGCCAGCAGCACATGTCACAAAGTCCCTGGCTAGAAGCAGCTTTCAAAGGTCCCTTTCCCCACCCCTCTGCTCTCTGTGCTTGTCCTCAGCCAAGGCTAATAGACGGCTGTGTGTTCCTAAAGATCTCCTCAGGACACCTCCCAGCAGCTTCTGCGACCCATATTCCAAGCCTAACACTGAAGATAATCTTTTAAACATGTAATCCCAATTTGCCCGGCTCTAGCCTGGGGCCCTGGGGGGGTGGGGTGCTGCCTTAATACCACGTGTCTAGGTGAGGCGCAGGGAGAGACTGACTCATTTTCAGTCTCGGTCAAAAGTCTTCCTCTTAAGTAACATGCACTAAGGAACCAACACTTTCTAAAATATCTCTTGAGACCTCTGGTTTGGTGCTAAGAAGATAAGAATGCGAAAAATTGCTGGCTTTTTAGTAAATCCTACTGTACAGTTGCAACCTTGTCAGTACAGATTTGCATCTCAGAGACAAAGTGAACTTTGAATGTGACCCACGCTGAGACGTTTCAGGACCCTGTCTGAAAAATGGGCTGGCAGAGACATAGGAAGAGTGGGGACCAAAGCACTAACACAAAAATATATACACACCCCCATGTTCACTGCAGCATTATTTACAGTAGCCAAGATATGGAAACAACCCAAGTGTCTAGTGATGGATGAATGGATAAAGAAGATGTGGTATGTACATTTATATCACAAAATGGATTATTATTCAACCATAAAAAAGAACGAAATCCTGCCATTTGTGAAAATGTGCATGGACCTCAAGGGCATTATGCTAAGTGAAATGAGACAGAGAAAGACAAATACTGTATGATCTTGCTTATATGTAGAATCTTTAAAAAAAAAAAAAAAAAACCAATTCCTAGAAACAGAATAGATTGGTGGTTGCCAAACAGGGGAGTAGAGGTAGAGGTAAAAGGGGTCAAAAGGTACAAACTTCCAGTTGTAAAATAAATAAGTCCTGGAGATCTAATGTACAGCATGGTGACTATAGTTAACAATACTATATTGTATATTTGAAAGTTGCTGAGAGAGTAGATCCGAAAAGTTCTTATCTCAAGAAAAGAAATTGTAACTATGAGTGGTGATGGGTGTTAGGTGATCGTTTCACAATATATATCAAATCATGTTGTACACCTAAAGCTTATACATTGTCATATGTCAAGTATAGCTCAAAAAAAAAAAAAAAAAAGTGGGTGCCTAGCAACGGGCAGGAGATGAAGGGAAGACGGCCACCAACACTAAAGGAGCAGCAGCTTGGATCCCAGATTTCCTGGGGGAGGAAAGTGCATGGTCAGCCCTGCTCAGAAGCACAGGGACGACAGTGATGTGAGGTGAAGTCTTCCCTGCATCCTGTTTCTAGACATTGAATATCTGGCTCCCTGCCTGAATTTTATAAGAGCAAATCACTAAATGATTCCCATAACATGAAGGAAAAACAGGAGAGCAGTCCAAGCCCAAATGCTAATGCAAGTTTCTGCATCAATAGAGCATTTATTAGGGGCTTGAACCGAGGCCAGGCCCAGGCAGCCAGAGTAAGCTGGAGGGAGAGATGGAGAATGTTTCCTTTGAAGTTTGGTGGTCAGGTTTCTGCTGGCTGTGGTAGTGAACCAATCTTGTCCCACCAAAGAGTAAGGCTATTATTTAGAAGGGAGAGGGCCCACATTTGAAGTTCCGCGTTAACATTGCTACAAATGATAGAAAACTTTTTATTTCTAGGCAACTTTTATGTTGCAGAGACCAACGCCACTTGCCTAATGTGGGCTTTGCCCACTCCCCTTAGAGTAGTAATTTTAAAAGAGCTTTAATTTAATGGAACAAATTGGCAAGCCAGATAATCCCCAGCGGTGGTGGAGATGGTCTGCAGCGCTACAGGGGCTGTCAGGCCCTGCCTGAATTTTCCAGGCCCTGGAGTTGTCCTGGGCCTGCCCTCTGCCTGGGGAAGGAACAGGGCAGGGGACGCAGTTGTGTATGAGTAGCTCTCGTGTGCCAAGCCGAGAGCCAGGATAAACAAGGATACGTGGGACCCCAGTCTGCCCTTGAAGCCTTCAGCCTCAGGGGGCGGCTTGGAAAGGGGAAAGAAGATGCCCAGTGTGAGTCCAAAGTAGAAATCAGGAAGGGCCATGAGAAAGTCAGATAAAACATGATGGGAGGTCACCACCAGGCGGAGGGGATCATATTTCAGATGTGCCTCAAAAGATGGGCAGGATTGGCGTGAGAAATAGTACAGAAGATAGATCGAAGGGGCTGAGCGTGTGGGAAACTTTGAGGGGTGCTTGGGGAAGAGCAAGTCCTCCAGTTTGATTGGAAAGTGGGGGAGCCTTTGGAGCCAAGGTTGGGAAGAGTATGTAGGGCTAGGTTGGGAGGATCTGGCTTAGGGAAAGGGCTGGGGGCTGCCAGAGTAGCCCCAGGGAGAGGAAGTGAGTGTGCAGCTGTGAAGGGGGTGCTGAAGGCGTGCCGATGCGTCCGCGACAGTGGCTCTCAGCATTGGCTGCACATGGGATCACCCTGGGAGCTGAGAAACTGCTGCTGGGACCACAGGACCGGAGCTCTGGTTTAAATGGTCTGAGGTGTGGCCCCGGGCAACAGGATTTGTGAAAAGCTCCCCGTGAGCAGTGATTCTAAGATGCTGCCAACGTTGAGAACCTCTGGTTTGTGGCAGAGTCTGGTTCAGTAGGGTGGGGCTGAATCACAGTCTTTGAGTGGCAAAGGTCTGTAGGACTTGGCCATGCCACGCCAGCAGAGCGCCTGCCTGCAACTTAAGCCTTCTGCGAGGAAAAAGTGAGAAAACCTTTGGCCTCTTTCATCTGGTTTGCTCTGGGATGCTGAGCCCCTGCTGAGGGAGGGCAGCCTTGTTCACTAGTGGTCACTGACCTTCAAGGGCAAATGGAGACTTTCAACTGAAACACACATACCGCTGGGGCTCTAGGAAGCCCTGCAGGGCGTGTGTTGATTCACCCATGCCGCCTCCTCTCTCCCACTGTCCCGCACATACTCAAAATACAGTACTCTGCGTCTTTGGCAGTTACTTAAACGTATGATAGAAAAAATTTATATATCAAGTTTAAAATTTGGCCCCGTGACTATGCGGTCTTGGCCCAATCCCACCCCTTCTGAGGTTCAGTGCCTCCTCTGTAAAAACGGGGCCAACCAGCTCCACTCAGCAGGGTTGTTGAAAGATCAAATGAGGAAGCCCCAGAAGTAGCCTGGCCTGCAGCCAGCTCTGGGTGAATGGCCGATGTTAATAATGGAAAACCGTCTTGGCATGTGGATGAGCTCCTTGAATGTGAGTGCCCTTCCCCCTTATTAATGGGTCCCAGATTTTATTCCCATGGAAGCCCAGACCTCTCATGGAGGGTGGAGTGTGATGCAGTGAGGTTCTGTGCCTCTCTTGTCTTCCCTTCTCCAGCTTTCTTGAAGAAGACCTTCCAATGCACCACCTCCAACTGGCCTTCCCCGAGTGATGAAACCTCATGACGGACGACTTTTCTCTTCTTTGATCATTTCACTGGCTTACTCTAGGTATGACATAAATGAGTTGATGCATCAATGAATGAATGCCGGGAATAGGGTAGTGAATGAGGCAGGCATTTCCCCTGCCCTTTCCAAACTTGCGGTCTAGATGTCACCAGACAGTTACAACACTGACGGATGCCACAGTAGTAAAAAAGAAAAAAAAGAAAGAAAAGAGGCCAATGCAAGCCCAGAGAAAGGGCATGAAGGAAGGGAAGGCTTCCAGGAGGAAGCGTTGTCTAAACTAAAATCAAAAGGGCAACTGGAAGTCAAGCAGCAGGCTTGCCTCTGACCAGTGGGTTCAAGGGCCTGGAGGTAAGAAGGAGCATGCTTGGCTCTGAGAACAGAAAAGACTTAGTAAATTTGGCCATGGAGATGAAGGTTTCCCAGTGTTTTTCTTCCCCTTTGTTGGCCCTCCCAGATGATGGCTCTGGAAAACACAAAGGATATTCTACATCTTTTATGTTTATCCCCATATTTGCTCCGCTATGCAAAACCCACTACTGACACTTTAATAAATGCTCACTGGGCATTGAACTTACTAGAAAAGGAGGCCTCCTAGAGCTTCTCTGGAGCTCTTCTCGTACCTCCCTGGCTCTGGGCAGCAGTGCATGGAACCCAGTCTACCCAGGGAAAGGGCTAACAGAACCCCATCTGCTGGCCCCTAAGACATGAATCCCTGGGAAGCCATGCTCTGAAATATCTTTTCATGCATTATTCCAAAATCGGGATTATGGAGGAGCATTTCATCTCCAAGGGGTGTGCACCCCAGTGGCCCTGGGGCTGAGGCCAGGGCCCTGGGGGATGGATGAAATGTGTGGCTTGTGTCAGCCTGCCTTTCATGTCTGAGACCAGGGAAGGGCAGAGACAGCAGCAGGGACGGGAGAGTAGGATCATTCATTTACACTCTGGCTCTGTCACTGGCCCATCAGGTCCCATCACCAGCAGACAGACTCAGCCTTGCTTGCCACCCCACAGTGGCCCTGGCGAGCCACATCCTCCCCCTTCTCCCTCACACCCTTCGGGGCTTCCTGTTCAAGTGTACACAGTTTACTGCTGCAGATGACTCGGGAACAAGCTCTGGTCCCTGACAAAACCAACTGAGATCAGATACATCCTTTGAGACACGAAAGTGCGAATTGTCTGTGATCTTTCGGCGTGGTATTTTCCTGGAAATCCACAACTAAGTGCTGCTTGTGGTCTAGAAAGCAATGAAATTCATTCTTATGGTTGGCTCCAAGCTGGTCAATGACCGCACAGGCCAGCTTACTCCCTATCTGTCTGCGGGACAAGGCCACATGTATGTCAAACCAGTTTATATGCTTCTAGTTTTAAATATTCAGAGTTGATTTTCCCTGTGGTTTGGATGAGCAGGTTGGCAAATAAAAATCAACAGAAGAAGGAGGCTTTCCCAAAAGGCAGAGGAGGACGGAAGCAGAATGTGAGAAGCCTGGGCTCCGTTGGCCTGGCCTCACGGCCTTGGACCTCTTGGAACCTGACTGATACCTTGACCACGGTCTGAGGTCCAGGGTGAACACTTCCCCATGTGCGGACACTGGCCACTTGGTCTATGCCAGAACCTGCCGTTTCCTAAGAGCACCTCTTTTTGCTACTGAAAGCAGGCCCAGCTGTCCTTTATGAGTCCTTTCATGGGCATGTTCTATAGGATGTCTTTCCTGACAAATCTCACCTGGCCCCATTCACTCCTGGCTTTGTTTCATGGGTGTGTGCCCTGCCTCAGGTTGTAAGTGCCCTGAAGTCAGAAGCAAGCCTGCCTTCTCACCTCTCCTCGCGGGAACTGTAGATGAGACATTTCATCAATGGTAAGGACAGGGTCCTGGGCGAACGACTACACATGTACCATTTCCCAAGTGATGTGATGTTTGCCCCCAATTCAGCCCCCATCTTTCTCCATCATTTAGGGCTACCGTTATAAGGATACGATTCTTTCAGGAGACGCCTTGCACCGAGGTTCTTGCGTTTGACTGGAATCAGTTCCATGGCCTGTGCCCACTAAACACTCAGCAAGGGCCATGCTTCCAGCCGAGCAAGTCCTCTGAAATGAAAACACAGAGAGGAGGCCATTTTGCCGGGACCATTAGCCGCCTGCTGTTAGCTGGAGGGGAGGGACTTTCGTCGGTTACTGTCACCAGGCTGACACTGTGCCAGACCCCACATCTGGAAATAGTTAACGACCCTGCAGTCTTCCTTTCTGCTCCTCCATTTGTTAATTTACTGGTTTGGAATGATCAACTCAGGTCCCCCGTGTAAATTATAGGAACCAAAGTTAAAAAAGAGGCCATGACTGTCACAATACTCTTTGAAAACAGACCAAGGCCTTTTTATGGGGTCTTGGATGAACTTTGTAACTAAATATGTTTTTGAAGTTGTGTATCATGTTGGACTTTAACCACCAAGCCAAGCCTGTATAAGCTCTGCCATGAGCCTCATACCCCTCCCCGACTCGGCACAACTCGGCCCCATCTGTCTCAAGGACCCCATAGGATTTGCACTTCGTGGATTTGGACCCACACAGTCCGCTGTTTGCATGCACATCATATAGACACACACAGAGACGTACACTTCTTGGCCTACCCTGCCCCCTTTAAAACGTAAGCAAGTAGAAGGCTTGGAAGGAGCCTGAACATGTTTGCACGCCAGCAGCACAACATGCTATTAGTTGCTGATGATGCCCTGAAGATGAAATAGAGCCCAAAAGGCTTAGGGGCCTGCTTCAGTGCCTATTGCTTTTGGAGTGGAAAGTGCTCACATAGAAGACCTGGGTCTATTTTTGAGGGGAACCAAAAATTAAGCCTTAGGATATTTAGTAGATTTCTAAACAATGGAGGAAAAAAACCCTGGATGATCTTGGGAAGATGGCGTTTTCCTTGGCCATTTAAGAGTGGACGCACAGAAAAGCAATTCTTTCAGGCCCTTCTGTCTCGGAAACTGTAAAGCCCTAACGAGAACCAGAAACGCAGACCAGCAAGTATGTCTCTGGTACTAACCCTGTCTCCGATTTCTGGTTTGATGAGTTGCAGTCTACCTCGCTGACTTGGCCTCTGTTTCAACCAGATGATGAATCACCTTTTCTGGGAAGAATCCCGGTCCCCCGTCGCCCCTCCCCCCCTCCGCTACCCCCATCCTCCCTCTTCTTCCCCGCTACCCGCCCCGACACCCTCCCCCTGCAGCAACCGAGTTGTTGGGTACTTCCCTTTGGAGTTCCTTTCATATCAAGCCATGTATTCGGCACTTATTTCATCGTATGCGCGCCTGGCTCCCTGACCAGACTCAGTGCCTCGTGTTTAGAGAACGCCTGACTCATCCACGCTGGGCTTATAGCATGAGCTTAGGGAGTGTTTGTATTAGAATCCGTCCAGAACCACTCTCTGGAGCAATTTGGTTGTCCATACATTGTCGGCAGTATTTTTCTAAATGATGTAGACCAGCCGGACTAACTCAAACTCTCATTCAACTGTAACTTCAGAAATGTGCCAGTTAATGTAGGCAAATCTTTTCTACAGACACCGGGGGTCATTTTAATTCTTTCATCGTCCTGGGATTTTGTTGTATTAAATGTTAATTAAAGTGCCCATGCCGGGCTTCCCTGGTGGCGCAGTGGTTGGGAGTCCGCCTGCTGATGCAGGGGACACGGCTTCGTGCCCCGGTCCAGGAAGATCCCACGTGCCGCGGAGCAGCTGGGCCCATGAGCCGTGGCCGCTGAGCCCTGCGCGTCTGGAGCCTGTGCTCCGCAGCGGGAGAGGCCACAACAGTGAGAGGCCCACATACCGCAAAAAAAAA